>NC_056732.1:1361743885-1362061385 GCF_019279795.1 Protopterus annectens | reverse complement strand
GATATTTCTTCCCACAATATTTACTTCTCTGGACCCCTGTCTAGCAGGGCGACTAACATGATCCCTGGGGTGAATTTCCTATCTCCCATCCAATCATCAAGGTTCCTTTTGAAGACTGCCAATGAGACACTCTGCTTGACATGTATGGGCAGTCTATTCCAGAGTATGGTGAGTCTCTGGGTCAGGAGCCTATCCCTCCAGCATGTTTTGTTCATTGTGATGACAAGGTTTAGATCCCTGGAGCGTGTGGCTCTGAGGGATTGGAATTTCTTTAAGTGGAGCATGTCCAATAGCTCAGGGTTTGACATGGCCTTGTATGTTAAGCAGAGATCGCCTCTGAGTAGACGATATGCCACAGAGTATAGCTGGAGTTTTTTTTAGATGGTCAGCATATGGCATCTGCTTTAGGCCTGTGATTCTTTTAGTGAGGTATTTCTGTGGCCTTTCCAGCTGTTGCAGATGTTTTGTGAGGTACATACCAAACGGGGCATTATACTCTATAATGGGTTTAATGAGGGATGAGTACAGTGGGACAATGACCTCCTTTTTTCTGGATGAAAAGCCCTTAGTGATGAGGTGTGCCAGATAGAAGGATTTCCTGACTGTTGTGGTGATGTGGTTATCGAAAGTGAGACCACTGTCCACCTGTGTCCCTAAGTCTCTCATCACACTTTTGATGTTTAGTGTCCTGCCACCTATGTGGTAATTCATGGGTACATGTTTTTTTCCAAAGGGGATAACTATACATTTCTTGGCATTAAGCTTGAGCCCATGGTTCTGGCACCAGGCATCTGTTTCTGTAAGGCCCTTTTGTAGAATATCCACATAATTTGGGGATTCAATAATGGCTCCCAGTTTGCAGTCATCTGCAAACCTTGTTAGCCAGAGTCCTTAGTGTTGGCCTGTACTTCAGGGAAGTAGATGCCAAACAAGAGTCGTCTCAGAAATGTACCCTGAGGTACTCCACTTGTCACTTGTCTGGAGCTGGATTTGGAGTCGGCTACTTTTACAATCTGGGTTCTGTCAGTAAGCCATTTGGCAACCCATCGAGTGACGTAGGGATTTATGCCCAGCTTAGTAAGTCTATCTATGATTCCAGAGTGGGGGATGGTGTCGAAGGCCTTGGCGAGGTCCAGATAGGCTGTGTGGACCACCTTACCCTCGTCCACGGCTTTGGAGACTGATTTGAAGAAGTCAATCAGATTCAGGAGACAAGATTGGCCCTTCACAAACCCAAACTGGGTGGGGTCCAGTGTTTGAAGGTTGCCAATGTCTTTGTTTATAAGTTCCATGATAATGCGTTCCATGCCCTTGCAGATCAGGCTTGTCAGACTGATGGGACAGTAGTTCCAGGAATCCAAGGCGGATCCTCCCTTGTGGAGCGGGATAACTGTAGCTGTGCGCCACTCAGTGGGCACAAAGCCTGAGATGTAAATGGTCACAAGACTCATTAGGCCTTGGAATATCTATAAATCTGTGAATGAATTAAACAATATTCCTTGTTTTCCTTTTCTGCACCTCCTTTATGTACCTTTTTATATTTAAAATGTTAAAATAACTTATTTTAGCTCACACATTTTCAACACTTGAATGCTAATAAAAAAGTGGTGTTAAAAATTGGTCTTTAAGAATGAGTAAGAACATAAAGCTGAGCAGTCGCTACTACTAGTTAAAAAGAAGCTACCTAAAGGCAAGTCTGAACGGTGAAGGAAGAAAATTACAAATATCAAGAGACAGACCCATAGTACTGCTCTATACTGCTGCTTTAAAAGTATATCACTAGAACATGAGAATGTCTTTGTGTTTGATTGCAGATATAACATAGAGAAGCGTGATGAATTTTAGTGTGAGATTATGAGACAATTTTCTTCCACTACCCCTAAACAAAGTACTGCCACTCCTGCCTTGAAGCTACAGCAGAAGCTTTTGAGGAAACAGGCTAAACACTTTAATGACAAGCAGGAAAAATGTTCATGCACACTTTATCTCAGAATTTAAAAAGCGGATGTTTATTTTTTTACCATACTGAACTGACAAATGCTCCTTACATTAAATGGGACTGCTCACTGCTTGTAAGCTGCAAGACTGGTTTCCATTTGAACGACTGATAGAACAGAATCTCATACCACATGCTTACAACTGTTATACAGTTGCTGTCTACAGTAAATTCTCTTTACCTGCCTGGTACTGGTTGGGATGAGTGGAGGCCTTGCATATACTCTTGGCTGGGCCACACAGGTTGAGTGCTTTTCTTGGGTAGCTGTTACTGGATATGTTCCTTGTTTTTACGATCAGCAGTTTATAGCTCTGCATTGAAAAGTGGTATCACAACTCATCTTACAAGATTCAGAAAGCTGAGCAGCAAAACCTGTTTCCTGCTTACTGACCTTCAGCTAACTCATTCCTAATGACACTACATGCTGATCAAAACCTAATGTTTGTATCATTTCTTACCGTACTTAGTTACTATTTACACTATCTCCGATTACTGACACAAACCTAGTTAATGCTTATATAATTTCGTACTCTACTTAGTTACTATTTACACCATCACCGATTACTGACACAAACCTAATGTTTGAATAATATCTTACTGTACTTAGTTACTATTTACACCATTTCCGATTACTGACACAAACCTAGTTAATGTTTGTATCATTTCTTACCGTACTTAGTTACTATTTACACAATCTCCAATTACTGACACAAACCTAATTAATATTTGTATCATTTCTTACTGTACTTAGTTACTATTTACATCATCACCGATTACTGACACAAACCTAGTTAATGTTTGTATCATTTCTTACCGTACTTAGTTACTATTTACACCATCTCCAATTACTGACACAAACCTAGTTAATGTTTGTAACATTTCTTACTGTACTTAGTTACTATTTACACCATCACCGATTACTGACAGAAACCTAGTTAATGTTTGTATCATTTCTTTCCATACTTAGTTATGATTTACACCATCACCGATTACTGACACAAATCTAGTTAATGTTTGTATCATTTCTTACTGTACTTAGTTACTATTTACACCATCTCCGATTAATGACACAAACCTAGTTAATGTTTGTATCATTTCTTGCTATAGTTGGTTACTATTTACACCATCTCCGATTACTGACACAAACCTAGTTAATGTTTGTATAATTTCTTACTGTATTTAGTTACTGTTTACACCATCACCGACTACTGACACAAACCTAGTTAATGTTTGTATCACTTCTTACTGTACTTAGTTACTATTTACACCATCACTGATTACTGACACAAACCTACTTAATGTTTGTATAATTTCTTACTGTACTTAGTTACCATTTACACCATTTCTGATTAATGACACAAACCTTTCTAATGTTTGTATCATTTCTTACTGTACTTAGTTACTGCATACATCATCACCGATTACTAACACAAACCTAGTTAATGTTTGTATCATTTATTACTGTACTTAGTTACTATTTACACCATCACCAATTACTGACACCAACCTATTTAAAGTCTGTATCATTTCTTACTGTACTTAGTTTTGATTTTTCTGTTGTCCATCAAAACGACCCCCTCCCTTATCTGGTTTCATAATCCATAAATTTGTGCTGTTACATTAAAAAAAAAAAAAAAAAAAAAAAACAACTCTGTTTAGTCTAACATGAGATTATAGTTTAGATGCCTCTTTTTGGAACACCACTCTCTAATGCTGATTTCACAGAGGTGTTCAAATAATAATATAGGCACTATTACTGGTGGATTAAATGTGCTACTTTGGCATAAAACACTGTTGTCTAGGTTTTCATCCCTAGGAACCATGGTACACTAAAATTAAGCTTCTTTGTGTACTCTTGTGCTCCACCACCTTAGGTTGACTTGACGGCGCAAATTGAAACTTTTCTAGAATAATGTACCAAATGCGAAGGTGATCGATAAAGAGGAAAAGTTATAAATCTTGCATCCCCCCAATTTCACTAACAATCTCCCCTAACCTAGGGGAAAGTCAGTCATTTGAATTGTCTCCAAAAGTGTCTGCTCTGATGATTTCCCCTAGGAAAATCCTGTTCCACGTAATTGTTTTGATAGTTGGAATATTACTTTACCTGATTCTCCCATTTCTCTTGTAATCTCTTGGATCTCTGCTGGCCATAACCTCCTGACACAACTTCAGCATGTTCATCCATATTAACATCTTCCACTTGTCTGTGACTCTCGTGAAATGTAGGCTTATTCAAACCAATGCTACCTGATGGTTTGAGATACATGCGTTTGCTTTTGTAGTCATTAATATCCCTAACACTTTTCTTTTGCCTCTGTTTAAACACAGTTACCTCATAAATTTCTACCTTCTCAAGGATATGTTTAAAGTCATGATGATGGTATAAAAATAACAGGTCAGCCTTAATACGGCTGTCCAAGTTCTAGATTTCATCTTCAAGTCAATACCCATTCTGTCAAACAATTCAAGTAATTTGTGGTGAAACACCAATCTAGCTGTCACACTGTTAGGGTATTTGTATATATGAAGACCTTTCAGTACATTCTTGTTTTGAATACAAAAATTTAAAAATAAATTGTCTATCTGTAATGCTTTGTATTTAACAGAGAGCTTCTCAAAAGATTTAATCATGTCCCTTAAAGTAGGATCATGTCTGGTTCCCATCTCATGAAAAGGCATATCAGTGATGGAATCTCCAAAGGTATGCTACGCCACAAACAAATCCTGGATGTTACAATTGTCCATATTTGCACTTACACCTTCGGTACTGTTATTACCACCCTCTGTTCTAGGCAATGTAGGTGGTCCTTTGGAACAGACAGCTGTGGCATAATTATAAGGTCTCGTCGGTAATGTATTAAGATTACCCTCTGTCCAGTTGTTCATGGAATTGTTCACAGTAAAAGTTCTTGTATCTGGATTACTGGAAGCAGCAACCTGATCCATAAATTGCTCGATATAATCCAAAAGCATAGTTAAATTGATCTGGGATGCCCCAGGAAAAAGCACAAGCTATATCAGACTTCGTAAATAAATCCAACTGTGATATATCAAGATATGGACCACACCAAAAATAATAACCAACAAATTCCACAAAACAGCGTACTCAGAATTTTTTAAAACTTTAAATTTTTTTTATAAAGCATGGTGATTTGCAGTTTTACATATTGTGCTCAATATGAATGAAGCACAGTATTTTTCATTTTATAGCTTGTTTTTAAGTTTTATATGAGATTTTATAGCTCACATACAACATATGATTATTTCTGTTCTGTATTTCCTTGATGACTGTTCCTTTAAAATGGTGTACAGTTTTGCACCTTTAAGGCTTTTCAATGGATGAAGGAAGTAGTTACATTATTTCTGAGGAAGTTTCTTATCATTCAGAACAAAAGTAATTAAACTTGCTGATGTAAGTGACCACTTAATCACTTACATCATCAAGCATAAAGTAGATAACCACCACCAAATTCTCTATAAATCTATTAGAAATAAAAAGAACTTCAACACCACTGATTTTCAGAACGAACTCAAAGCATGCAATTGGACCAAATTTCTATCAGCACCTTCAACAAAAACATCATAACAAACCTCAAAAGTTTTGGGCAGGAATAAACAAACTGCCCACCCCGGACAATCCACCACTCCCACCCCATCAACTTGTAACCTAAAATCTCCAGAGGAAACTGCAAATATCTTTAACAGTTTCTTTATCAAGACCATCCAATCACTAGCTAGCCAACTTGCTCCCAGTTGCTCCAATCAGGATTCCTCCTCAACCACCACCCCACTCTCTTTTAACTTCCATCCTGTATCTACATCAACCATCAGATCTCTAATTAACAAACTAAAACCCACTACTCTAGCAGCTGATCTCCTCCCACCAGAATATCTACAGAAAGTGGCAGATGCCATTGCATACCCTATTTCTATTATTATAAACCGCACCTTGTCTGAAGCCACCATCCCCTCCAGCTTGAAGGTTTCCCAAGTTATTTCTCTCCATAAAGGAGGGAACTCATTAGACCTCTCAAACTACAGACCAATAGCCATACTATCACCACTGGCCAAAATAATGGAAAAATGCATCCATAACCAATTAATGCGCTATCTCACCCAGAATAAACTACTGGCCAACTCTCAGCATGGCTTTAGGCCAAACCACAGGACCACCTCAGCCCTCCTATCCTTCCTAACTCCAACCTAAACCGAAACAATAACAGACTTATCTCAGCTCTCTTCCTAGATCTCTCTATGGCCTTTGATATGGTCAACCACCAACTACTTATCCATACCCTAAAGAAACTGTCACTAAATAACTGCGATTAAGTGGTTCCAATCTTATCTGTCTGAAAGACAGCAAGCAGTATTATGGCAGAATACACTATCCACTCATCTACCCATCACACTAGGAGTCCTCCAAGGTTCCACACTAGGACCACTTCTCTTCTCAGTCTTTATCAATGACCTACCCACAATCACTCCCAAGGCCACCTGCATCCGATATGGGGATGACTCCACTTTAATCTGTACAGCCTCATCCCCAACTGAGTTTATGACCCTAACCCAGAATACTTTCAATGATGTTCAAAAATGGTTTGCAAACCATCAGCTTATTTTAAACCCCAACAAAACAAAGCTGATAATCTTACCCCCCACCTGTAAGTCCTCTTCACCATTCTTTACTACAAGATCCAATAATGGCACACTTATATCCCCAGATGTTCACACCAAACTCCTAGGGGTCACAGTCAACAATACCCTAAAATATGAGACCCATGTCAATTGAGCCATCAAAACCGTCAACAAAAAACTGGGCTCCCTCTATAGGATCAAACCTTTCCTCACTCCATTTGCAAGAACTTCTATCGCTCGCTCCCACTTACTGTCTACCCTTCTCTATGCCTCCCCCCTTTTCACTAACTTGAATAAAACCACACCTAGCAAACTTGCTAGCTGTTACAACCATATTGCTAGATTTGCTACAGGTACAACCTTTAGGACCCACCACTGTATCAACTTAACTTAACTAGGTTGGTTTGAATGGACTAGTCTTCTCCAATACAACCAACTTATAATAGCTACAAAGTTCTAAACCATCTCGATAAGACAGCAGCACTAAACAAGATCATTAATCCCTACAGCAACCTGAGGTCACTGTGCTCTGCTGACAAACTGTTGGCTCAAACAAAGAAAAGCATAAATGTGGTTGGGGACTCTCTATTTGCCAACTGTGTAGGCAAAACTTGGAACTCTCTACCTGCTGAACTTATTCTCCAGCCCTCTCTAACCCAGTTAAAAAAAACATCAAACTACACTTTCAAATGCACTGGCAATGTCCCTGTTCAAAACCCACCTGCTGGTATTGGATATCTTGCCTAATCGAATCTGTCATTTGACTGTAAAATGTATATGACTTTTCTTTGTGGCATACTTAGAGATAAAGCCCTTATCTGTGCGAAACCCTGTGTGAAACTTAGTTGCCTAAACTAATTGTGCCAACCATGTTCTATAAATGTTTGTAACCTTACTGAAGATTGTAAACTATGTTAATTCGTAAATGTTAGTAATGTAATGTAATCTACTAACTTGGAGCTTTTCTACCCAGACCTCCTCTGAAAATGGACATACATCCAGACGGACTTTCACAGTAAACAAATGTAAAATAAATAAAATAAATAAATAAACTTATTCAATCTTGCTTTACTGTGATATTCTGGGTGACATTTTTTGTTTCTTACCATACTTAGTAACTATTAACACCATCACCATTTACTGACACAATCCTGTTTAAGGTCTGTATCATTTCTTACCATACTTAGTTACTATATACACCATCACAGACACAAACCTATTTAATGCTTGCAGCATTTCTTACCGCACCTAGTTTCTATTTACACCATCACCGATTACTGACACAAACCTGCTTTAATGTTTGCATCACTTCTTACCATACTTAGTTACTATTTACACCATCACTAGTTGCTGACACAAACCTAGTTAATGTTTGTATAACTTCTTATCGTACTTAGTTTCCATTTAAACCATCACTGATTACTGACACAAACCTATTTAATGTTTGCATCATTACTTACTGTACTTATTTTCTACTTACACCATCACCGATTACTGACACAAACCTGTTTAATGTTTGCCGCATTTCTTCCCGGGTTCCTATTACGTGATTGAAGACGCAGTCTGTCGAATGTGTCTTGATCGACCGTAAAAGAACAAAAAGGCAAAATAGCGAAGCAGCTTTTAAGCAAGTTCTTTCCCTGGGAAAGAATTTGCTTGCCCGCTTCCATTACTTTGCTGTTTTCAGCACTGTATTGCGATCTCGGAGTTGGTATATTTAAGTAGGGGGGTGTGGGGGCACTGTACTGTTTTAAAGTTTTTTTTTTGTTTGTTTTTTTGGAACAGCAATTTATTTTCCCTTGGAAAAAAAATCACTGTTCTGGGGTTTCGACATTGTAAGCTTTCGTTTACATGGGGTTGATTAATCATCATGTGCTTATTTAAGCGTTTGATGATGTAATATAGACCCTTTCTTCCCTTACTTAGTTACTATTTACACCATCACAGAGTACTGACACAAAGCTATGTAATGTTTGCATCATTTCTTACCTTACTTAGTACTTACACCCTCACCAATTCCTTACACAAATCTATATAATGTTTGCACCATTTCTTACTGTACTTAGTTACTATTTACACCATCACGGATTACTGACAATTTTCCCTCTGCATAGAAATTAACAGTTCTGACAGCAATGAACATAGTAATTTATCCATCTGCTCACTTTCATACAACTAGATAAACAGTTAATCCCAGTTAATCAGGCAATCTACATTACCTATCTCATGAAAATAGCACTGAATTCTGTTTTGCAGTGAATTTTCCTAATGTTTTCAAACATGCTTCTCCATGCTCTGTCATTGTGTGAAAAAATGGTTGTGGTATGTTCGAGTCCTACTTCACTGAGACTATATAATGTAAACCAGATTAAGTAAACAGACTTGGCCACACGGGCTTGGTCCCATGCAAGGGGATTTGTCTCCTGTACACCATTCCTTAATACAACTAAGTTTGAGGTTGCACATCCTAAGAGTAGGTTATAAATATGCTTTTGAGCCCATTCAATGAATACACTTTGTGCTGCTTGGCCTTGAAGAAGTGGTACCTGATGATACCAAAAATTACTAAAATAATTATTTACATTATGTGGATTCACTTAATGCTACACTGCACCTTTTCCCCATAACATCTGCAGTACAGTCCATACTCAGTTATTTTAGTCAGTGTTCCTATAGTTTTTTTGTGAGGATTATGGACCCTTTCAGTTACCTCATTTGAGAATCTGTCAATTCTCTGTAAATATACAGAGAAATTCAGAACTACAGATGATTGCAGATGTTATCCCATGGTCTGTAGAGATCTTACTATGTTTCCATACAGCTTATGTAATTAATTCATGTTTTTAAGTTTATGCAGTTACATGACGTACTGAATTTGATTTCATCTTTCTAAAGATCCTAACTGGAAACTATTCTTGGGTCACATTTTTGTTTGTTTATGAAATATAAATTAAACACTAGAATGAAAAGCATTATTCCAAAATAATATACTTTTCTCTCACACTTATACAAATGAATAGGCAGTTATATTATTCTGGGTCTTAGTAACCACTGTGCATTCAAGTATGGTGCTTTCAGTGTGTTTCTTAACGCTCTAACAAAAGAAACGTGTTTTGCAAAAACCAGACCATCTTTTTCACTCTATAGAAACAGTTATTTTGAATGTTAAGCTATTTATATTGCAAGGAAGGCTAACTATTTTGCAAACAGAACACAATAGATGAGGTCCACACAGTGGATAAAAAGAAAAAGGATTCAAATTACTACATTGTGCTGTAAGTACTACATTGTGCTGTAAGTACATCTACTTAATATACATTCTGTCAGGGTATTGTACTAATGTTAGGACTAACCTTATTATAGTATTGTAAATATTTTACTGTAGTATTTTGCTTTTATATACTTACTGCACTAGTTACAAGCCCTACCTCATTAAGGAAAATATTCCTCCGTCATGCTAAATTGATCCTCCCATCTCTCGTATTCTTATCCTACCTGTAAATATTGTTTATTTATAAGGCACATACTCATACCCAGGAATATATATTTGATAGTTCAATATGCAGGTCACTGCCTTTAAACAACTGATACCATGAATTCTATCAAACCAAGTGAACAGTTAATTCCATGTCTTGTAAACCTGTTAAGCATATTACCCATAAGCACCATCATATGCTCAATAATAATTGTACTGATTGCTAGTGAATCATTCCTAATACCATCTCATGCTTTTTATCAAATGCTTAGTTCTTACCTGTGGCAGGCATTCAACAGAAACTGTAATGAACTGTGATGAGCGTTAGTAATATTCATTGGTCAATTACTTTTAAAGCTCAGCTTTTATCTGTTATAGGTATAGATGTGTGAAATACCCTCTGTGTTTGTTAATGCAATATGCAAGTGGTGTGTCAGAAAGTCAGCTAACCACAATTTGCTTAAAAATCAATGCAAAAGTTTGAGTAACAAGCCCAAAGAACAGTTCTGCATACAGGAAAATAAAACTCCCTGCTAGGCAATCTTAGATTATTTCTGGACAGAAATACATAACTTAAAAAGCAGGACAAATTTCCCCAATAATTTAAATTCTATGAAAACTGCATGCAATTACTGACCCTACAGAGACCTCAGAACTACTTGCATATCACTACACAATGTTGTTCTCTTAAGATCAATCACTGCCCCTCCAGCAAAAGAAACAGCAGAATATATTTTTGGTTCCTTCACTGACTTCTAATTTTGTAAAATCTTCTCTTTCAGGATAAATCAATGGCTTAACTCATTCCCTCCAGTATAGTTCTTTTGAGAGTGCACCTTTAACTCCCAGTGGGTGTGGGTTGAGCTTTTAAAAAATGAAGTTATCACCTTACAGTTCTACCAAACACTCATTGACCAAGGTCAAATATCAATACAGTTGTGTTTGCCATCATGTATGCTTCAAGATAAAATATTCTGATACCTTGTATGCAACATGATTTTGGAATTATTCATGCAAGTATGCAAATATAAACAAGCAATATTTGAGGCTTACAGGTACAGTAGGAGGTAACTGCAGAAATGTCTGGAGGTGCACTTTGCAGACACATAACAAGCTATGGCCTGTTAGATGGTCATTATCCTAATTCATTTGGGCTGCTTACTACTTTACAGTCATAGCTCTAAGACACATAACAGCTACCTGCCTTTTCAATAGTACCTTCCTGGAATTATTACTGAAAATGACAAAGTTCCCACTCAAGTGATCCACCAATGATGTTTTTGAAAAGTGACATCTACGAAACTAAAATCTCTCATTGAGGCTTTTGGCCAGCATGGCTTTAGGAAAGGTCAGAGCAGTACTACTGTATTGTGTGTGTTTATTTATAGCATATTTTAAGCAATGGCACCAAGTCATCTCATATATGCAGTCTTCCATTACCCTTGCGCTGCCATTGATTCTGCAATCACCACATCATGACAAATGAGCTCTTCCTATACAGCCTTTGTATACCTTTCGCTTAGTACTTTATAAACTACCTGACTAGGGATAATCTCATCTGCAACTTTTCACTATCAGTGTCCCCTCTGGGCTCTGTCTTTTGCACTTCACTCTTTATATCAACACTCTCACCATCTACCATTCTCTGTATATTGATGACATTGTCATTTTGTCATCAGGAGGTTGCAGTTAAGACATCACAATATACCTTAACAGTAATTTTAACGCTACATCCATTGCATTAGAGCAAATGGGTCTTAAAATTAATCTCAACAAAACAAAAAGCAAGGTCTTTACCACCAAAAGTACCTGTGCAGGTTAACAGTCACTGGTGCATCTCAGGGTGAGATAAACAGCTATCAGAAAAAGTCTACACTGCAAGTATTTGAGAATGTGATCCCACCCTTATCTGCTCCACCAATGTACAGAATTTAACTGGAAGAATTTTGTAATTACTTTAGTTGTGCTCCAGCTTTTCAACTTTACTGAACAAAAGTGCCAAACACTCAATAGGAAATTAATTATTACTTCCTGTTTTTGAGTATGGACTACCAATCATATATACATTTGCTCACAGTACACAAAAACTCAGGGCTCAAGGGAGCAATACTGCCTGATTATTTGGGATGACTGACTACCAATTAATCTTTGATTCTAAACTGCTCGATTATTTAGGAAGCTGGACAACTACTTGTTAACATTTGGATTCTCACTCATTATAAACACTTTTTTCCTAAAAATCAGAATCTAAACCTGTGCATCTCTTTAACTCAGCTACTATCCATTAAAAACTTTCCAGCAAATTGTGTCGCTTTTTGTGTTGCCATTCACTCATTAACCCATGCCATAAGCTCATTTCCATTACAGCTTCACCCATCTGGACCTTCCTACCAAATGAACTAAAATAACTAAACAAGTTGTCTATTTTCACAATCCAGCACAAAACCTACCTTTTACAGTAGGCCAAGAGCTATTGTTTTGGTGTGATAACTTAATTTACAAAGTTGACTCTATAGTTATGTTTTTACTGCTCAGACACAAAATACAGGGTTTCATCCTGACCACCAGCCAATTCCTCTCTGGAGTTTGCATGTTCTCCCCATGTCTGAGTGGCGCTGGCTTCCCTTCTACTTCACATTTGACAAGTATACCAACAGGAGGGCATCCAAAATCAGAAATGAGTCATGGACAACAGCACAAACTCTATGCAGTGCCTGCTGGGGAATATTCAGTAGACTGCCCATTTTAGACATCAGCTGTGGTGTGCAGTATCCTCTAGATAGGAGAACATGGATTACTGCATGCTAATGTCAAGGCTAGTCACCTGATGGGGTAAAACTGGCTCTAGGTGATGTTGTCATATTGATTAATGAGGCAAAACAAAAAAAAATAGTTTGCACAATACACAATCATCTTACCTATGCGTCAGCACTTAGCTGTGATCAGTTGATGTTTATCCTTGTAGTGAATGACAGTCATAACTCTCAACCTCTTAGCACAAGAAATCTGGACAAAGCCTAAAATAGGGGGAGGACAAAGGCCCAAAATAGGGAATGATTTTAAATATTGCTCTTATAAACTTAGAAAGTTGCTAAAAACAGCAGAGTGGTGCAGCAGATAGCATTGTGGCCTTACAGCAACATGTTTTCTGGTTCTATTCTCAGCTGGGGTGCCTTCTGTGCAGACTCTGCATGTCCTCTCTGTGTTCAGGTGTATTTCCTCTGGGCACTTTGGCTTCCTCCTGCATTCCAAAGACACGTAGTAGGTGGACTAGGCACTCCAACTTGGTCAAAGGTGTGAGTGTGCATACGAGTGTGCGGTGTGGAAGAACAACGGTGGCAACTCTATCCAACCGGTACTGTAGACTTTGGCTCTGATCATAGAAATACGGGTAGAAATTGGCTAGACTTGTAAGGGCCCTAGGGCCATTAGCCTAGTGACTTCCTATGATCCTATGATTATCACTGTTGAAGTGACACCCTAACCGATGTGTAAAAATGGGAAAAGAGGTTGTGGATGGATGGATGAAACTTGGAAAGTTGCTAAAATAGCAGGATTTGTGTCAGCATGCATTTTCTGAAGGATATGAAGTTTGAAACTGAAATATATTTCATTATTTACTGACTTAAATAGTTATTTGTTAGAAAACCACAATGCTTATGAGGAACAGACTGAAAATAATAAGCAAACATCTGGACAGTTGAGATGTATAATGACAGTGGTTAAGTGATGATATGCCTTAACATTTTTTTGCAATGTATTCAATTGTTCAGTGCATTTCTCTTCTTGTTTACTTTACTATACAAAATTCTTGGGTCTATATTACATTATCGAAGTTTCATAATTTCGAATCTGATATGGTCGACACCATATAATCGAAGTGCTGAAACATCAAAAATGTAATAAAACACAACAACCTACAAAAACAAACCATTTAAACACTCTAAGTAAGGGGGCAAGCCCCCTTGCAGCCTCCACACCCCCCACTACTTAAATATACCAACTTCAAGATTGCACTACAGTGCAAAAAAGTGAAATCTTCCCTTTATGCATTGTACGGAGATCTCCGTTAAAAGATTTGAAGTTTCAAAATTTTGATCATATGGTGTCGACCATATCAGATTCGAAGTTTTGAAACTTTGATCTTCTGATATAGACCCAAATTCTTCTGGCTCTTGTTAACCTTGTCACTGAACTGAGTTGTTAATTTTTTATTAGCGCATCTACAAAAAGACTGAAATGGGACTGTTATGTTCCAGTTCATCTACCCATTCCTCCCAATCTGTTAGAGCAAAAAATCTGGACAAAGCCTGAAATGATGGGGGGAAAAATAGGGACAGATTAGTATTGCTCTTACAAACTTAGAAAGTTGATAGAATAATAGGTTTTGCATCAGCATGAATCTTCTGAAGGATGTGGAGTCAAACTCAAATGTATGTCATCATGTAATGACTGCAATCCTCAGCTATTTTCTAGAAAGGAACAGATTTTAGGAGGAATGCACCAAAAATATGAGGCAAAAATCTGGACATTCTGTGAAAACCTGTACAGTTGAGAGATATGCATCTACCTGTAAAATAATAAATAAATGTGCATGTATACTTTGTATTGTAATTTGTAGACCGTATGACTGAAAATATAATAATATATTGGTACTTTTTCCCTTTGGGCTCCCTTTGCCCTGTCAGATCATCCAAATTTAAAAAATAGAATTGTAAGCAAGTACATAAAATACTATTGAAGATCATACCTGCAAATGGCCTATTTGCATCATGACATTTAAATGAGCACACATTACATACTACGTTCTATTTATTTGAGTAGAAAGGTATTGTGTCACTCTCTCTGGGTTTTTAGAGTACATTTTACAACGGCTCAAATCATGCATGGGCAGGGTAAGGAATTTGTTAAGCAAAAAAGCCTCCTGCTGTCAGAATGGTAACATCTAGGATTACTATGACCTTCTCACCATCATGCCTGCCACATGCAGCAACAGAGGAATGATACTTAAGTAATACTGATGCAGACATCACACCAAACTTCTAATTAGGAAAAAAAGTTTTTTCTTTAGATATTTCCTTCTTCCCCTTCTGCCCTCCATTTTAAACTTGTTCACAAGTCAACTGTATAAAGCAAAAAATAAAACCCCTACTAACAATGTTCACCATTATGTAATGCCTCAACCTAAAACTGTAAAAGATGAGTTCAGTCTATGTAAATATGTTAAATCTTAAGCTTTAATGCTACGTTACTAGTCAGTGTTATGTTTGGTACTATCTATATAAATTTGAATGCTTCTGTATACACATTATATTTTGCTTAAAATGAAACTGTGGAGCTTTTCTCCCCGGGCCTCCACTGAAAATGGACATGCATCCAGTCGGACTTTCCCAGTCAACAAATGTAAAATAATAATATTAAAATAATAACTTAATTGTTTTTATCTGTTTCTTTTGTCCCTCATTTTTACAGGAACCACGCTTTAAAACAATGTTCCAGTTTGCCTGCTTGTTTAAGCTTGTTTTCTTTCAAAACAATCTTCTTGTTTACCTTCAAGAACCTCCAGGGGGGCGTGGCCAAGGATGAACACAGGATAGCAGCAGATTTCTTCAGCTCCACCAATTTCATTACATTGACAGGAATTAATTACTTAAAAAAATAATTTTTGAAGTAATTTTCTTTCTAAATATGTTTGTTTTATATAGTTCTTGAACTATATCTAAAAAAGAAAGGAAATCTTAATAATATTCCTGTCAGAAATTACTTTGGAAATTTTCCTGTCAGTTTATCAGTCTGAAATGAGTTCCAGTAAGACAAATTCTCAAGACTCCAGCATCAAGAAAGAACTTCAGTCTCTGATAATTATAGTCCAGCAACTTACTGCTAAGATGGATAAAATGGATACTAAAATAGACACTTTCATAGAAAAACTACAAAACAAATAGACTTGTTACATATGGACCTGCAACAACAGAAGATCCAGATGACAGGCATAGAAGAAGCTGTGAATGACATGGAAAATAGAATACAAGAAGAGGAAATCAACACTGAGTTTCTGCTGAAACAAAATACACATTTACAAACAAAGCTGGATGACCTGGAAAATAGATCTAGGCGCAATAACATTAGGATTTTTGGACTGCCAGAAAATATTGAAGGTAACAATATTACTTCTTTTTAACAACATGGCTCCCTAAAACTTTAGAATTACCAGAAGCATTCTCTTTTGGTATCGAAGAGCACATAGATCTATAGCTAATACTAACTCTAACAAAAACTATCCTAGATCAGTTATAGTTAGATTTCTACCATCTTTGATAAAGAGATGGTTCTTAAATCTGCTTGGGCTAAAGCTCCTGTTAAGATTAATGAAACAACTGTGCGTTTTGACAATGACTATTCTTCCATGGTATTAGCTAAAAGAAAAGTTTTTCTGCCACTAATAAGGGAGCTTAAAAAAGCACAGTTTAAAACATACCTTCTGTTTCCTGCCAAGCTTAAAATCTCCCTTCCTGATGGTCCTAAAATTTTCGATGACTTAGACTCTGCTTTACTGTTTATCAAAAAAATAAGATTTTGGAAAAATACAAGAAATGGAATGGGCTAGTCCTTCGTTAAAGAGACTGGCGACTGAAACTTCGTGGAAGACTTCAGAGAAGAAGCAGAGACTAAAAACAAATGATTTGTACTATGTTTTTTTTTCTCTCATCATTTTATTTTATTATTAATCTTTTTAAATATAGTTCCTGCATTTCCAGAAGCAACAAATATTTTGAAAAGATTTAATCAAAGCTATTCTCTGTGTGCAAAGAAATGTTTTGTTTCATAACTAGTCAAAATATCTGGAGATTTAATGGCAAGCTGTGATTTAACTTGTTTCTCTTTCTGAAGAGGAAAAATAAGGTCAGTAATTTGATACATTTTTTTTCCTTTAAAAGTTTATATGTTCTTCAAATGCTATTCCTAATTATACTTTCTTGATTACACTGCTTATGCTTGTTTGTAAATAATCTGTCATGCTTTAACCAATAATAATTAGAACTAAATAATAGTAAATAATACGTTTTATTTTTAACTCTATTAATATAAACAGTAAGTAACATTCTATTGTATATACTTCTTATAGCTTTCTCTTACATTTTTTTATTTCTGCCTTACACCCTTTTACTTTCTACTCTCTTTTCTTTTCTTTATTAATATATAGAAATGCTTTTGATCATATAGACACAGTAAATAATAAGATTTGCATAAGAGTTGAGTTGGGACAAAAATGTTGAGTTTTGTTACTTATTAATAATTTTGGGCTTGATTTCACTTACATAGAGTCTGTAATAACCTGTAGAATGCATTGTGAAGGTTTTGTCATGTTTAGATGCATTTACACTGCTAAATGAATGT
This sequence comes from Protopterus annectens, assembly GCF_019279795.1. NCBI lineage: Eukaryota > Metazoa > Chordata > Ceratodontiformes > Protopteridae > Protopterus > Protopterus annectens. The sequence continues at coordinate 1,362,043,878 of NC_056732.1, read as the reverse complement.
TTGTCACTAGTTTTAATAAGTTTCCTGCCAAAATGTTAAGAGAGACAATCTGGGATGTGGGCTGTCTCATGCACAGTGTCCATGAGCTACTTCAAAAGCTTCAACTCTCAGAATTCTCACAGAGAAGCTGAAAGCAGCTAGTCTCACCTTTGACCTAGATATCACACTGACACATCACAGATACAGGAATGACACTACCTAATTATACTTTCTTGATTACACTGCTTATGCTTGTTTGTAAATAATCTGTCATGCTTTAACTAATAATAATTAGAACTAAATAATAGTAAATAATATGTTTTATTTTTAACTCTATTAATATAAACAGTAACTAATATTCTATTGTATATACTTCTTATAGCTTTCTCTTACATTTTTTTTTATTTCTGCCTTACACCCTTTTACTTTCTACTCTCTTTTTCTTTTCTTTATTAATATATCAAAATACTTTTGATCATATAGACAGAGTAAATAATAAGATTCACATAGGAGTTGAGTTGAGACAAAATGTTGAGTTTTGTTACTTATTAATAATTTTGGGCTTGATTTCACTTACATAGAGTGTGTAATAACCTGTAGAATGCATTGTGAAGGTTTTGTCATGTTTAGATGCATTTACACTGCTAAATGAATGTTTGTCACTAGTTTTTAATAAGTTTCCCGCCAAAATGTTAAGAGACAATCTGGGATGTGGGCTGTCTCATGCACAGTGTCCATGAGCTACTTCAAAAGCTTCAACTCTCAGAATTCTCACAGAGAAGCTGAAAGCAGCTGGTCTCACCTTTGACCTAGATATCACACTGACACATCACAGATACAGGAATAGCAGATTAATAATATGTGTTAAAAACCTATGTCCCAAACATATACATTACTATAACTCATTTAATTCATCTGATTGACAAGCATAAATAATTTTACAACTCTATACTGGAAGAAATTGTCATGTGATATATTTTAAAGCAGTAGTATAGCATGTTTGTAAAATCTGGTTACTAAAATGTGTTTGCTGTGCATTATTTTGTATAAAGCAGACAGATTTATTGAAGGGACAGCAATGTAAGATGGTGCTCAGTAAAGATACAACTCAGTGAGATCAGATATATATATATATATGTATGTGTGTGTGTGTGTGTGTGTGTGTGTGTGTATGTGTGTGTGTGTGTGTGTGTGTGTGTGTGTGTGTGTGTGTGTATGTGTGTGTGTGTGTGTGTGTGTGTGTGTGTGTGTGTGTGTGTATGTGTGTGTGTGTATGCATGTGTGTATATATATATATATATATATATATATATATATATATGTATATGTGTATATGTGTGTGTATGTGTGTATGTATATATATATATATATATATATATATATATATATGTGTGTGTGTGTGTATGTGTGTGTATGTAGATATGTATATAAATGTTTCTGAGAATCTGCTTAACTATGAAGTATGATTTATAACAATTTCTATGAATATAATATTTTATTCTATTGGCAATAATGAGTTTGAGTAAATGCTCATATACAAGCAATTCAAGGTTTTTTTAGGAAGCTGTTAACTGTATTTACATGACAGAAAATAGATGCATCCTAATATATGTAATGTCTGAATCATATTAGCCAAAGTTTTTGATTTAAATGAATGTTAGAACTTATTTTCTCTCCTCTTGATTTCTAACATCAAGATTATTTGAATGCTATTTGCATACAAGTGTTTTATATTACATGGATGTATATAGTAGTATGAACAGTTTAAAAAAAAAAAAAAAAAAAATCTTGTCTTGCTAGATAATTGAATTGAAAACTGTTAACTTCAGTTAAATATAACTAGTATTAAATTGATAAGGTGGTAGCTGAAGTACTGCTGCTTAGGGTAGGGGGTTAACTTGAGTGGTAAATACTACTCTAAGTTGGAGTTTACAACTCCAGGCTGGATGCAAGGTTTAATCCTTACATTATTTTCACTTGTTCATTGTTATTTGTATATAGTTTTGACATCCACAATATATTTTGTACATTCATTGTCACTACAAACAAAATTGAATCCTATACGAAATCCCATAAGAGATTCAATAAATACAGCTATATTTAAAGGTACACCTAAAGGAGGAGATGTAACATTACTTATCTTGTTATTTGTTATTTTGATCATAAGATTCTTAAGTTTTAAAAATGCCAAATGACATCTTTAAAAGGAATTTCTTTAAACATTAATGGATTGAATAATCCATGTAAAAGGGCAAGCCTAATAAGATACATTAATTTACATAAGGCCAACTTAAGTCTTCCTACAAGAAACCCATCTCTTGAAAAAAGATATTGATAAACTAGCCACAAACAAATATACAGTATTGGTTAGTTCAGAGCACACTCAGAAAAAAAGAGGAGTGGCTATTTTATGGAATAAAAGTATGCCCATTCCTAAAACCATTAAGTCTTATCAGGATGACAAAGGAATGTTTTGTATGGTTACAATACAAATTAATGGGAAGACTTACACTTTAATTAATGTATATTGGATACCTGGAATTGGTATAAATACAGTGAAACATCATCTTGATAAGATCATATCATTCTCTATAGGAGATATTATTTTAGCTGGTGACTTTAATTGTATACTACATGAAAGTGATACTACCAATATAGGAAAGAGAAGAATTACATCTAATGCAAAACATTTAAAGGATTTTGCTAATTCTTATCATTTGAATGATATTAATAATCAGATAGATTCAAAATCATTACCATACACCTTTTTTTCTAACAGATACAAAACTTATTCAAAATAGATAGGGTCTATTTCTAACCAGATGGTAACAGATTTAATTAATTCCAAAATCATTTCATGTCCTATATCTGATCATAATTCAATTGTTTTGAATTCATGATAAAAATACTCATAATGTTCAGATCAAAAGGATACCAGCATACTTAACTCAACTAAAAGACTATAAAGAATATATACTTTCAGAAGTAAAACATTTTTAGACATAAATAACACTCCTGAAGTCTCCATTGTTTATGTTTGGGATGCCTTAAAATCATATCTATATGGACAAAGTATCAGATGGTATAATAATAAAAGGAAATCTTGGGATAAGGAATTGTTAGATATTCAAAGTAAATTAGACTCTTATAAACATAATAATAAAGAAAATATTATGGACAAGAAAGTTATTGAAGAAATAAACAAACTAAATGAGAAATACAAAGAAATTTTAACTCATAAAGTTAAAATAACTTTAGAGAAATACAAGTTTTGTCTTATTCAATAAGCCCCAAATACTTACATAGACTTAAAAATAAAACAAAAAGGTTGAATAAACAAAACCATATCAAAGAAATCTTTTCTCTAAGGAAAAGAAGAATGTTTCTAGTATACCAGAAATACTAGATGAATTTAGAAATCACTTTCACAAAATTAACCATAATAATATTAACATGGAACCTAAAGATAAAATAAAGGAGTTTATAACCACAAATATGAATAAAAAGCTTAATAAACAACAGATTAAACTATTGGACAAGAGTATTTCATATACAGAAGTTATTACACAAATAAATAAGCTTAAATCAAACAAAGCACCGGGTAATGATGGTATTATACCAGAGATATATAAAATCCTTTCTAAAATACATATTCATTAATACATAAGGTTTTTATTTTGGCTCAAACTGAGTTAATAACCCCCCCATCTTGGCAATATACATTTATTTCGCCAATTTTAAAACCTAATAAAGATCCAACTAGATGTTCTTCATATCGCCCATCTCATTACTTAATGTTGATTATAAAATGTTTATGAATATCTTTGCTGATAGATTGAAGACAATCATTCCATTATAGATATAGATCAGACAGGCTTCATTGTAAATAGAAATACTTTTGATAATATAAGAAGAACTTTAACATTAATAGATTTTGCAAATAGGAAAAAGAAAGATTTAACACTTATTAGTCTTGATATAAGTTCAGCATTTGATTCAGTAAGTTGGGACTATCTGTTTACCTTAATGAAGTGCACAAACTTCTAGGATGCATTTGTAAATCTAATTGAACATTTATACAAAGGAACGCTATTTATATTAAGGTAGGAACATGTGTTTCACAAAAAATACCAATTCTTAAAGGTACAAAACAAGGATGTCCACTTTCTCCACTATTATTCACTTTAGTAATGGAGCCTTGGGCTAATTTGATCAGAAACAGTACTGACATAGAGGGTTTTGAAATAGATGAAAATACAACATCAAAATTCAACTTTTGCAGATGATGTTCTAATTACATCAGCAGGATCTAATTCTTCTATACAGTCTCTATTTGATAACATGATGAATTTTAAAAGTATTTCTGGTTTAATATTCAATGAAGAAAAACTAAAATACTACCTATATACACAAAAAAAATATTCTCATTAGTGATTTTACTAAATATGTACCCAATTCAGGTCAGATAACTTATTTAGGTATAATACTATCTAAAGATATTAAATCTATTATATATAATAATTATAATACCTGTTTTCTTAATATACAAAATCTTTTAATACCTGGAATAATATGTTTTTACTATGGAGGAGAGACTTACAATTATTAAAATGATAATATTCCCCAAGATTTTATACTTAATACAATCAATAATACTTCCACCTACAAAATAATTATCAAGAAACTGAACACACTAATGTTAAATTTCTTATGGGCACCTAATAGACCTAGGATTGCATTAAAGAAACATACTAATAGCTGGTCTCAAGGGGGTATTTCTTTTCCAGACTTTAATTTATATACTATCTCTTCTATTGTAAAAGTTATTACTTTATTAATAGATCAGTCATATGTCACAAAATGGAAAGATTATTGGGAGCTAATTAGTATACACTTCATGAAAATCTCCTTAACACATAAAAATATGATTGTAAATAACTCCATGTTATGGTTACTAAAGGAATTTTGTACTTCACCTATTACACCTAAACATATGGTTTGTTACCCATTAAATATTATTATTAGTTATAACTTTATATTCATGCACCCTAAGTATAGGGAATGGAATTTTATTGTATTTCCTATAATGTATACTCAGGGTATGCTTTTGTCATCTACTTCTGAAGGAACTCATTTAGCTATAGATAATGATCTAAAGTACTGGTATCAGTTGATATCTGATAATAAAGTTAAAATCTAGATTTCTTAAAACAAGAATTTGATCTAAGAGAAACTTGCTGGTTAGAGGTTCAGACCTTTAGACAACATCTCATTAATAAAATAGATTTAATGTCTATAACTGTTAAAGAATCTATTCCAACACTGATTGATTACTTGATATTACATTTACAACATAAAGTTTCTGATAAAGGTAAACTTTCATACATACATAAAGTTATCAGACAAGAAACTTTTCACAGTGTAGATTCATACTGGAATTATTTCACTTCTATTAATGGGGACCCACCAAATCAACAAGATAAACAATATATATTGGAATCTGCTTATAGAACTACGTCTTCCATTGTCTGGAGACTTTATACATGGAAATTTTTACATAGATCTTTTTATACACCTTTGATGATGAATAAAATAAATAATAAAGATAATCTATGTAAGAGATGTAATGTAGAAATTAATGCTGACTGGGCTCATATGTTTTATGACTGTATAAAATTGAAAGAATACTGGAAGTCAATTAATGAATTTTGCAGGCTCTTTTTACAGATAATTTCATTATTTCTAAATCTCTTATATTATTCAACACACCTGTACCTCAAAGTGTTAAAAAGGTTAAGCTTCCCTTGTTATGGTCTATTCTAGCAGTGGCTAGGAAAATAATAACTAGAAATTGGATTTCAGATACACCTCCTTCGTTCAATGAATTTAAAAATGTTATGAATATAGTGTGCCATATGGAAATAAACACAATTAGGACTAGAACAAACAGAAAAACATCTTATTTTATTGTATGGGATAATTTACAAAATTTGTTAAAAAAATTTTAATTTCAATAGCATGACATTTTAGTTTAATTAATTGATCTGATTGTAGTGGATGTCTTTGTAAATACTTTAGTTGTTTTGTTGAATATTATAATAATACCTATTTTTAATTACTTGTATAAAATTGTTATATTTCTCTTATATGTTAAAACAATAAACCTGTTTTGAAAAAAGAACATCCATACCACCTTCTTTCTTACTCAGTTTTTCAGATATTTATTTTACTCTTCTGTCTATAAAACAGAATGTCTTTATTACTTTTCTTTATTTTAATATTTAATTTACTATTCATTTGCTGTGATTACAATTTTGTTTTCGTCTTTTCTTGTTTTGAAACTATGTTGAACACATACACTCCTGCACTTTATTTGTCTTTCTTATTAATTTTAATAAACAATGAAATGACTGAACCAACAGACAGATAATATGATGAACAAACATTGTTTTCAGCATTCTATCACATATTTAGATACATACTATATAGACTCATAAAGCTAGCTTTATCAAAAGCAGAGTTTCTGCCAACTCTAAATCCCAAGCCTGACCATGAAACATAACCACATAAACTATGTATGTCATTAACACAGTATGCAGTAAATGTCCTTCAGTCTGTATGTGAATCTTTGTCCTGTGCTGTTACATACGTGCAGTCGCTGGATTTGTTGTCTCTGCCTTAATCCAAACATAACCAGCATGCCAGCCCTCCTGATCCATGTTTCCTTACCAAAACAGAGCTGTACTAATGTGCACAAGTTGAACTCCTCTCTTTCTCCCCCATCCTCTATGTTAATCGTTATTCTTTCACACTGTGAGAACAGTGCAACCCTGTAAATGCTTTCAGAAGTGATGGTGCGAGGAGACTCCACAAAGAGGTTCTGGGATATCTGGAACTGGTGGATGCAGCTGTACAGAACTAATGGCAACACTTGGGTACCAACCCAAATGCACACATGTTCCTTCACTGGCATCTTTGTTGCTTTACTGAACTATAGCTAGCAGTATGTTTAGCACTCTGCATGGAGTTTCTTTATCATTACGGAATGAAATATCACTTAGACTTATTTAGCAAATTCTTCTACACTATTTGTGCCCTTGCTGTCCATTCAGTGAACACATGCACACTCCTACTCTTCTTCCAACAGTAACTTCATTCGCTTTTCTAAAATGAGCATTTTTTTTTTTTTTTAGCACGCTGCCTAGGACCTCTCCTGACTCCACTCCTGGGACTAAACTGGCCCATTCAATCTGGGTGGACAGAAGCCAGGCATTCCTAGGTTACAAAAGAGGCCTGAGGCCCATTTCTTCCTGCAATATAATCCCATTTGGTTCTCCTTTCCATTGTGCGAGACATACCTCTTAGAACAAGAAATTTAGACAAAGCGTAAAACAATGGGGGGACAGAGGCCAAAAATTATGAACAGATTTTAAATACTGTTCTTTTAAACTTAAAAAGTAGGCAGACTAACAGAATTTCTGTTAGGATGCTTTTCCTGTAGGCTATGAAGTTGGAAGTGCAAATGTATGTCATTATTTGGTGATTTCAGTCCTCAGTCTTCTTCTTCTTCTTTCGGCTTTTCCCAGTTAGGGGTCGCCACAGCGGATCACCTGTCCGCTCATGATTGGCAGTGGAGTTTTATGGTGTCGAGTTGTCAGCCCGGTGCCCAACCTTCCACAGAAGGCACACACACACACGCTCACACCTAGGGCCAATTTAGAGTGTCCAATCTACCTACAGCATGTCTTTGGGATGTGGGAGGAAATCGGAGTAAACTCACGCGACCATAGGGAGGACATGCAGACTCCGCACAGAAGGCACCCCAGCCGATGATCAAACCGGAGAACCTCTTGCTGTGAGGTGGCAACGCTAACCGCTGCACCACTGCGGCCGCCAGTGATTTCAGGCCTCAGTGATCTGCCAAAAAAACTAAAATTTTGCCAGAAAACCACAATTTCTATGAGGAACAAACCAAAAATATGAAGCAAAAATCTGGACATTCTATGAAAATCTAAGTAGTTGAGAGGTATGGTGAGAGACACTGTGGGCCAGCTTGCTTGTCTTGTGATATGGCCTACTCTCTCCCCCACCCCACCTTCATGGGAACACCCCCAAGCTCATCTGAGCGCTGCCACCATGGTCTTCTGACCTCTACATGCTGACTCCCTCTTTACTACCTGGTGCGCATGTATCATGACAATGCAGGCACTGCAAGCATTAACTCCACTAGCTAGAGTAATACTCCTGGCTATCTGTTACCTCCCTCCCCTTATAATGGGTAAGTTGTCAGTGTCCACCCCCCCACTTGCCCAGCTCCTACAGACACACAAGCTGTTATTCAAATTTGAGCCACTTGTGGCACAGTCAGGACTTTGCCCTTCTAGGCGACTGAGCTAGCATTTTTCTAAAAATTGGCATTGAGTTATCTGATCGGGTTCTAGTTGCCTTTGATGGCTAACATACTTCACATTTAATGCTTTGGTTCTCTAGCTTTTGCACACCTGGCTTACTAAGTTAGTTATTTACTTTTTTTCTACTGTTTGATTTATCACTTATCTCTCTGTTGTGTCTCTGTCTACCCTACCCTTCACAGGTACCACACTATTTCCTGCATTAATTTGTTTCCCAAGAAATTCCACTCCACTGAGTTCCTCCTGCATTTGTTCTTTAAATCTGCAGCTGACAACTATAACTGACCACTATGCTCTAACATCTCACAGGTGTGATACACCTTAAACACTTACCAAGGATGAAAATAGAGGTCTCAAACAGATGCAAATTATCCAGTTTCCTTCTCCAGTTTATAGATGCAATTGAACTCTGGGAGACTGCAGAAAAACAGCAACTATGAAATTAAATTCCGCCTATGACATTACCAATCCATGGTAAACAGCCAACAAACCTCAGTATGAGCTGCATTCAGCTTTCCTCATTTCCACATACTTAGCACATTTCAGCCTTATCTTTAGAAATGTAATATGACTGCAGGTGAACAATGAAATGCAGCTTTGTCTGCCCCATGACCTGTGCTGCTACAGTTGTCCTGAGTGCTTTTGTCACCCCTCCAGCTTGGGGAATCATACACATGCTTCATTTCCCACACTCTTATGTTTCATATCTCCAGATGTCCTCTGCCCAGCCAGCTCCATTCCCAAATTATTTTTATTTTTTGTTCCACTCTCTGCAGGGGATTTATATTACAGAAGACCCCACTAAACAGCTATTAGCATTCAATGTATCCTATCCTGGCCAGTTTAGTTTTCCAAAGTGGGACAAGAATTAAACAAACATACTGGTCAATCAACTGTAACTTTGACCCATTGAGCAAATCTGTCCCACCATGGCATAAAAGATCTCAGCAAACAGCCTTTGCAAACAATGAAATCTGAACAATAAAGCATGATTAAAAAGAAGACTAGACAGCTCATAATTTTTACAAAGCAGAAGTATTCAGCTCTAATAATTTTCACGTATCCGGTCCACAAACTTTATCTTACACTTGCCACAAAACAGGTAAACTGGTAGTTTCAGAGCTGCCAAGCAATACTGTTTCTAGTATATGCACACAACAAATAGCATTGTGTTGTTAAAATGTGCCTTTTGTCTCATAAAATGCAGATCACACTGTCACAGTTCTTGACTTATACACACAGTCTCAGACAAGAACGCAGACAGAAAGAAAGACAGACAGACACACACAGATGGCTATCCTAAGAGTTACTGCTGTGTTTTTGGATGATTTTTTTTTTTTTTTTTTTTTTTTTTGTAAAAAAAAATTTACATTGTGGTGAGTTTCACCACAATGTGTGGTACTGTGCAAGCTGGTGATGTGCTTTTTTTTTTACTTTCCCTTTTTTCTCCACTGTGGTACAACTGTGGAATTGATATATATAATTATGTGATTTGGAGGGCTCCACCCCCACATGGGTTATGTGAAGGGCTTGTCCCCATGTACAAGAAAATAATTTTTCAGTTTTCATAGGTTTTTCACTTCACCATTTTCACAATTAAATTTTTGGGGTAAATAGTGAGCTGAAAAAAACCTTTGGCTCATGGGTAAACCCAGACAGACATGCACACAGAATTGCAAATCTGTACAGATTAATTGCTTTCCAGCTATCCATTTTTAAAAGTACAATATGCAAAACACTGCATTAGAAACAAACAAGAAAAGGGACTACTTTTCTTAAAAACACCAAGAACAATCAAAAGCATCTTTTTTAATAACAAATCCATACAATAAAAAAACTCAGCTAAGAAAACACACACACAATCTTCTAAATGCAATGATAAATCCTGGAATTTACTACCTCAAACCATTAGAACCACCATCAACCCAACATAATTCAAAAAACTACTTAACAATCTCTGCTCATGCAACACTCCAGGCTAACCAGGAATACTCACTTCTCTCCCTCCCATTCTACAGCTTGTCCTATAGAAGTATCAACTGATAGGGCATTCCATGATATAATTTCCTCTGAAATCCATGCTCACTCTTGCCATTTCTAAATATACTCTGAAAACTATGCTATTCTTGGCTACCTGATAACACTCATTATAGTAAACTCTGTTGTAGTACTTTACTCTTTAACTCTGATCATAACCGTGCTTTCCCGCACTAAAATGTTACTTCACAGTCAGTTCGACCTACTACTAACCTTTTAATTATATCCTCATATCTTGACTAGTAAACCATGTCTTGAATAATTATATAATCTTATATTATTCTGCCCACGAAATTTAATGTATGTATTCGCCTTTCTTTGAGGACCTTTATGTGATATGTTATGTAATCAAATGTTATTACCTTGTCAGCTTTATTGCACTGTATTCTTACTATGTGGAGCTTTTCTCCCCAGGCCTCTGCTGAAAATGGGTACTACCCAGTCGGACTTTCCCGGTAACCAAATGTAAAATAAAATAAAATAAAATAAAAAATAACATCCATGGTACATTACAGGGAAATACTAGACTTTCTAGAGGTGGGAAAGCCCTTTGCTTGTAGTGTCTGGCCTCTAACACCCTTTGGGAAGTTTATTATTTCCTGTAATGCCCACCTGTCAGGCTTCATTACTTAATTAATAAATAGTAATGGTAAACTTCCTGGTGCGCTGAGGTGAACAGGAAGACATGCCAGCTCAGCACAACATATATCGATCTCCTCACTCACCACAAAGTTTAGCATATGTACAAAGTAGCATCATAATACCAGTAACTGCCCTGCTATGGCTGTTGGATCACAGCAGAGTCACTGTAGTATTGTCAGCCAATATGGCACAATCCTTTTGTTATCTAAAAACAGTTATGTACGTTTATCAAGGCAGGGTTTTCCAGTTGCCCCATTTTCTTTGCTTACTTTCCATGCATCTTATATTCTTGCTATGCTCTTGCCCTAGGACAAGTTGTTGTGAGTCTGTTTTCAAGTTTTGGCTCATTTTTACCTTTGCCTTTTACAGCAGTGACTGTCATTTGGTACAAAGCAGCCTTTTACTTAAACCATACAACAGAACCATTTTTACTCATTTTTTGCCAGTGCCAGTGATGTTTAAGATGCCCCAGGGTAGGTGCTATATGCTTGTGTCTCACTTTCCAGAGGTAAAAACATGCTTAGATCAGGTAAACAGCTTGAATCAATGTGGTGTGTGCTTTCTGTAACTTAGCCCACAGTTAACTGAACAACCACCAATAATGTAATCTACAAATCCACATCCTGGTGATCCGTTCCAACTGAACAACCATTAAAACAGCAAAAGAAGGACTGAATGAGATCACCATTAGATAGCTGTTCTCAAATCAAGTTATTATGCAACAGAATGAATATTAAGACATTACTAAGTTTACTTTGCAACAGCATGAAACAGCGAGAAAACATTTCACAGCTAAAGGAGCACATTATGTCTTTTATTTTTTCGTTGTGGAAGTATGGTATGTATAAGGTACGGCTAGCTCAAATGCCATATCAGAAACACTGTTTCACAGAGAGGGTGGTACAAAAATGGAACAGCCATCTGGAGAAGCCTGCAGTAGAAGCACCACTGGATAATGGGACTATACAAGGGATTTTACATGGATACATGAGTCCCAGTTATTAGCCAGATTAATGTACTGACTGCTGGGTGGGCTTGTTGATCCTATTATGGCACTGCAGTTCTGTAATGCACCACTGACTCTGCTGTCTGAACAGGTACATAACTACCAGAAATGGAACATTGAGCTTCTGCTTACCCTGCCACTCCCATCGTCTCTCATACTGTAATCTAGTACTTAGACACACACACTGCACCAGCAGATTTATGCAATGCAGTGTTTTCTCTGCTGCTGTTATGACTGCACAACGTTAAGCCCTCGTCTACAGTAGTACTGTAAAATTCTCACTGGAGAGACTCGCCAGGGAAGTACACAGGAAGCAATGCTCAGGGAGGTTGATGACAGTAATAGTTAGCACATTCCGGTAAATGATGCTAAGTCAGTCCCACGACTGAGGTCTGGCACTTGTGAAAGGCTGTTCTCTGGAGCTTGCTAAGAAAAAGAATGGAATGTAGAGAGCAGTAATCAACCCCCCTGCATGCTTCTACCCATGTCTTATGTAGTTGCAAGCTCAGGGAGCTTATTTATGCCCAAGTGCAAACTGATTAAACTGAGGTACCAAAACATCTCAACCTTAACTGTCTCGCTAAACCTGAAAGTGAAATACCATCTTTTCCACTTATTTTCAAGTGATGCTAGGGATACTTAATGCAGATAGTCATAACAAAAGTCTAGCAAATACTTCTAGCTACAAAAAGAAATATCCACATACCCCTGACATACACACAAATATTTGGTGTAATCAATTTAACAGTTTTAAAGATGTTTTCCAAAAATAAATAAATATATAATAAATAAATAATCCTCTCTACACTCTGAGCTATTGACAAAGTCTGGGAATTTGTTTTTTTCAAAAGCGAAGGTCAGCATTACAGCTCAGTAAACTGTCAGTCTGTGAGTAACTTCTACACAAATTAAAATGTCTGAATGTCAAATGGCTTTAGATTGGAGGGAAGTTTATTTTTATTTATTTTATTTTATTTTACATTTGTTTACTGGGAAAGTCCAACTGGACACAGGTCCATTTTCAGCGGAGGCCCAGGGAGAAAAGCTCCAAAAGTAACACAAAATAATATAACACAATACATGAGAGAGAGACAGCAAATCATGGATGTAGTACTCATACAATATGGCAGAGATTATATCTCATAACAGTGAGAATCATTGAGGTACAGAATAAACTTAAAAACAATTTTTTACAGTTATAATTACAGCAAGGCAAATATCAGTGAGTTAAGTTTTCAGGAGAAAGCTGTTTATACATAGTTGAAGCTTTGAAACAATCTTTTGGTATGGATTAACCTGGGGATTGACACAAATTATATGTTTACACCAGTATGTAGCATTATTTTAGAGAGTTTATGGTTTTCTTATCGATTTACTTTTTGCCGAGCAGTTGTTTGTTGATTTATTGATGGTCCTTTTGGTGGTGGGAAATTGCATGGATGAATCCATCTCTATTATGATTTTTTTTTCAGATATTTTGACTTCCAGACAATTTCATTCAGTGAGTGGGTGTCATGTGATTACTGAGGTTGCCTATTTTAAAAGTAGGGGCTTGTGTGTGTGTGTGTGTGTGTGTGTGTGTGTGTGTGTGTGTGTGTGTGTGTGTGTGTGTGTGTGTAAGAGAGAGATTTAATATGTATACTGAATATAATTTTGCAAATGGAATTCTTAGTTAAACATGCCCCTCTTCTTGGGCAAGTAGACTTGAGTAACCAATATTAGATCTTAGCCATTCAGCTGGGAAAGGTTAGTATGTGGGTTTTCCATCTGGTTTGATGAAGGCTATGCTACTTACCCAAGGACTACATTTATGGCTATCCATCCAGCCATTGTGTTGCTGAACTACATTGTTTGATAATGAGAGGAGCTTTTTACAGAAGTTGAAGGTTTTTGTGTCAAGAACCTGTCCATGAAAAGTGGCTTGTTTATGTTGCAGTGAAGGCTGTAGTCTTTGTATAACCAGTATTTCTGAGGTAAAGGAAGTCTCTTAAGGCAGGATCTTTCTTAGCCTGGAAAGCAAGCCAGTGATGAAATTTATAGGGGCCAATGAGAGACAGAGGAAAGCAAGAAGCTTTTTAGTCTGTTTGGATAACTAAGTGAACTTGGTCCTTTGACCTTTTTTGTTAGAAATGGTTGTAGTCTTTCTTTTGGCAGGGTGTTTTGCTGAGGCACAATGCAAAAGGGGCATTGCACTCAATAATGGCTCTTGTGAAGGAAGAATACAGGGATGTTATGACCTCCTTGTCCCTGGATGAGATATCCTTACTAATGAAGTGGGCCATGTAAAAAGCTTTCCTTACAAGAGAGACAATGTGGTGGTCAAAATTCAGGTTCAACCTGGGTGCCCAAGTACCATACAACTTATTGCGTGCTTACAACATTGTTATTAATGTGATCATTTGTGGGGGCAATACTCTCCTCAAAGGGGATGATGATGCATTTTTTGGTATTTAGCTTGAGGCCATCTTTCTGGCACCAGTTATTTGTTTGGGTGAGACCCTCTTGTAGCTTATTCAGAATTGTTTTATTAAGTCAGTAATGTGAATTCTTTACTTTATTGCAAATCTGTTGGGTTAATTTTGTGGATTATAGTATTGTAGGACTGCTGATGTTGACATTTTATGTAGTTGGACTGCTGGAATGGTTTTCCCAGTGAGGAAATGCTAGTGCTGTAGTGAATATCTGTTTATTTGTAAAAAAAAAAAAATATATATATATATATATATATATATATATATATATTAAGATATATTAACTAAGATGTTAGAGTTAACTGTTAAATTAGAGAATTAGAATTAGAATGAGAATTTTAAGGCAAATATTGGGCATTTATTACATTTATTCATTGTTCAAATGCACCTACAGTACAGCCAGGAGGTTGACTGTGGTCTTCCGGAGCAACGAAAGAGTTAACTATATGATATATTTTATATGCGTCCCCAAGACCATTTCTGTTCACTCAATGCGGCCCCAGCAAGCCAAAAGGTTGGACACCCCTGGCCTAAAGCATGATTAAAAAGAAGACTAGACAACTCATAATGTTTACAAAGCAGAAGTATTCAGCTCTAATAATGTTCACGTATCCGGTCCACAAACTGTATCTTACACTTGCCACAAAACAGGTAAACTGGTAGTTTCAGAGCTGCCAAGCAACACAGTTTCTAGTGTATGCACACAACAAATAGCATTGTGTTGTTAAAATGTGCCTTTTGTCTCATAAAATGCAGATCACACTGTCACAGTTCTTGACTTATACACACAGTCTCAGACAAGAACGCAGACAGAAAGACAGACAGACACACACACACAGATGGCTATCCTAAGCGTTACTGCTGTGTTTTTGGATGATTTCTGTTTTTTTTGTAAAAGAAATTACATTGTGGTGAGTTTCACCACAATGTGTGGTACTGTGCAAGCTGATGATGTGCTTTTTTTTTTACTTTCCCTTTTTTCTCCACTGTGGTACAACTGTGGAATTGATATATATAATTATGTGGTTTGGAGGGCTCCACTCCCACATGGGGGATGTGAAGGGCTTGTCCCCATGTACAAGAAAATAATTTTTCAGTTCACCATTTTCACAATTAAATTTTTGGGGTAAATAGTGAGCTGAAAAAAACCTATGGCTCATGGGTAAACCCAGACAGACATACATACAGAATTGCAAATCTGTACAGATTAATTGCTTTCCAGCTATCCATTTTTAAAAGTACAATATGCAAAACACTGCATTAGAAACAAACAAGAAAAGGGACTACTTTTCTTAAAAACACCAACAACAACCAAAAAAACATCTTTTTTAATAACAAATCCATACAATAAAAAAACTCACTAAGAAAACACACACACAATCATCTAAATGCAATAATAAATCCTGGAATTTACTACCTCAAACCATTAGAACCACCATCAACCCAACATCATTCAAAAAACTACTTAAAAATCTCTGCTCATGCAACAATCCAGGCTAACCAAGAATACTCACTTCTCTCCCTCCCATTCTACAGCTTGTCCTATAGAAGTATCAACTGATAGAGCATTCCATGATATAATTTCCTCTGAAATCCATGCTCACTCTTGCCATTTCTAAATACACTCTGAAAACTATGCTATTCTTGGCTACCTGATAACACTCATTATAGTAAACTCTGTTGTAGTATTTTACTCTTTAACTCTGATCATAACCGTGCTTTTCCCGCACTAAAATATTACTTCACAGTCAGTTTGACCTACTACTAACCTTTTTATTATATCGTCATATCTTCACTAGTAAACCATGTCTTGTATAATTATATAATCTTATATTATTCTGCCCACAAAATTTAATGTATGTATTTGCCTTTCTTTGAGGAACTTTATGTGAAATGTTGTGTAATCAAATGTTATTACCTTGTCAGCTTTATTGCACTGTATTCTTACTATGTGGAGCTTTTCTCCCCAGGCCTCTGCTGAAAATGGGTACTCCCCAGTCGGACTTTCCCGGTAACCAAATGTAAAATAAAATAAAATAAAATAAATAATAACATCCATGGTACATTACAGGGAAATAATAGACTTTCTAGAGGTGGGAAAGCCCTTTGCTTGTAGTGTCTGGCCTCACAACATCCTTGGGAAGTTTATTATTTCCCTGTAATGCCCACCCTGTCAGGCTTCATTACTTAATTAATAAATAGTAATGGTAAACTTCCCTGGTGCGCTGAGGTGAACAGGAAGACATGCCAGCTCAGCACAACATATATCGATCTCCTCACTCACCACAAAGTTTAGCATATGTACAAAGTAGCATCATAATACCAGTAACTGCCCTGTTATGGCTGTTGGATCACAGCAGAGTCACTGTAGTATTGTCAGCCAATATGGCACAATCCTTTTGTTATCTAAAAACAGTTATGTACCTTTATCAAGGCAGGGTTTTCCAGTTGCCCCATTTTCTTTGCTTACTTTCCATGCATCTTATATTCTTGCTATGCTCTTGCCCTAGGACAAGTTGTTGTGAGTCTGTTTTCATTTTTGGCTCATTTTTACCTTTGCCTTTTACAGCAGTGACTGTCATTTGGTACAAAGCAGCCTTTTACTTAAACCATACAACAGAACCATTTTTACTCATTTTTTGCCAGTGCCAGTGACGTTTAAGATGCCTCAGGGTATGTGCTATATGCTTGTGTCTCACTTACCAGAAGTAAAAACATGCTTAGATCCGGTAAATAGCTTGAATCAATGTGGCGTGTGCTTTCTGTAACTTAGCCCACAGTTAACTGAACAACCACCAATAATGTAATCTACAAATCCACATCCTGGTGATCCGTTCCAACTGAACAACCATTAAAACAGCAAGAGAAGGACTAAATGAGATCACCATTAGATAGCTGTTCCCAAATCAAGTTATTATGCAACAGAATGAATATTAAGACATTACTAAGTTTACTTTGCAACAGCCTGAAACAGCGAGGAAACATTTCACAGCTAAAGGAGCACATGATCATGTCTTTTATTTTTTCTTTGTGGAAGTATGGTATGTATAAGGTACGGCTAGCTCAAATGCCATATCAGAAACACTGCTTCACAGAGAGGGTGGTACAAAAATGGAACAGCCATCTGGAGAAGCCTGCAGTAGAAGCACCACTGGATAATGGGACTATACAAGGGATTTTACATGGATACATGAGTCCCAGTTATTAGCCAGATTAATGTAGTGACTGCTGGGTGGGCTTGTTGATCCTATTATGGCACTGCAGTTCTGTAATGCACCACTGACTCTGCTGTCTGAACAGGTACATAACTACCAGAAATGGAACATTGAGCTTCTGCTTACCCTGCCACTCCCATCGTCTCTCATACTGTAATCTAGTACTTAGACACACACACTGCACCAGCAGATTTATGCAATGCAGTGTTTTCTCTGCTGCTGTTATGACTGCACAACGTTAAGCCCTCGTCTACAGTAGTACTGTAAAATTCTCACTGGAGAGACTCGCCAGGGAAGTACACAGGAAGCAATGCTCAGGGAGGGACAGTAATAGTTAGCACATTCCGGTAAATGATGCTAAGTCAGTCCCACGACTGAGGTCTGGCACTTGTGAAAGGCTGTTCTCTGGAGCTTGCTAAGAAAAAGAATGGAATGTAGAGAGCAGTAATCAACCCCCCTGCATGCTTCTACCCATGTCTTATGTAGTTGCAAGCTCAGGGAGCTTATTTATGCCCAAGTGCAAACTGATTAAACTGAGGTACCAAAACATCTCAACCTTAACTGTCTCGCTAAACCTGAAAGTGAAATACCATCTTTTCCACTTATTTTCAAGTGATGCTAGGGATACTTAATGCAGATAGTCATAACAAAAGTCTAGCAAATACTTCTAGCTACAAAAAGAAATATCCACATACCCCTGACATACACACAAATATTTAGCAACCGGCTAGCATTCACATACAGAGCACAATTTTCATGCCTTTACTTCTGCATGCTGATCACAAAGTCTGATCTCATGCTTTGCCTTTGCAATTACCATCTTAGTGTGAACTATCGAACCAAATCAGCAAAGCTGACTCAACAGAAACACAAGCACGAGGTCATCTCCATACATGCGGCTTAGACTCTGCACTTTATAGCAGATGAAGAGCAGTTAAGGTAGTCTGCACTGGTGGAACTCTGTTCTAAACACTCCTTTCATCTATATGGTGGCTATATGGAGGTGCATGCATTACCAACTAGAAAACAGAAACTTGAACTTCTGATCTGCAGGACATCAGTAATTGCAGGGTTAAGGCTTCAGCTTTACCCATGTAACTTTCATCCATTGTTCAGTGAAAAGCAACGAAAAGCACACAACTGTACCTTTCAGTGAGGTAATCTCATTCTGAATCGATCGAGATGTGTCCAGCTGAGTAAAGTGACCATAACGTCTCTTGTCGTGTTCAGGCTGCATGATTCTGCTAAGGAGGCTGATTTCTACTCCTCATGTATCTGTAAGAACTGGTGCTGATGACGGGGTTTTCCTGCTATGGAATCTATCTGAGAGAAAAAAAGTCCCCACTTTCTACCTCCCTCCTTCAGTCTGCATTACCAGAGGTTGTCAGCCAATCGGAGAGGAAAGGCTCCCAGCCCATTCATTGATCTGCAGAGTGTTGGCTTTTCACACTGAACTGCAGATCTGCAGAGGAAGACCTTTCCTGCTCTGTCTCTGTGGGAGGGATGCAAACAAAGAGGAAGGGGGAGGGAACTTTTACTTCCATTTAACACACTTTTTCACAACTCCATCCATCAGTTGCATCTTAGGACAAGCAGGTACTAACAGCATTCATCAGTACACAGTCTCAGGAAGGATCTGTTTGTGTACATGGGGGTAGGGTCGATATACATAAATCCCCCTCAAATCCTGCCCAGTTGAAAATTCATGTTGAAAATTCAAGGATATGACAATCTATGCCACTCTGAAGGCAAGACAGGGATATTTTAATTTTCTGGACATGTAGATGTTACAGGCCACTGCAACCTATCAACCTCCATAACTCCCTATGTGAGTCAGCAACAACAGTTGCTACAGGGGTGGGAGGCATTACAAAAGTGTTTCTCCAGTCTATGAGTTAATATGGGAATGGGTGACTATTTCTCCCAGGGCAGGACTAGAACATGCAGAATCACGTAATATGGCTTCCTTCCGAACCCCTGAACTCTGCTACTGGACAAACTGGTGTGTCTTAATTTAGTGACCTTACATTCGGGTAGCATTTTCACTTTCATGGTTCTCTTTATTATCTGTGTCCATCTTCATTTTTTTCTTTCTGGACGTACCAATCCCACTGCTGTCCTAAATGTACTATTACATTATTTCCTTCCTTAACGTCCTCTCTGCATGAACCACAGTCTCCCAGAGGTCAGAGCAGCAGCAGAAGCCTAAAACATACTGCTTGCAGAAAACTGCATTTGGCTGTGTGTCTCTCATCTCAGCCACTCCACAACTGATGCACACATCAGTAGTACAGAGTACTACGGCAACAATCTGAAGCAGTAGTGACAGACATTCCAAAGTGCTATCACAAAAGTGCAGGCACTATGAGTTATGCACGAAGATCAAAGCTATTGTTTTTTTAGAGAATTTCTTTTACTCAGTGGTATATCAGTCATGGAGTTAGTGCATTTAACAAGCAGGTTTTTTTGTGTGTGTGTGTGTGGGGGGGGGGGGGGTGAAGCAACCTTGCAAAAATGTTTTTACAGTGTTATATTACATTTCGATGCAGTGCACAAATACTGCAGCTTTGTAATTGCACGTATCAGTGTCATTTGCCAAGTCTGATTTTTGTCATGGAGTCTGTGAAAGCCTTACTTTGTAGCATCATGAGTTTGGTACTTATTACGTTTATTTATTTTGCCATTTAGTAACCAGGTAGGTGGACTGGTCCAGTGACCCTGTTCAGCCATGACCCATGCTCCTCAAAAAGAGCAAAAAAGAACAACACAGAAAAAAGGCAAATTTACGAATAGCAGACATAAGAACAATAAAGATAAATTCTTAGCAATGTTAAATGACACTGTAGAACAGTAAAGAGTAATTATTAATGACTTAAACAAGAAAGTGGGGGTTATTTGTAGTAAACATTTGAAATGTCGGGGCCCCAAAACACATAGAGTGAATTGCCAAAAAAGAAATGAAAAGTCCAAGATGGCCTTTTCTTGGAATACTCCCTCTTGTACAAGGTATGGTGATATTGGAGTTGGTATATATAAGTTCAGAATGTATGGGAGCTTGTCCCACACATGGGGGTGCAGGGGGGGGGGTTGCACCCCTGAAAAAAGAAGTTTAAATGAGAAGACCAGTTTTTGAGATTTACTCTTCTCTTGGGAGTTTCGGTCTTTTTTTTTCGGCATGTCGGCACTCAGCATTTCAAGTGCTAACATTACAATAGGGAGTTGTGCAGCGTGAGCATTAGTTATTTATATTATTTATAACAGTGAAAGGTTCAATGTTTGTTTCAAAATTAAGCTTTGTGAGTTTATTGAGTAGGAGAGTGCTGGTCACTTCTATGAATAAACATTTTCTGAGAAAGCAATTGTCCTTGTTGCAGTAGAATTTACTAGTGACTGTATGGATAGAAGTCCATGTTTTTGGTCACAAAGGAGTCCATAGGCATTTACATGTGAGAACTTTTGCTTGCATGGCATTTTTGCAAATATTTTGGTTGGGGGAAGAGGTTCGATAGGGTTTGCAGTCTTCACAGTTCTTGGGTTTGGGGACTTTTGGCAGTGGGATTACAGTGACGTGTAAAGGCAATGAGGAATAGTGTGGTTGCTAGTGAGAGGTTATAGATACTTGTCTAAGATTTGGAATAAGCTTTGATGACAATTTTAGAAAGGAGGAGTAGAAGGCAGTAAATTTAGCTCCATGTTCACAAGTATTGCAGTGCAGTACAAGGGATCAGGCACTTTCTTCTGGATCTTTCTTTTCCTAGACAAGAGCCATAAAAATGTCAGGCTTCTCTCTTAAAAACTCAGCAGTGATATCTCCAGATAACCACTACAAACTGCCTGCTCATTATCTTTGGATACCTGTATACATACCTGTATACATATTAACTTTTACGGTGCACCTTTTAAAAACTGAATATACTGTGAGCATACCTCTGGCCACACATGAAAAATAATGAAATAACTACCAATGGTTATAGTACACATACATCAGACAGGCATAACTTGTAACAATACATGCACAACGGCTATAGTTTACCCGAATTTTACATATCCTGTGTCCTTTGTCATCACCATTATCACCATCCTCTGCAGGTACTGTGCTTTATTTCTCATAAGATTAATTCCATTACATTATTCTCCTAGGGAAACTGTTAATGGCACATTTAGGTGTCTAACTGATAATATTAAGTATTGTGTTGTAAACTTGGGTGATTTTAGCACAGGCTGTCTTCTATAAACAAATATAGTAATTCTGTTCAGCTACATGGTCCAGCCCAGTTTTTTTACTACCACCACTAGGACAGATAGTGTCAGTAAAAAAGAAAGGTTTCTTGATTGGTTACTTGCCTCCTGCCCCACAGATATCTCATATGCTAATACCGTGACAAAATCATTCAATGATCGCATCTCCTGATCTTTTTTTGTCTGCTAGTCTCAGCATAAATTGCACAGGCACCAGCACTAAACATTTTACAGGAATACCACTTCTCTTTCACAGTCTACATTCCTAGGTGAACTTAATGAGGTAAATTAGTCTCCTGTACTATCCTAGCATGTACATTGCAGTCAATCAATCACTGTCAGTGCATTAGCCCACTAGGCCACTCAGCTCCACAATGTGACTAATTTTTATAGAGGTAGAGCATAATCCAAGACTTTTCACTGGGATAGGTATGACAGCAGGGCTCTAATGAACAAATATGATAAATTATGGGAAACTATGACCTAAACAAGTCAATTGATAAAAGGTAAGGAATAAAATCTGTGCTTATAGTTGGCAAAATGAACAACTTTACTACATTGTACGCTCTGCACTGCCATAATAAAAAGCAGTTTGATACAGCACATCAAGCATTATTTATTTATTAGTCAGGTCAGTGAGGTGGTTCAAGGGCCCTTTTTAGCCAAGACAACTCAGTCAAATCGTTCTCCACAACTAGCTCCTGATGAAATGGTGACTCTTTTTTCCATCTCTCAGCAATATAATTCCTTCAGGGAATGGGTCATTCTGGAAACACTACTTTTGCTGAAGCTTGTTTTAGCGGAAATATTTTGTTTAAATCACTTTCAGCAATAATGGAGAATTCCCTTTACTCCACTGTTATGCAACATTTGGGTAGGTAGTATATTCAAGTTTAGAGAGTGTGGGAGTGCCCCCCCTCAAGCGAGGGATGCAGGGGGGGGTTGCACCTTCAAAAAACATTTTCTTTTATTTTACAGTGGATTCCTCTGCATGGATCTTCCTCATAATGGACTTAGTAGCCACCTTAACTTTGTAGAAATGTAATTCTATGGATTACAATGCATCTCTTAAAACACATCTTTTACTGAACATATATACAAAGCATGTCAGACTTTTTATTTGTATGTGATCACAGTGTCTGGAACATAATATGAATGTAATTCTCTAATGTTGTTTACATCAAACT
Source organism: Protopterus annectens (assembly GCF_019279795.1). Classification (NCBI taxonomy): domain Eukaryota; kingdom Metazoa; phylum Chordata; order Ceratodontiformes; family Protopteridae; genus Protopterus; species Protopterus annectens. Next base: position 1,362,020,691 of record NC_056732.1, on the reverse strand, counting down.
GAACTAATTACATTTTGCTTCTGGATTTTCTGTACTCCCTGTGGAGCTTTTCTCCACTGGTCTCTGATGAACACAGTTTATGTTCAGTCAGATCTTCTCAGACAACAAATACAAATAAACAAATAATCAGACAAACAAATACTATCTAAGCCAGGCAAACAAGTCTTTCTGGGACTAGCTAACAGCTTACTTGGTACTCTGAGGGGCTGCAGCTGGTCTTGCTGGCTTGTGCCCACTGAGTGCAAGGAGAGGCTCCCTCACAATCAAGAAATTAAATTAAGTTGTCAAACAGAGAATGGCAGAGTAAATAAATGTGCATGCATGCATACATAGCCATTTTTAGTCTTAAATAAACAACTTTTTTGTCTTTATGCTTTTTGGCCCTGTGCCTACTGACCAAAGGGTCTCCCCAGTCTGTCTACAGTTCACTTCAGAGCTATCAGGGGTGGGGTGAAAGGTGCATTAATTAGCCAGCCATGAGGTAGCTTGGGTCATTGCCGGCATCCTGGTAAACAGGACATTTATTTGGCCTAACCTTTCCCCTGGATGTGGAGGGACACATGACCTGCATCACAACAGGGGGCACTACCCCTTCCCCTATGCAACTGCACACTTCTGCACATTGCTCAATGAAGGCTATCCTTAACTGCCAGCTTACTCTGTCACATGCATACCACTAGGCCCCAGGTCTGCCTTCTTCCTCTGGAGTGTTATAGCCTGCAGATGCCCCCCACCCCCGATGGGCATACTTATCCTCCTTGCTAGCTTGTTTAAGCACTCAAGTAGCTAATCAAACTCGAGTTGCATGGGCCATAGTCAGGACATTTTCCCTCTACACCACCAGAGCTGGTTTTAAATTAACAACTTTCATCTGTACCAAATAACCACATGGCTCAAACTCCAGTTTATGGCAGAGTGTTCACTGCACCTAAACAAAACTCACCACTATGTAGGTATTACTAAAAATATGTTACTCGTCTTTAGACATTTAATAATGTTCTATCAGCTGATATCTACAAAGATAATGAAGCTAAAAATTCTGAACCATAAACAAACTCAAGAGATCCAGCACATGTAAATTTTAATCTCAGAATTGCCAGTTACTCTATATGCATTTCTGAAACTGTGACAAGATCTCCCTGCGATCCCAAAAACAGAAGTGCATACAACTGTGTGAGACAGCCTTAAATCCACCTTAACTACTGCCCACACTTTAATTTGAAACAGTTTGTTACTTATACGGGAAATATTCAGTTGAGTCTCTATGTGGCAAAACATGGAATGCTGTTTCACTGCAAAACTAATTTTCATGTTCATATTTTAGAAACAAATTTCTGTGGAATATTGCTTTGTTAAGTAACCAATCAGATAAAATCAACAAGCAGATGTCTTTACAACAGGTTTCCAATGTGTCCCTTTGTTAAGCAGCCAATCAGATAAGGGCATCATGCAGATGTGTTTACAGCAGGTTTCCATTGTCAGAATGGAAACAATACTAGTTCCACATTTTAGTGTGTTTTCATAACTTGAAATGAAGGAAAACAAGTTGCAAAAGAAAATAAATGTCAAAACACACCCTAAAGCATGATAAGTACCACCTGTCTGTCTCTCTTTCTCTCTCACAGACACACACACACACACACACACACACACACACACACACACACACACACACACACACACACACACACACAGGCACACACACACACGCACACACACACACGCACACACACACACACACACACACACACACACTTTCTTTAAATGGGCAGTGACATATCTAAACTTTGTTTTCATTTAGTCTTTATAAACTGATTAAGCCCGATGAGATCCTGCTTCCAAACTTTGGGCACGACATGGCAGCACTTGTCCGTAAATTACCTGCATGTAGTCATGCTCTGTACAATACAGAAAACTCAGATGTGCAAGATTTGTAACTTAATCCTGTCCACCAGCTAACAGGATGCATGTTGCCACTGTGCAGGAAAAAGGATGTTACTGGACATTAACAAATTAGAAGAGTGCCTCACTCTGTTGCATAGATGTATACAGTCTTGACAATGACCCAGATGACATGAGTTAGATTTGAGGCTTTTGTGCAGTAAACACCAGATGGGGTTGGGATGGGGTGAAAAGGAGTGGCTCCCCTCATGCAGTCACCATGAGGAAAAGGAAAAAAATGGTGGTCCCAGACTGCGATATGCTCCCATGCAAACTTCATCTGGCATATGCGGAGTGTCTGTATGACTGGGTGACATAAGTCAGATGATCCCAGGTCAGATTTGGTACCTGTCTCAATGTGCAGAAACGGAGAAGCATGTTCACATTTTGTGGAGAGCACAGGATGTCCCAGAGAATGAACAGGTTGTCCCAGTGGTAATGTGGATGCCTACGTCAGCCACCAGATTTGGGGTTATGGCTTCACTACAAATATCCCTATACCTCACAGTCAGAATGATGTGAAGCTGCTAGTGGGTAAGCACTGTGTAGACAAGCAAGACATGACACCAAAGGGCCATGGTCTGGACAGATGCCAGACTTATCTGGGCCGGGGGGGGGAGGAATGCAAACGGGGGAAACAAGAACCTTCATGGTTGACAAAATGATGGCCCCTCCAGACCACTTAAACCTTATACTGTACTGGATATGTCCCTAGTACAGATGACCAGGCTGGGTCAGGCCACTTGCCCTTATAATGTCCTGTGTTTGTCCCTAGTACAGATGATGACTAGGCTGGGTCTGACTTGACGATCAGCAATCATGGGGCAAAAAAAGCCCCAACAGAAAATATTAGAAGAGAAACTTGGTTCCAGTAAGGCCATAATGTGACTGACAGTACAGAACAGTATGACACACTGTTAATGGATATTAGTGTTCTTCTCAGACTTCTTTGCTGACTTACTAATATTTGGAGGCAGCAGTCTGTGAAGCTCCATGTTTTTCTCTGAATCCTTTTACTAGTATTCAGTCAGCTATTGTTCATTTGAGCAACTGACTAAGACATGTGGAAATGACCCAAGAAAGAGTCCAGTACATAGTGTGAGAATGATGAAAGACCCAGACAACCAAGCTGTGATCATCAGGCAGAGCCTTGATACAAATGGACATTAAACATACAGTGCAGACCATCAGTACAGTGAGAGGCCTTCACCTTAAATCTTGGCCTAAGCTGACATGCTGAGCTGACCATCAGCTGTCTGGTGGGGATATCAATGGGAAGGAAGACACAGTATCTCAGGACCATCAACCGTTAAGGACAGAACAAGGTTCACATTAGAAACAATCACTGATCTAAAACATTGCAAAAGTGGCCGGACCTAAAAAGCAAATTTATTTTGTGTCTCCAAACTATACAGATGAAGACTGTGTGAAATAAAATTGGAATTCTGAATGCAGGTAAAATAAAATTATGGCAAGGTAGTGAAGGGAACTAACATGTAAGAAGGTGAGGGAGAGAATGTTTACATTTAGTTTACTTAATTTGTTAATCAGGTAAACAGACTTTTTATTTTTACATGTTTAGTACATGTTTTTCATATACAAAGAAAGCATTGCTGAATGCTTTTTATAAAACACATTAAAATGTAGAAAAAGTTCATTTTCCACTATTTTTATTTAACAAATGTTTTTAAAGGATTGACAGTTTAAAACTTTTTCCAAGAGCACAGAACTGTAGTTAGGTCATCTGGCACCCTGTGTAGTTCCCCAAAATACCACAACCTCAAAGCAGGAAAAAAAAAAGGCATTTGCAAACAACTTGGAAAAACAGAGTTCTTCTGTAACTGTTGCAGCTTGTTACAGTTGTTGTGATAATGTTTTGGGATAATAAAGGAAATAGTAGCAGAAGATGGCTCTAGGATTATTATGAGGGATGCATCTTCCACGGATGATGAATTTCTGAGGACTATGACATTTTTTTGAAGTGAACACTTGTACTTTATTTCATAGACTGTGTTCATCTTTAGTATGGGATATACTGATTGGAGCTATGGGAAGGAAAGATACTTTTTAATAGTCTTTTGCTGTATATTCTGAAAGTTTTACAGATTTATTTTGTCAGTTGTCTTCAGTGGACCCTAGTATGGGTAGGAAATTCTTTCTCTTGAGGCTTGAGAGATATTTTCGGGTTAGGTATTGTTTTGGGCTGTGTTTGAAAAGTGTGGTAATGTTGTCTTATTTTAGGATCGGTGGGATGGAGTTCCAGTGCTCTGCAACATAGGTTGACTAAAGTGAGTCGTCTGCATTGTTAGAGACTTGGCCCTGGTCAGGAGATATTGGTTCTGTGAGCGGAGATTCCTAGGAGGGTAGTAGTGTTTGAGGACATTTTGATGGGCAGTTGTAGGGCTTATGTATTATTTTGTGAGCTTTAAGTAGTCAGGAATACGTAAGGTAATTAGGTAGTTCGAGTTAGTGTAAGTGCTTCAGTGCTAGGCAGTGGTGTGAATGGTTTTGTAAGTTGATACAAACTTAGCTATTTTATTGTAGCAGACCTCTAGTTTACTTTTTAAGGTGAAGTGAAGGTCAGTGAAGATGGGTGCTGCATAAAGTAAAGAAGGGAGAAGATGAGATGTAGTCAGTGAGAAAGGGATTATGTCTGTAGAGGAAGCCCAACATTTGGTGAGTTTTCTTGATGACTTGAGTGATGTGTTGATCATACTTTAAATTATCATCAATTAAGACACCAAGAAGCCTTGCAATGGAAACAGTTTCAACAGAGGTATTACTTGTTGATGTGATATTAAAGGATTGTTTCTGTGTTGACAGATTAGGGTAAAAACAACATTAATTTGTGTTTTTAGCATTTAAAAGTAGTTGGTAGTCACCTAGCCAGGGCTCAGCTGAGGAAAAGAAGTCCTGGTTCATCTTGTGGAGTAGCGTAAAGCTTGATGCAGAGCATATGAGCATGGCACCGTCTGCATATTGTACTACGGCGGATTCTTTAGTAGCTTTGTGAAGATTACTAGTGAATATGTTGAAGAGTAAAGGGCCTAGAATCGATCCCTAAGGTACGTCAAAAGAGAGAGAGAGACAAAAAGTGGGAAGAGATCTGATTTCCATTTTACAGCTTGGGGTCTGCTGGTGAGATAGCTGTGGAACCATCTAAGGAATGAATGTGCATGTCCTAGGGAAAACAGTTCATGGCGCAGATGTTGATGTGAAACTGTGTCAAATGTTTTTGACACGTCTACGAATAGGAAGGATACTAGGTACCCGGAGTTTCCATTATAGTTAATGATTTCGGTAAAACTGAGTACAGCAGTAGTGGTGCTGTGGTGAGGCCAGAAACCATGTTTAGTAGTGGAGAGATTATTATTATGAAGATGGGAAAAAAGTTGGGAATTAAAGCATTTTTCTAATATTTTGGACAGTAGTGGTAGAATGGCTATAGGTTGGTAACTGGATAGGTCAGTGGATGTTCACCCTTTATGTACAGGTATAATATGGGATTTTTTCAGATGGCAGGGAAGTAGCTTTCTGTAACTGATAGGTTTATTAGTACAGATACAGGATACTGAATTCATGCCATTTATATGTTACACTTCTGCTGGCTGAAAATATCTCCTCAGCCTCAGCAGCTCTTTTTTTTTTGTGCGTCATGCTGCTGACTATCAAGCCACTAACAACTGGACTTCAGCCATTTTATTCTTCCATGGTGGGAAGTCCTCCGAGCCATAGAGGTGAGAGCCATCCTGAGAAGGTATCATTCAGGCAGCTGTGAGAGCTGCTTGAGTACTTGTGAGTACCTTGGCTAGTTAGACATTCGAATGGCTTCACCTCATCTAATGGGTAGCAGAACAAGCTACATGCAGCACTGCATGGACATATAACACTCCGCCCCTGTGAGTACACATTTCCTTAAACTCACTGAAGAAGGACACCACCTGACTGAGGTTTGGCAGGCTGAAAACGTGTCGAAAAGGTAAACTAATCAGCAAAGTATCTTTATTCAAGAAATGAAATGAGCAATGGACAATACAAGGAGAGTACTAGGACAGGAAGATTCTGGGATAAGTGTTCTGTTTCCATAATTAAGAAAAAATGTAGAATCATTTTCTGGAGAACAGTTGTGCATGCAGTAAATGGCATGATTTCAGTCAAGGCACTTCATTAATGAAAGGAAGGCTCCGTTTCCCCTTTTAAGGTATTATTGTAATTATTAATAGCAGCATGTCTAAATACGAAGACAGTTCAGATATATAAATTTGTGCCTGAAATATTCTGCAAAAGTAAAAAATAAATGTGTATATAAAAAGGTGACTGAATAGTGCATATAAACTTCAGTTCAAAATGTCCAGAAAGCAATCATCTTGCAATTACTGTAATTGGTTTACGAAAACAGGGTAACACAGATTATTTATAATTTCCATATTTTACATTTGCTACATTTGTTTCCTACTTGAACTTGACAATGACTTTTGCAAAGTAGCTTCTTTATCAGGCACACAGTCGTTTTGCAACACAGCAATGCAGAATTGCAATGGTTTCAAAAACATTACCTGAAAAGAGAAACAAAAAAACTTTGATTAATAACATAGTCTAACTCTTAATCTAATGTATTAAACATATGCATTTTTTACTCTGTTACTTTTATCCTTTCAATTTTGTAGACTGTTTTACTGATATATGACAAAGTTACAAGAAGTTTCCCGCTTGTCCAAAACCAGTTAACCTGTCAAAACTAGAACAAGTGTTGTATAAAAAACAGTATCGATCAATAATGAACTTGGGGGCAGCTGTCTCATGTCTCCATCTCAAACATCACACTTTAATAAAACAGGCTTAGTGGCAGTTTGGCTGTGTCTCCCTTTTTAACACTTCATCTTCTGTTAAACAGGCTTGGTGGTAGATTGCCTCTGTCTCCATCTACTACACCCCACTCTTACCAGAGCCCACATTCCCTAGTTAAAAAATCCATCTGTCAGCTACACTGCTTACTATTCATACTTACCATGGCAGGCAACATACATCTAAATCCAGACTTCACCATTTGCCCACTTTGCTAGGTAACACGACTGCTAACATTCAGTTAAATTACCCTCCAAAAACACCATTCCATAAGGTTTCGGAAACAAAGATGTAAGAGCGGCTAGTCTAAATAGTGCTAGCATTAATAATAAATGGACTGCTTGAAAAGCCTGACTTATTAATGAAAAAAATGAACTCGCATCCTAAGCATTACAGAAACTTGGCATAAGGATGACTTCTTTCCCTCCCATTACATCTTGTCTAAGTAAACCCTGGTCTTTGACAACTGACCAGGATCCAGGCCAGGTGGATGAACTGTTTTCTTAGCAAAAACACCATGCTTTAAATCCCCAGCATAACTAATGATTAATCAAATAAGGACAGAAGCCCTAACTGGATAGTGGCCAACTTGGTTACAAGCATGCATACATACATGCCTATGCATACTGTCCATGTCCCCCACCTGCCACCATTCCCATCCCTAGGCTACAACAACTTTTACTGAAAATGCTCCTATACGGCATCTAAAATACCAACACAATATGACGATACTTCAATATTAATGCATGTGGCCCTAACTGCCTTATCCTTAAAATACTTCTGCAGTACAACTTAGAACAAATAATTCAACAACTAACCAGACGCAACACTCAGATTCCATCTTTCAGCTCATCATTAACAACATAAAAAACAGATATCCTCAAGGATGCACATTACCTAATAACCTAAGCAATCTCTGCTTCAGCTTGTAACTGGTAGGCATATTTTTGAGGCCAAACAAACCCTACTATAGTTGTAATTACAGGCCATTGATTAGGCTCCTTTCTACCAAAATTGACACAAACATAGCCTTCTCCTACTTCCTCAACACACACACATAATCATATAGATTCATTTTCTCTGTCAAAGTAAGCAGATTATGAGGACAGTCTTGTCTCGGCTCACTCTCACTGTTTAAGACATTTTTAACACTGGTGACAATGCCTGGAAGCTTAACAAGTGAAATCTGTTGCACCAGCACCACCATTAGTAAATACCCTAAACTTAGAAAAACAGCCAGAATTGATGCAAAATGCAGCAAAAGCCTCTTATTTAAGAAAAATAAAATACTTTAGCAGCTTCACCCCAACAATTCTGGAAAGAGTTTAAACAATTTACAGGTGATATGACAGCTTACCCACAACCTACTTCCTCATCTACCACTGCAGTCAACCTTAATATGTTTGCCAACAATTACATAACATTTCTTCTAACTACCATTACAGACTTTGTAAACAAATTCACTCCAGTAAACTGCTGCTAATAACATTACTGAACTCTCTGGATCATTTTATCCACATGCGTTCTTTGGTTCTTCACTCATTTAGATAGATAACAGTCAAAGCAGCTACTAAATCCTTAAACAGCGTTAATAAATGCAATGATGGTGCATGATTCTCCAGACTCCATCCATCCTTCTTCAAAATGGCATCAGTCTTCATAGTCCAACATCTCACATACGTATACAATTGGTCTTCCTGTCATCTGGCATCCTCCCTGTCCCTTTCAAGCATGCCACTACAACCTCACTTCCTAAGGTAGCCCTAATCCTAAGGGGTACAAGGACTACAGAACCATAGCTAATTTGTGCTCTGTCAGAAAAATCTTTGAAAAGTTAATCTACAAATAGCTCTTTGAACATATTAATTAATTCAGCCTTCTTTATTATAATCCACATGGTTTTCATACAACATTTTGTACTGTGGCTGCTCCATACACAACTACAGATAACATTTTCAATAATATGAATAATAGCCTCCATACTGGGGGTTTCTTTATTGACTTATCTAGAGCCTTTAAAATGCTAAATCACCCACTGTTATTTCATAAATTAGCTAAACTTAACTTTGGCACACATTGCAATGATTTAAAAGCTACCTTGAAAAACAGAACCTTTCAAGTACACTACAAGTCTACTCCATCAGAACCAGGCAAATTGTAATCATGTTGTTCTACTGGGATCTGCCCTGGGACTATTTCTGGTTTCACTTTTCATAAATAACAAATAATCCTCCCAGCCTCAAAATGATCACATATGCAAATCATCCTCTCTTGCTACAATCCACTACAAATACTTCTGATTTACAACATAAACTCTATAATCAGACCCAAACCAAAAAGTCTTCTGATCAGTTCAACTAAATCAAACATTATGGTCTTTGCCAAAAGGCAGATGTTGCATAGACTACCCCTGTTAGTAGCCTTAGATAATAAATGCAAAGCCACCCCATATGCATCTGACCAAAGATACTACCTTATCCTTTGCCCTGCACACAAAAAGGGTAGTAAGTAAAAAGTACAGTTGTCTACACTTATCATAAATGTAGATGTTCAAGTGTATTCACTGTTGCAGTCATCACCTCTGGGGTTATCCCTGCTTTGGTAGCCCTCGGCCATCCCAAATACCAGAGTCCATGTTTTTCTGCGTCAGCTGCAGTCGCCTGTAGTCTGACATCAGGTCGTCAGTGCTATAAAGCAAGGCAGCTGACGTCATTACATCATTTTATCTTGCCCTAACCTGTCAGAAGCACAAGGAAATAAGGTAAAGTGGTTCTGGTGGCTAAAAGCCACCATGGGGTGCTTATGTCCCCCTAGGGGAAGAGGATATAAGGGGGATGGAGGGAGGGAAACCAGGACTGCAACAGTAAATACACTCGAACATCTACATTTATGGTAAGTGTACAAAACTGTACTATGTTTTTCATGTTTCATTGCTGCAGTCATCACCTGTGGGAGGATTCTCAAAGCTGAGGAGAGGGGTGGAAGGATAGGTTAGAGCCCTAGGCATGGGTCAGCAAGCCCTACAGAACTGCAGAGGCAAACCCTGCCCTAGACTTAGAAAAAAAAGGTCGTTGGTAATGCTTTGTAAAGGTAAGGACAGAGGTCTAGGTGGCAGCTTCCAAGATGTCCCTGGTGGGGACTCCTCTGGGGAAGGCTGTGGAAGTGGAAGCTGCCCTAGTGGAATGGGTATGAATAGACTTGGGGGTTTTCCCATGTAGTCTGTAGCAGAAATGGATACAGTGTGATATTCATTTGGAAATGGTTTGCTTGGGAATGTGCTTCACCTCTGCCCCTGGGGCAAAGCTTACAAGCAGCTGATCTGTTTTTCTGAAGGGTTTAGTACAGTCCAGATAGTATCTGAGTTGTCTGTGCACATTTAGTGAGTGCAGAATTCTTTCCCCCTTGTTTTGTGGGTTGGGAAAGAAGGTGGATAGGTGTATGGCCTGGTTGCGGGACACATCAGATACCACCTTGGGCATAAAGGAGGGGTTAGTCCTCAGGGAGACCCTATCTGCATGGAAAATGATGAAGGGTTCAACAGCCATGAGTGCCTGAAGTTCTGAAACTCTTCTGGCTGAAGTGATAGCTAGTAGGAAGGCAGTCTTCCAGGACAGGTATTTCAATTCTGTTGAAGCTGCAGTTTCGAAAGGAGGTAAGGTTAGCTTTTCTAAAACATAATTCAGGTCCCAGGCTAGTGTGGGAGGCCTTCTGGGAGGTCTGATATTAGAAGCCCCTCTGAGGAATTGTTTAATCAAAGGATGAGAGAACAGAGGTAGGTCTGAATCGTAATGGGCTGAAATGGCTGAGGCATGGATTTTAATAGAAGAGAAGGAGAGGCCACTTTTGAGCAACTCGGCTAGGTAATCCAAGATAAGAGGGATGGAAGGATGTGAGGTACTGGCCCCTCTGGACTGGCTCCAGCAGCAGAATGTTTTCCATTTCCCTGCATAAGATTTTCTGGTGCTGGGCCTTCTGGCCTCTGTGATAATGTCTAGGACCTGTTTGCTTAACAGGGACTCCTTGTTAGCTTTCAAGGTATAAGCCATGCTAAAAGATTGAGAGTCTGTAAGTCATGGTGCAGTATCTCCCCCCTCACCCGGGTCAAGAGGTCTGAGAGCAGGGGGAGCTGCTTTAGGGGGCTGTAACGTCAGGATGTGCAGTATGGGGTACAGGTGCTGTCTGGGCCAATTGGGAGCAATGAAGATAGCCTTTGGTCTCTCCTCCCTTATTTTGATCAGTACCTTGGGAATAAGAAGCAGAGGAGGGAACGTGTACACAAAGAGGGAGTTCCAGAGGAAGGTCAAGGCATCCACCTTCCACGTTAGAAGGTGATACCCCCTGGTACAGAATGTTTTCAGCTGGTGGTTGAGGTGCAAAGCAAAGAGATCCACCTCCGGAGTCTCCCAATCCTGAGTGACTTGCAGAAAGATTTCACTGTGGAGTTCCCATTCATGGGGGTCCAGTACATTTCTGCTTAGGTGGTCTGCCAGGGTGTTGTTGACCCTTGGTAGGTATTGGGCAATTAAGTGTATACCCATGGAGGCGGCTGTTAGCCAGAGGTTCATGGCTAGTCTGCACAGAGGGCAAGATTGCCCTCCCACCCGTTTGGTGACATAACGCATTACTGTGGTGTTGTCTGTTTTTATAAGGGGGACCCTTGGCCTGAGATGGGGTTTGAAAGATCTCAGAGCCTTTAGTACTGCCATCATTTCTTTCCGATTGATGTGTAAGTGAAGGTGCTGGGCATCCCAAAGACCTTGGGTGCACAGTGCCGCAAGCAATGTCTGAGGCTTCGGTGGTGATGGTCTGGTCGGTAGGGCAGAGGATGAAGGCAAGACCCTTTTTCTTGGTGCAGGCCTCTGCCCACCAGAGAAACTCAGCCCTTATACATGGGATCAGAGGGAGAGAGATCTCTAGAGACTGAGAGTGCTGGCACCAAAGGTTCTTTAAATACCACTGAAGTTTTCTCATGTGAAGCCTGGCCAGAGGAATTAGAAGGATGGAAGATGCCATGTATCCCAAGACTTGCAGGAAATTCCTCACGGTGAGGCAACTTCTGGAAGACAGCTGGGTAAAGTAGAGAGGCAGGAAGCTCTGCTTTTCTGGGGATAGAAAGGCCATTTGGGATGCTGTGTCTAGCAGAGCTCCTAAGAAAATTATCTTCCTAGTGGGGGTCTGCTTTGATTTCTTCTCATCAAGGGATTTGACAAAGAGAAGGTCCTGGAGTAGCTTTTCTTTGCACTCTGCCTGAATCTGGCAGTCGCCCAGGTAAGGGTAAATCTGTATATTTCTCTGTCTGCAAAATGCTATGGCCAGAGCTAAGCATTTGGTGAATACGCTGGGTGCAGTAGATAAGCTAAAGGTCAGCCCAGAGAACTGAAAGTGTTGTGTTCCTGCTCTGAAGCACAGGAATTTCCTGCAGGATTCCCTTATGGGGATGTGGAGGTAGGCATCTTTTAGGTCTAGGGTCACTAGCCAGGCATTTTTGTTAGCATACGCAGTAGCTGCTGCAAAGTTAGCATTTTGAATCTGAGGACCACCAGGGAGGTGTTCAGAATGGATATATCCAGGATGGGGCGCCAAGTGCCCTCTTTTCTTGGAACAAGGAATAGTCTGGAATAAAAGCCTTTGCCTGTTTGATCTGAGGGGACAGTTTCTACTGCCCCCTGGGATGTGACAGTTTCACCCTGTTGCAATGCCTCTGCCCACTGATTTGGATTTAAGTCTAGGTACCCTCTTGGAATTGGGAGTTCGCTGAAAGAGAATTTTTATCCCCGAAAAATTATCTTTAAGACCCAGTGGTCCTTTGTTACAGAAAGCCAATTTTCTTTGAAGAGGGAGAGCCTTCTTAATAGTTTTTGGTGAGTGAAGGGAGGACAGAGGGGAGAGGGGGAGTCATTGTGAGTTTTTCCATAGAAGGGCGGTTTAGAACTCCCTGCCTTTGGGCAGAAGAGGTCCACTGTTTGCTTCTCTGATGGCCCTAGGATAGGGGCCTGGATGGTCTGTCACTGCGGGGCTTACTTTGGCCTTGTCTGCTAGGTGCAGGGAAGGACCAGTGCTCAGAGGGAAAGTTCCTGCTGAACCTGGGAGGTTGAACCTGAAAGAAATCTTTTACTGCTTGCGCATATTTTGCTTTGCCTTCCATCTTTTTAAGCACCTCTTCTGCTTTTACTCCAAACAAGTGCTCCTTATCCAGGGGTGCATCAATAAGTTTAGACTTGACATGATCAGGGATAGGTTGTTCCTTCAGCCATGCATGTCTCCTATTGACAGATCCTGTCTCTGCTGCCCTGCTAGAGGCTTCTAGGACGTCATATTCACAGTGTAATGAGTGTTTCACCACTTGACAAGCAGAGTGCAGTAAATCTGCTAACTCTTTTGAATTGGCACAGTCGGGAAAGGTAGAAATCTTTTGTTTTAATAGTTCCAAAGTGTGTTGCTGATATTTTAACATATGGAACTGACAACTGAGTGCTCTGATAGCTAAGGTGGCAGAGGTGTATACTATTTTACCCCATCTGTCCAGAGCTCTGGAGTCCTAGTCAGAAGGAATAGGATTCTTGGCAGAATTAGCTCCTTTAGGTCCCTGTGTAATGACCTCTGGGTCTGCAGCATGATTTCTGTACAGGTATTTGTGAGAATCCGGTGCTCTGTAGTACCTGTCAGGTTTACTGGGAGCAGGTGGGAGGGCATCAGGGGCTAAGCTGGATTCATGGAAAACATCATCCACCACTTCTAAAATAAGGGGGATGGCCAGGGGACTGAGCTGGGGCAGGTCCAGAAACTCTCTAAGTCTTTTCTTAGACTGGGGGAAGTCCTGAGATTCCCACTGGAAATGTTCCCTGAGGGTGTGAAGGGTTTCCCCGAAGGAAAGGTCCTCTGGAGGGGAGGCAGAAGGCATGGATTCCTCTGCATCTGAATCCTCATAAGCAGTCAGAGGTTGCTGTTCCTCTTCAAAATCTGAATAGTCAGATTCCTCAGAATCCTGTTCTGTCATAACTTCTGGAGAAGGGTGCCTTTTCCTTTTAGAAGTTGTGGCCAGACTATCCCGGATAAGGGAGCTGAGATCCTCCGCCATTTTAAGCATTTGTGCTTGGGCGTGGTGGAGCAGGAGCAAGATGGTGGCTAGAAGCAGATTTTCTAGGAGTGGCCTGGCTTCTAGGTCTGAGAGAATCAATCAGTCTGACAGAAACAGTAGTCGGATGAGAAGACGTCGGTTTTTTGTCTAGATTCGGTAGTGCGAAAGGCCTCCTCAGAAGCTGGTGCCTGAGTCATGGCTCCGGACCCAACTGAGGCAGAGACAGTCAAATGCTCAGAAGGCAAAGATGATTTCTGCGGCATACCAGACTCTGAAAGGGTCTCGGCAGAGGTCTGCATAGACATCGAAATGAGCATCAGGGGCTGCAGAAGCACCTCACTGAATTCTGGAGAACTGACGACCTGCTTAGCAGTAGCATCATCGGAAGGCTTAGCCTTGTGTGGTCTGTCTCTATCTTTATCTCTGCGTTTTTTCAGAATGTCCACAGATTGTTGGCTGACAGATGCCATATCGGAATACAAAGATGGAACATGAAAATAACTGTCTACAATAAAAGCTCTATGGCAAATGGTTCTCGCATTAAAGAGGGCACAGAACCGGCAATGGGGGACGTCATTGTTTGGGCCTAAACAAGTGACACAGTAAGAATGGAAGTCTCGGTGTGGCATCTGCTTTTCACAGGTGAGACAATTGTTAACTTTTTCGGACAACGGTTAGTGCAAGAAAAAAGCGTCCCCAACGGCGTACTTAGATGTTTTCAGCTGAAATTCAAACTCTTGTGTGAACTGCTTCTGCTACGGGCTCCACGGCAAGAAAGACTGATGTAATGACATCGGCTGCCTTGCTTTATAGCACTGATGACCTGATGTCAGACTACAGGCGACTGCAGCCGACTCAGGAAAAACATGGACTCTGGTATTCGGGCCAGCCGAGGGCTACCACAGCAGGGATAACCCCAAACTGGAATGTGAGCTCCCTCTTCTCACTACACACTACTGTTCTAATACTTAAAAACTGTAGATTTTGGAAAATAAAATATGCAGGTTTGCTTTGCTTGCATATTTAATATTTATTTATTTATTGACATTTGTTTACTGGGAGAGTACACTGGGCTGAACAGAGCCCATTTTCAGTGGAGGTCTGGGGAAAAAAGCTCCAGTGAAGCAATGTAACAAGGTAATTAGCATACAAGGAATTTACAAAACAAGGTAATTACCATACAAGGAATTTACAACAATGTAGTTACAATATTTACGGGAATCACTTCAATACAAAATATGTCAATCAGCTGATACAAAAAGACAAATATAGGCAAATTCAAAGAATGCGAAAATATGCAGTTTAAACAGAATTAAAATTATCAGGAAAATCAAGTTGGATCGAGCAAGGTACGTTTGTTTGAGTGCAGAGCTGCTAAAGATTATGTAACTGAAATAAGTGGAGATGGAAAATAAGAAAGCAGAGACAGAAACAAGAAGACTTAAGCAGCATGCGGCTACAGTTAGTTGGGATGCTTAAAGCGAAGTATAAAAGAGTTAGTAGTGGTAGAGTAGGGTGTCAGGGGCAATCTGGGTGGAGGAAAACTATGGTATAGGTGGTTAGAAAGTTAAGAAGGGCAGTATGGGGTTTGACTCTACGGTAAAGAGAGTTAGGTGATAGCGTTAGACAAAGTGGAGCAGTTACATATCCAGTTGGAGAGAAGGTGCTTGTGTAGGGCAGTTTTGAATTTAACGGGGTGCAGTTCAAAATGGACGGAGGAAGGGAGATTGTTCCACAGTCTGGCAATAGTCCAGGAGTATAAGAGTTTACCTACAGGAAGATTAGGTTTGTGAACCTGTAGTAGGTTTTGATTTTCTGATTGCAATGACCTAGTGGGGGTGTAAGGGGAGGTAGTTAGTTGAAGGTGTAGATAATGGGGGAATTTGAGCCATTGGAGATTTCTGAGAGCAATACAGTGATGGGTTGAGTGATAACAGAAGCAAATTTGGTGATCTTGTTGTAACAAGACTCAAATTTTAGTCTGAGGGATGACTGCAGATCAGTTAGTAATGGAGCACTGTAGGTTAGAGAGGGAAGTACATAGGAGAGAGCTAATTCCTTTATACATCACTGCAACTTTCAGGTTGGTTTCAACTGGCTGCCTGTGAATTACACAGTTATACTTCTACTTAGCTCAGTTTTATTTACATTTACAAAGTAGGGTTACTTCCCACTATAAACAGCAAAATCTAGCCACTTGGGGATAATCTTGAGGTGACACTGACCCTTGTCAGACCCTGATTTCTACTGTTGAGGGGAGAACTTCTTTTCTAAACTTGGTCCTTCCAACTGCAATCACCTACCAAAAGAATTAAGAGAACAACAGTCAGTAAAAATACGTAATGCCAAATTAAAAGACCACCGCATGAGTGAAGCTACCTGTACTAGCTTTCAGGACATCAACATTTCTAGTTATTGGAATGACTCTCCTGCCACTGCCTTGACATACTGTAACTTATATGCACTATTTATTGTGTATAACGACTATTTCTCTATGTTGTAAATATTAACTGTTTGTTTTTTTCCTTATGTGTTTTTAATTTTAACTGCATATGTTGTTTCTCTTGGCCTGGAATGTAGCTAAAAAGGGTCCACTGACCAGTCCACTTACCTGGTTAACAAACTAAAATAAATAAATAAATACATGCATACAATATATTTTTCAGAAATGGTTCCTCGGGTTATGAAATAAAGAAAAGAAGACTCCTGGAAATGATGGTTGATATCCAAATTACAGTACATTTTACCAAGTAATTCAGATAATAAACAGTTTTTACTAATATATGAAATGGTAATTAAATCCATTCATCATGGATATATTTCTTAACCTCTCCTACTTCTAAAACAAGAATCCTAAAGAATGTTCTTCATATAGGCCACTTTCACTGTTAAATATACAGTAAATTATTTTTGCCTTAGTTTCTGCTGGAAAGATGAAAACTTATCTATCCAGAACAATGCATTGTTATAAAACCTGTCTGATCACAAACAGACAAACTCAAGAGAAAAATAAATAATAATTATCTGATGTAAGCCTAAATATAAAAACAGCATTCAGTAGAATTAATTGGTATTATTTTTTTTTAGTATTAGGACAATGTGAGTTTCCAACCGCATTTAAGTCTTATATATATGTGCATAATTAAATTTGGGACCTTTTAATCACATGCATTTGAAATAAAAAAGGGTACACAGTAAGGATATCAGTTATCTCCAAAATTATTCACATTAGCTATGAAACTATATGCTAACACAGTAAGAAAAAAATCCTAAATATAAAAACAATTGAATTCAGGACAGATATGAACTTAAAATCCTACATTTTGTCAAATGACATACTGTTAACATGAACTACAGACACTTCAGAGCAATAGTTTAAAGCTATAATACAGGAATATGAACAGTTATGTAGTATTATGTTTAACAGCAGTAAGACAAAAATATCTTGAATCAAAAACAGGATTATATTTTACTAGACTTTCAGAATACTAACAGTGACAATAACTTAAAATATGTATAGGTTATATTAAACCTTAGTTTAGATATGCAAGGTTAATGTGTTTACCTCACAGGTAAGAAATACTGGGTCTGATTCTCAGCAAGTGGAAATTAGCTAAGCTTAAAAGGGTCTACATGGCAGCTAGCCTAGTACCTTCCTATGAACCTATAATTACAAGATGAAAGAAAATAAATTTAAAATGTTCCAGTCACCATACACGCTGTTCTCTATGGCAATGAAACGTTTTCACAACTTCAAATATGTAGTTCCCAAGATATAGATCACAACGTACACTTCTGAATACTCGATAAAACTTTAATTTCAGGACAAAGTGAGCGCTTTCGCAAACAGGCTTCTTCAGACTTATAATAATTACACACAGAATTTCAAACTTTTTAAAAAGCCTTCCATGGATTCTAATTGGCCACTAGTTCTACGTCTGAAGCACCTTCCAATTTAAAGTGCTACATACATCACCTAATGTTTCCTTTCAGATACAATACTAAAAAATTTCATAAGCTTAAACAAGCTACATTGAATGAAAACATTGTACGAATTTATAAAAACCATTCTAAAAAATCCATTGTTATACTTATAAAACCATTATAATATTTAAAAATCTGTTTTGCAGTAAATATACCAAATAAATAGCAGAAAACATGTTATGAAAGCTCTAAAGAACGATAAATTCATAGTGTATGAGGGCAATATACAAACAATCTCGGCTTTTCATGATAGGGACAATACATAGGGACTACGCTTTGGAGTCAAAAACTGGCATAAGCGACCTATGACCATTCAGCTCAGTCTTAATGATTATAAGACTCCATTGAATAAACTAGATAATATTTCATACAGATACTATAAAATGTTTCATTCAGACGTGGGGGCATAATCACTTTGATCTACGTATTCTCCTACTCTTCAGGAAAGGTTTTATCTGAACCTTGTCATTGAGACCAGGGGGTTCATCTGCTCTCCATCTAATGATCCACCTGGTCTCACATTCCAACGTTCTGTTGGTAAGGTCACCTCCTCTAAAACCTTGTGTAAGTGTCTGGAGGACAAAAAATTTAAAGCTGTGGTCTGAGCCTACAGCTTTATAGTGTCTAGCTAATGCATTAACATCTGAGCCTATTCTAATCTGATAATTATGTTCCCTGATACGTTCCTTTAGGGTGCGATTTGTCTTCCCAATATAGTAGGCAGGACATGAACTACAGATAGCAACGTAAACAACATTCTTACTTTCACAGTTGGTATTAGTGTAAAAACTGAACACTTGACCTGTTGTAGGGTGTACAAAATCAGTGTTTAAGTTGATAAACGAACATTGATTGCATTTACCACAAGGTACTGTGTTCAAAGCCGCACCTACCTTACCATGATTGTTAGGGACATATCTAGGCCTACATAATATACTCTTCAAATTGGGATGGTTCTTATATGTAATACGTGGCCTAGGACCCACAACCTTACTCACATCCCTATCAGATAGTAAGATGTCCCAATGTTTATACATGAGTCCTTTTACTTCCAAACTCGCTTGGCTAAAGGATAAAGTGGCCCTAACCTCATTTTTAGGTGGTGTAACAGCCTCAGGTTGTTCTAATTGCTCCAAGAAATATGGTCTGGCTCTATTGGACCTCAATGAGTCCACTGCAATAATTGTTTCATTGATATCTTTTTCACGATATCCCCTCTCTAGGAATCTATTCTTGAGGTCCTGTATTTCAGATTTGTAGCACCCTTCGTTGGGGTTAAGTCTGGACACTCTCATAAATTGTCCTTTTAAAACATTGTTAAAGACATGAAGAGGGTGCATACTTTGTCTGTGAAGTAAAGTATTCCTGTGGCACCCTTTTCTGTGTATGGACGTATTCAACATTCCATTGGGCAATCTGCATATCTCGACATCTAAGAAAGAGATGTTGGTTCTTGAGAAATTCATAGTGAATTTCAAAAAGTCTGTGGTTGTGTCAAGGTAGGTGACAAAACTTCTAAGGGATTGCTCATCTCCTAACCACACAAAAAAGAGATCATCCACAAATCTACAATACATGCCTACATATTCCTTAAAGTGGGCATTCTCATATACATATTTGTCTTCCCACATGGCCATAACTAGGTTGGCGTAGCTATTGGCACAAGATGTGCCCATAGCTACGCCATCCTTCTGAAGATAAATGTCCTCACCAAATGCAAATGCATTGTTAGCTAGAATAGTCTCAAGCAACAGGGTAACTAAGTCAACTTTCTTGTTGGAGAAGTGTGAATGTGTTCTTAAGTATTCTATAATAAAATTAATACCTGTCTCATTTGGGATTACCGTGAAAAGACTCACAACATCTAGGGTCACTAAGAAAAAAAGTTGGTCATCTCTCAAATGTTTCGTATAAGTATATAAGTCCAGCAGAAATTGCTTACTGTCCTTAAGTATTCTCTTATTCTCATCTACTAATGGTCTCAGTAGACTCTCTGTATAGATTGAGAGTGGTTCCGTGACCCAACCCTGTCCTGCCACAATAGGTCTCATGGGTGGGTCCGTGTTACTTTTGTGAATCTTCGGCAATCCCTGAATGACAGGTATTATCGGGTCCTTGACTTTAAAGAAATCATATAGTTCTTTCGTGATATCTGAGGACATAATAAGATCATCTAAAGTATAGTAAACACTGAACACTTTATCTACCAAGATGTCATACTCTATTCTTTGATAGGATTCATCATCATTTAAAAGTTGTTTCATCTTGTCATTATAATAAATAGTGTCCATAAGGACAACTGGACCGCCTTTATCGGCTGGTCTAATGACTATTGACTCATCCTGCCTTAGGTCATTCAATGCTTTCCTTTGAAGATGGTTTAAATTCTGTCCATGTCTTGAAACCCTTTTATCTTGAAAATACTTATATATGTCATTCTCCAGGACTTTTCCAAATACTTCAATAGTGGGGTGCAATTGTGGAATAAATGTACTATTTGCACGAAATTTAGTAGACCCTATATTATCATTTTGCTGTCCATAGTCCAATTTTAATTGTACATTTCTAATAAATAGTTTAGTGTCAATGACCGTATCAACCAAGTCACTATTCTTAGTGGGAATGAAACTAAGGCCTTTATTTGAGACCTGTTCCTCATATCTATTCAAAACTCTATTAGACAAGTTAATGACTAATGATTTGATCTCTCCCACATCTTTTTCAACGTGGGACCTTGTTGCTCTTCTATGGAGCCCTTCCTCTTCTGCCTGCCCCTGCTGACAGACCGTCTCCTCTCCAAAAAATGATCTTGTGCTATTGGAAACGGAGTAGAAATCTTATTCATTGTAAAAAACGTGCTACTTGCTTTAGGTCTAACTACTGTATCACTTTGAGGTGACTTACTGCTATTAACTGTAGCAGTACTTCCCACCGTCTCACCCATCAAATTGGGAGTTTCTAATTCACTGTTAACATCACTTTGTGTGTTGACTATCCCTTCCCCTACCCTGGTGTTATTCAATTGGTCCTTGGTCTGCATGGCAGTTCCTGTATTCATTACTTGTCTACCGTCTTGCATGCTACCATCATGCATGCTATTAATTAGTATTTCATTGATCTCTCTTGACTCATTACTAGCACCACTCACAGCGGCAGTAACATTAGACAAAGCACTATGGGGTTGCTTATAAGCATGATTTCTCACAGTTGCATTCACAAAACCATGCGGTTCGTTTGAACCATTAACTCCCCGTGCATGAGTATTCCTATCCCTAGGTCGCTTATGCCAGTTTTTGACTCCAAAGCGTAGTCCCTATGTATTGTCCCTATCATGAAAAGCCGAGATTGTTTGTATATTGCCCTCATACACTATGAATTTATCGTTCTTTAGAGCTTTCATAACATGTTTTCTGCTATTTATTTGGTATATTTACTGCAAAACAGATTTTTAAATATTATAATGGTTTTATAAGTATAACAATGGATTTTTTAGAATGGTTTTTATAAATTCGTACAATGTTTTCATTCAATGTAGCTTGTTTAAGCTTATGAAATTTTTTAGTATTGTATCTGAAAGGAAACATTAGGTGATGTATGTAGCACTTTAAATTGGAAGGTGCTTCAGACGTAGAACTAGTGACCAATTAGAATCCATGGAAGGCTTTTTAAAAAGTTTGAAATTCTGTGTGTAATTATTATAAGTCTGATGAAGCCTGTTGGCGAAAGCGCTCACTTTGTCCTGAAATTAAAGTTTTATCGAGTATTCAGAAGTGTACGTTGTGATCTATACCTTGGGAACAACATATTTGAAGTTGTGAAAACGTTTCATTGCCATAGGGAACAGCGTGTATGGTGACTGGAACATTTTATTATATACTTTTTACGCTTGTTCCCGTCTCCGCTGGTGTGCTACTCTGCATTTGGATTATCTTTAAAATAAATTTAAAATTTATTGACAGAGTACTCTTAATAAAGATTATCTTACTGCCAGCTATTTTGTCCTTAATACAAACAAACTTAATATTTAATAAAAAACAGACACAGGAAATAAATAGGTTTTTCCTAACATTTTATGGCACTTTAACAAACCAAGAATGGCAAGTAAAAATAATACTAGATCACTGAAGAGAGGAGGGAAAGGATTTCCTGATACACTTGTTTGACAAGGAATGCAAGGTGATTTGGAAAAACCTTCACTGAGCATATCTACTAAAAAAAGCCAGAATCACAGAACAAAACCTAGAACATAAATACAATGGAACACAGACATGATACCTTTTACTGGACCAGCAAATGTTTTGCAATTACTTGAGCTTTCTAGCTGCCATGAGCTCTTCATCAGGAGTTATTAAGTTACTGATGTTAGATACAGTACTTCAGTATCCACTTATGCCTAGAAAGGGAAGTACATCATGTATTTCCAATTGGATAAAAAAGGAAACGTGTGTGCATATAACAGAGAGAGAGAGACTCTGGAGGACAGGGTCATGCCGTGCTATAGAAATCAGAGTTTGGCATGTTGCGTTAGAGTTAGTGTTCATTTAGCAGGGAAGATAACTCTTGGATAATGCTCTCTCTCTCTCTCTTCATGTGTCACATACACATGAGGTGTATACATAAACAGGAGACTCACCTGAAGGTTCATGCAGCTTGTTCACCACCTCCACGGTCCCATGTCAGGGATCTGATACAATAAAACTATCCACGAGTGCGTGGTGAAACTGCAGCCACTGCTGCTTTACAGTTCACTTAAGTGATCTCATGTACAGGTAGGTAAATCACATCATGAGAATCGCAGGGACCATCAAGTCCACAAGGTACAGAAGGGTCTGAGCACAACCTCTCCACCCTGTTCTCACCCAGGCTATCAAATTCATGGTCTGCTGGAGCCCTCATCATAGGCAGGAAAGAATGACACTAGATTCCATCCAACTCTGCATCACTGAAGACAATTTTCTGAGCATTCCCAACTTACATTTATCTTCATGGCTACAGTCCATGGGGATATCAACATTTGGAACATCATGAGGAACTCCTCACCAGGGCCACAAAGATCCACTTGTCCTGGCAGTGCAACATATGGATCTCCTCCTGAAAGAATTTGGCCATGATGACAACATCTCAGCAAGCAGAAGGTCCAAGAAACTGCATTTTGGACTTAAAGTAGTGCCACTCAGTTCAAACCAAAGCAACTTCCTGTACAGACCTCTGACATCACTGTGCCAGATGGCATCCATCACACTTACTGCCATCATGCAGGTGCCTTGCAACAGCATGAGCAATACCTACAAAGGCATTCCCATCTGAAATGTCACATAGCAGCTATAACTCAGGATAGTGACTGTGGAGCTGGCAGTCACAAAAGGAAATAACAATACATGACACAACTGCAATTCTCAATTTGTCATCAGGCTTCTTTTTCTTGGGATGGTGGGACTGGCTCACCTTTGAAGAAAAAGGTTCCGTGAAGGCTGGTTATAAAAAAAATATATACCACTTATATGAGGCATCAAGGATAGACCACATGAACTCTTCCTTGAGAGAAGACGGCCTAAGCCAAGCCATCTTGCAGGCCCATGCATGTGCCTGCTGCCCTAGTCATTATGCTACAGCAAACATTATGGATGCCTGCGGGGAATGCTGCAGCCAGTGCTGACAACCTCATTTAGAGCCGGCATTCAAGGAGAAAGGAAAGCTTTTCCACTCCCAGGTCCCCCTGGTACTATTGGAATCTGGACAACTGAGTGAAAAAGTTAAGGGATCTAATCCTCAATGTGAGGAGGAATTATATTCTTTTGTCTGCCATTTACAAGGCTTGAGACTCTTTGTTTGATGGCAAGGTGGCAAACTGCTGATGTCTATGGGTCATGTCCTTGCAGGGAAGAAGCCAAGGAAGAGTTCATGTGAAGATGCCTTGGTAAAGCTCAAACCTAATTTAACCAGATCATTACAGACAAGTTACAGAGATTCAAAGCAGCAGCCTGAATACTTTTAAGTACCATGTGATATCCATGATAAGAGGCCCTATGTGGAGATGACCAAAGTCTTTTTGTTCTTTCACATTAAAGTATTTTTTGTCAAAGGGGTGAGATGCCAGAGGCCAGTCCCACAGAGAACTATGTAACCCTCAGTTTTTCTTCAAAAGAGAGGATGTTTGGGGATCTATAAGGTTAGAAGGACTAATTATACTTATCTGTCTCAGAGACTATGACCTCCATGTTCTCTGAGTGGAAAGAAGCCCTCCACCCCCAGCAGCTCCAACGTGGATATGTTAATGCGATGACAAGGTGTGTGAGGCTCAGCATTTAAACAGAAATATATAGAGGATTTTTGGTGACAGGGAGATGCTACCTAGGGGCATACCTACCAACCACAGTACGAGAAGTTGACAGGCCTGTGCCAGGTGATGGTGCTTGTGTCAGACTATATTCCTCAAAGGGTGTGCTCTCACAGTCACATGGTTAGGTGCCACCCCACTTTAAACAGCTGACATCTACAGCTTGAAAAGCAGGCTCTTGAAAGGGAAGATTAAGTGGAACCATCTCATCCTGGGCGGTTGAGCCCTGACTGGCCCAGAAAGAAATCTGTGGGAAGGACAGTTCTCTGTCCTGGCTGCAACCTCTGAACCAGGTGATTCAAAGGGTTGCTCACTAGGATCAAATATATTGCAGGCATGCTGCAGCCAATCGACTGTGGGAAGGGTGGTGCCTATTCCCTAATCTGCACAAGGGTGAAAACTGGGGGCATATGTCCTCAAGGCCCTCTTCATCTGCTGAAGTGAAACATGGTGACAGGAAAGTGACTTCTGAAATGGACTTATCCATTTTTTATAGACGCTTGCTCTTGATTTCAGCTTTCTGATGGTGGTCTGGTAAAGGCCTGAAGTTGAGTACAAGACTCTTCCACTGATAACCCTCACAAGTCCTTTTTAGCTGTCACTTTCATTCAGGTAGTCACATAAGCCAGACGTTACTCCTATCAACATCTGTAGGTGGCTGGCATATGTGACAATGCTTCACATTGTGCTCCTTTTCCAAACAGCAGAGACAATGCTGATGCAGCTCATGGCTTGGATTTGATGACCACACAATCATCTGAAAGGATTTAATGTTGTAGGGATCAATGTAAAACCTTCCTACTGGAGCATGTGATGTCCCTGCATACTATGGCATAAGGCGCATACGACCTTCAGCACAAGACCTTCAGAGAAATAAATGGCAAACTAAAACAGAAAGGATTAATCTAATTGTAAATCCACCACCAAAGTGGGTCCCTGACACTAAATTGAAACTTTGGTTCTCATAAAAGGCCCTTGTGACTTTTGTTTCAGCATTATTTTGTCATGACCCCCAAGATAAAAAAAAAAGCAACAAGATACATCACTTACATGCACGCAGCATCTGGTACAGGTCTGGTGTCAGCAAACTAATAAGTGAAAGCATGATTAATTTTTAGTTGGTTGTCCCCACAATAATCTTCCAGTTCACCAACATCACTTTTGTAATTCTACAAAAGTTTTTTCTTAACAAAATAGTCTTGTACATTCTAGATGACATTCAGGGCCACATAAAAGCCACACACACACTCTAATCTGACAAGGTAGATCACAAAATCACAGAGATAGCAGAGTTAAGTAGTTGCACCACTATATGTTTTAATTTCAAATAAAATGTTTGAGAATATGGCTGGCTTAAAATAGTATTACTGATGTCATTAAAGCACTTGTTGGCTGCACAACCAAAAAGACAAAAGTTAATTTTCCTTCCCAAAAACAGTTTGGAATAGCAAAAAACATAGACACTACATCCACTGATGCCTCATCATAAATTAATCTGGTCATGCATATTTATTTCAGTTTCATGAATTCCTAGATTCCACCGTGATGCATCAACAGCACATGCCTGATGCATTTATCCAGAACATCAGGTCAATTCTATGGGTGGAACTGGATTCTAGTGGTGGTAGGAAGTTACTACAGAAGCAGAGAAGCAAATGTGTGCTGCCTGCATCTCTGATATGCTAGACCTCTGAATATGCTACTTTAACTTAAAAATTGACTGTGACCACATCTTTTTGGGGCTAGTAATAAGAAATGCAGCTTGACAGCTGCAGATCACACCTTTTAAAAACTGCAAAATTATACACTCCTCAATAAAGTATATTTGGGTAATACAGTAAGCCTTTACTATGCAAGTGCATTCAACTCTTCAACAGTGTAATATTAAATGGTGCTTACCGAACTTCAAAAATCAGCAATACTTCCAACATTTTTAGTTAACTTCAGTTTAGCACTACCTTTAAAATAATTCAACATTTTAATGCAAGGTACACATTTAAAGCTCTTTCATGAGAACTAGTGCATTTAAAGTTTAGAAGCACTATATGGTGTATATACACATTGATAGATAAATGTATATATGTTTGTGGGTACAGTTTTTCAACATTTGCAAACGTGCAAGCTCAGCATTTTAAACAGCCTACAAAAGGTTTATTGAATTGCTTGTGTGTGTGCAGAGTCTGTTAACTAAGCAGGTTTTTTTTAACTGTTGTCTCTGATCTAGCAGTAGTGTGCTATAATTACAGCCGTCCTCAGCAGTACGAACACCAGTGGGAAAAGTGCCACATGCTGCATTGGTTCAACAATCAAACTGTGCACATTTACCAGAAAAAAAAACAGATTTCAAAAATGAACAGTGTATTGCTAAGGAATGTCTCTCACTGGATATAACTACAAGACTTTTGACATTCTGAAAAATGTCTTGGTGTATAACACAAATGAAAGTACATTCTGTAACATCTCTCTTATAAAAGAACATCCATTTTTTCTGACTTTTGTTCAGTTTTTTTTCCTTACACAGTCTCTAGGCATGACTTTTGGCATAATCAGTGATGGAATTGTATTCGTATGTAAGTATCAGGTTGGCTGGCATGATCCCTCTGGCTGGATGTTGAGATCCTCTATAACCTCTCCACACACTATTTAACTACTGTCCCCATGAAATATATTTACAGTAACACTTCTTATGAACTTTCGTATGTTGACTGGAAATCTCTCTATCACTTTGCTACTTTAGGCCAATGCAGACCATTCTGTGTGTTCTAACCAGTGTTTCACAGAACTGCTTGAATTGTGAACTGAAGGGATAGTCATTACATGAACTCATACTCTCTGGTATTGCAAACTTTGTAAACAGTTTTGTCTTCTACAACTGGGCTTACTTAATGAGCTGTTGTGCATAGAACAGGCTGTATTATTTGTCAGCCTGAATAACAGTCTCTGCTACATACTGGATCCTGAACATCTATCATTATAAGTCAGCACTATGGAACAGAGGGATGTAGCCTTGACTGTGTGCCAAGTGACCTGGGATTAACTTACAACCGAGGTGCTTAAGGAAGTGATGAGCTACAGTGGGAATAAACAGCTGTTATTGCCTCACCCATCTTGCATAGATGAAGGTGGTCTGGCCAATTGCAATGCCAACACTTACTGTAGACAGGGGCACATGGTATGCAATATATGGGCTTGGTCGTGCTTGGCTTGCATCCAAGTGGCAGCCGTCATGGGACGTGTGCCAAAATATGCACACTGCACACCCACAGAGGAGGGAATAGCAGGACCTTGTATCTGCAGATATGCACGTCAGTTGACAGGAGGAATTAGGACCATTAATTAGAAAACTCTGAAAGCAGCCTAAATGACAGTCTACTGTGGCCAGCCACTGCAGGACAAACTGGTTGACTGATCATGGAAAGGCTGATAGCTGGTGGGGGTGGGGAGAAGAATAAAGGAAAAAAAGTCAACATTGACACTTGTCCAAGGTGCTCATACATCTGAACAGGAACACACTTACTCTGTTGTGTATTATCCATTTCTGAAAGCCAGATGTTTTTCCTGACTGCTGCTTTAGTTTTTACCACATCAAAGT
The DNA here is from genome assembly GCF_019279795.1 of Protopterus annectens. Classification (NCBI taxonomy): domain Eukaryota; kingdom Metazoa; phylum Chordata; order Ceratodontiformes; family Protopteridae; genus Protopterus; species Protopterus annectens. The sequence continues at coordinate 1,361,992,914 of NC_056732.1, read as the reverse complement.
GGACTTCAGTGAATGTTTTCATGGAGCATGTCTGCATTTCTTTGAGTATTACAAGTCTTGTTTCATTCAAGAAGTGCTTCTCATTATGTTTAATTGGTATCATCAGTGTACTTTTCCATATCTCCATTTTTGTTACATACAACATTAGTAAAATGTCTTTAACCTATCTGAAATATTTATTTTTTCCTGTGCCAGCCTCTGTCTCCTTTAGCATCACTGCTCTTATGACTGCATATTCAGCTAACATAGTGTAAGTCTTCTCCCATTGTCTCATGTCTCCCTCTCTTTTTTAAAGATAGAACAGGATACATTGGCGGATAGTTAGCTGTGATTTTGCTTCCCTTTTCGTACTGTAGTTTACAATGAGAGGTAGCTCTGACCAATGTTCCTATCCTATGTGGCTGCACACTCATACTATTTCTTATTTATCAGTCTTTGGATCTCTTTACACCACATCTGACAATGACCCCCTGACACAGACTATTGCATTTCATTTACCATCCTATAACTGCTGCAGGATTACTCTAGGTCTCCTAAGCTAACCTCATATTCCAGTATTATCTTGCATTTTGAGTTAAAATATTACAAAACTGCCTCTGTGAGTAGGTTTTTCTACTCTTCTAGAATTTTCTTGTGTTTTTCGGGCCACTCAAACACTACTTCATCATGATTCGCTCAGTGGTACAGTGATGACGTTAAACTCCTTTTGTAAATATGAAGCTATATGCAACAATTCTGCAAGAGGCTCTCTTGTTTGGTTCTCAGCCGGGGTACCTTCTGTGTGCGCTATGCTATGTTTGATTAGCTTTCCTGCAGGTACTCAGGTTTCCTCCCCAGTGCAAAACACATGGTAGGTGAACCAAAACTCTAAACTGCCTGTGTATGTGTGTTTCTAATTTGCCTAGTAAACACTATGGGTGGGGAGGGTCTGCTTATGGGGCCACTAAGCCACTCAAAAATTGTCCAGCATTAGCTAGAATATGCTTCTTGGCACTCTGGCATTTTTAGGCAGTGAAGCATCATGCATGGCTTTTACATTGGTAGGGTCTATAATTTGTACACTTACTGTAGCCTGTCTCCCAAACTCAGTATTAACAACTCTACTGTGTTATTTTTATAGTTTTACCAAAAAATATGTTAATAGCACTTCATTGAATTACTTCATACTATTTTGGAGCTTTTCTCCCTTGGCCTCCACTAAAAATAGGCTTCTGCTAAGGCATACTATCCTGGTTACAAATGGGAATAAATAAATAAAGTACACATATCAAATTCGCATTTCCTCTGTTCAAAGTCAGCCCACTTTCTTTCAGTCTGTTAGACACTTTCCTTTGTCTTTCACTAGGATTGTTTTTCTGCTTTCATATAGAGTATATATCATCTACGTATTTTTTATGATCATTATACCTTGTAAGACCAGCTTTATCACATACTGGAATATTTGTGATTACAGCTAAGCCCAAAATTTAACCGTGTGTGTGTGTGTGTGTGTGTGTGTGTGTGTGTGTGTGTGTGTGTGCATTGAGAAAATAATGATAATTCTTCTTTCTGGGTGTAAGGTTGATGGTAACCTTAGTTCATATCCAGCTTTCTAAACACATTTGCTCCACTCACTTCACATGGCTTTTAAATTGGTAGGGTGTATAATTTGTACACTTACTGTAGCCTGTCTCCCAAACTCAGTATTAACAATTCTACTGTGTTATTTTTATAGTTTTACCAAAAAATATGTTAATAGCACTTCACTGAATTACTTCATACTATGTGTTTCTCTCTCACTATCTCACTTTGCAGGATACTATCAAGTAAGTTCATCATATTTTTTAAGTTTATTGTTCACTGAGTTTAAATGCAAGGGAGAGCCAAAGTGCAGGAGAAGATGCCTTTTCTGTTGTCCATATTTTCCAAATTCTGTACCTTCTCTTTCACCCTCTTTCTAAGATGTAAAAGTATGTGTTTGGTCTCCAGGTAACATGCTATTGATTGTGTGTCACTTGACCCGATAATTCCACAACTTTCCAATGCCTTGAACTAGATTATTGTACTTTTCTATCAGTCTGGCTTTTAAGTTTGTTACGGTCAATCCTTGAGGTATTTAACGACTTTAATACCTCTAGGTATATAGGCTGTAGGCTAGCTCAAGAGATTTGAGCCAGGTGCTTCAGTACACTGTTTATGGCTTCTGCCTCAAAACAATGTTTCAAGGGGAAAGGTATTACTGAAATGCAAACCTATATTTACCACTTATATATAACAACAGACCAGATGGACAGCCTGATACTGTAAACGTACTAAACGAAAAAAGAAAAGCATTCACTACTCCAGCGCCTCGGCTCAATTGCCTTTACAGAGTATGATACTTCATTCCAAGACACTCCATTAACTATTTAAAAAATTAACTCATTAGATCATTAAGCAATTAAAACATTAAAACAATCAAATCAAACATCTCCAATTACATTAATTATTTAGACCTTTAGGGGACAAAGTATCAAATCAAATTAACATTGACTCCTTAAGGAGGTTACTTTTGGTATCAGAAACATTATAAAATTCATAGTGAATCTGTTCTAAAATTGAAGCCTGTAAACCCTGTACTTCCCCATTATGATAGTCCCTAAAATGTATAGCTATGGGATTTTCTATATATTTATCATTTGCCTTCTATATAATGGGCTATGTTCTTAGATTTTAGTTTTTAATACATTATTGTGAAGAGGAACAGGGAATTTGGAAACTTGGAAAAAGGGGCCCCATTCAGGTATGTGTTACAGTAAATTGTAAATAAAGCACCATCCTCATAGTAGACAATACAATTTAAGTGTAAATGTAGGAAAAAGTGCAGACAGCATGCTAAAATAAATCAATAAGAAATTACAAACTTCGACAACAGTAGAAAGGGACAATTAGATATAAAATGTAAACTAATCAGGGCTGCAAAACTCGCAAAATAAAAAGAGGTTACAAAAATACTTAAGCAATAACCCACGCCTGGGTGTGGGTAATGCTGGATTTATCCACGGTTGGTGTGGTTTGGTCACGAGGGCAAAGCCATTTAACATAGCGAGACAGCTTTAAAAAAAGCAACAGAGGAAGGAAGATCTCCATTACTTTTTTTTAAAGCTATCTCGCTATGTTAAACTTCTTTAACATAGCAAGACACTTTCTAAAAAGCAACAGAGATCTTGCGTTCTCCGTTGCTGTAACAAAAAAAAAAAAAAGACTTATACTAATGGAAAAAGTCTGGGTAACCGGACCTTTTTCCATTAGTATAAGTCTGATTTACAATGTGCACGCTGACCAATCAGCGTGCATGTTTTGGAATATTAATGGGGGATCATTGTATAATAAGCAATATATAATGAAAGGAGATCAGAAAGTGATAACATTTCATACTGAATCTTGATCGTTCATTTTGTATTTCTTTTCTAGTCATACAAAATACAGAAAAGCTATACTTCCATTGTTTCATAATAAAAAAAAAAAGTATTCAATTACTTCATGTGAATTTCATATAAAAGGTGGTAACGTTATTAGACTGGATCGATGAGAACACATTCATAATCTATCTACTACATTCAAGTAGTGCTATCAGAAATGTCCACAAGACAGGAAACCGTCTCACATGAAAAGATGCAGGAACTGGTGGAGTAAATAGGACCAACTCTTCAATCAATAAATTATCAATTTTTAGGGTTAACAAAATGTTGTTTATTTGATGCCAGAAATCAATTACGCTCTAAGATTCAAAGAAAATATACGCTCATGTACTCCTTAATTGAGGTGATCACATCTGTCAGTATGAGTTACAAGCTGGATATTTTTCATTAAGTCTATTACAAGCCAAAAATATATAATGACTTCCAGGAGTAGTGTCCTTAATTTAATCCTACAGAGTATCTTACAGATTGCCCCTGTCCATAAGCAACATAGGCTCTCCCCTATGTGTGAATCTGCAATTTCTACTAATGTTTATGATTTCTAATACTTTGACAGGAATATGTCAGGTTACAATTAAAAGTTCAAGAAAGGAGTATTGTTTCCATCTTTACAATTTACCAAGAGTGCTCTTCTCAGCACCAACAACTCCAGTTGCCTCCTTCTCTTGTTCATATGGAGTTAATTCTTATCAGCCCTGTTGCTCCTACTACTGCTGCAACTATATGCACATCTTTATTCCACTTAGCTAAAGTTTCTGCTTATACATGCTGGTGTTTCACAACTTCATGTCTCACAGTAAGAAAGACACAATAATCACAAGGTATAGCTATTACAAGTATTGTACTGCTTTTGCCATTTTTTCTTCAACTACAATATTTGATTTTCTTGTTTCTGCTTTTTGATTGCTAGTATAAGATGATCCCATGTGATCTGTGCTTCTCTGTTGTCAATAATTCTTGTAGTGCATGATTCCAGTGCTTCTAAGCTATGTGCATATTGGAATGTTTCCACAAATCCCAGTTTAACAGTCTTGCCACCTTACCTTGCCTTTCAGTGTAAAGATCCTCAGCCATGAGTGCATCACACCCAGCAACTAGATGTGGACTGTTTCCAGTTCTGTTTTACAGAACCCACATTTGTCTGTTTCTCCCACATCTTCAATGGACTTTGTAAACCAATGTGGAGGTAGGATACTATTTTGGGCCATCATTAACCTTTCATCTTTTGGGTTTAATTCATCTCTTAACATGAGGTTGTTTCAGAAGATCGCCTGTATTTGCCAAAGTATTTACGCCTTTATACATTTCTTTCCATCTCATCTGGTCCTTCTTATATGTTTTCTTTTGTTTTTGACACATTCAGTTGCTGCCTGACTTTTGTCTGCATTTGTTTTAATTTCCATTCCCACTTGACACTGATATGCTTATGCTAAACTGAGCAGGGAAGCCATCTTAGACGTCTTCTCATGTTTTGAAACTCACTATGTTTGGATTTGGTGTGGTCAGCAGATATGTATGCAGTCCCATGACGGCAGATCTATACATATAATCAATTTTGAGGATGCCCATACTTCCTTTTAAATGGGGAATATGTAACATTGATGTACAGCAATTTTTTATCATTTAATAAGCATGAAGCATTTCTCTTGTTTTCCTTTCCAAATGATCCAATACCTTTTGGGGTCAGTCAATCCTTCCAAAATTGTAAGTTAGAACAGGAAAGGAAAAATGGTTTATACCCTTGGACTTTATTCCTAGATGGCAAGGTAGTTTTCAGTATTAATTTTAGTCTTCTAAAGTATTCCTTACTGAGTTTTATTCACACTTGTTTGTGTTTTATTGCCGATCCTTCATCAGTTCCTAAATATTTATACACTACCCTCCTGATCAAGTTCCCTTATATCGCATTCCTGTCCCACCCTGATATTTACTTGGTGCTGCAGATTTCTTGCTTCTAGTGTTGTTTTTGCACATTTGTCAAGACCATCTGACATTTTTATAATATTTGAGAAAGTTTTAACCATGTGCAGTTGTGCTTTCAACTCATCATCTGATAGACTATACAGTTTTAAGTCATCCACAAAAACAGATGTGGAGACAAGGTTGTTTTCTGGGAGTAAGTTTGTAACCATGGCCTAATCTGTTAAGTAAGCAGGTTAAGGGCAAGACAAAGAATCACCTGGGAATATGCCCCCATGATATTTTATCCATGGGATAATAATTTGCCCTTTGTCATGCCTCAGCTGTAAAATGGTTTGCACACTTTCATGGTCGTTGTAATGTATTTGATCAATGTAGGCTGCATCATGTCCATCTGTAAGCATTCCATTAGTCCATGAATGTGGGATGCTATAACATGCTTCTTTTTCAATCTATCCATGCCATACTTAGATTCTTACCCTTTTCACAATTCTCTATTATGAATTTATTTAGCAACAAATGATCCTTTGTTTCGTATCACTTTCTTGTGTTACCTTTTAGTTCTATTGCCATAACTGAGTTATTTTTCCTAAATGACTGTAAACTCTGTCAGCATCAATTCAAGTATATTGTTTGTATATAGTTGGAAGGCAAATTATTGATCTATAGTTTTTAGGGTGACTTGCAGGTTCAGTCTTAACGAGGAGTATAATCTTTCCTGCTGTTAACCATATTGGTGTCAATTCAGGATGTGTATATAAGTAATTCTTACTCAGGGTTAAATATTTGTGCAAAGGTGTTCATACTTTTAGCCAAATGTTCGACACTGCATCTGGGACCAGTCTTTTCCAGTTAGGTGCTTTTCTTAATTTTATTTCAATTTCTCTGGCTGTTACTTCATCCCATTTCAGATCCTTTACATTAGAACCCGTTACTGTTTCTTTTAATTTTTTTATCCATTCAGAATCTTTATTATATTCCACAGGGTCTTCATAAATGTTTCTCTAAAATGTCTCTGTTTCTTCTTTTTGGTAGTAGTTATATTCCTTTTGCTTTGTTTCCAAGTTATCTATAAAACATTTTTGGGTCACCAATGAATTGCTTATTTTGTACTTTTCCTTTATATTTATCTGCTTATCTTCTAAGTTTTCTGCCTGTGCTATTTTTATTTTAGTTGCAATAGTGTATGATAGATCATGGTCTGTTTTGATATTGTGCATTACTTTTACCATGTCTATCTTTCTAACTGTTTTTGATGCTCTGTTCCCTTGTCTATATTCTTCTAATAGTGACATTTTTTTGTCTTAATTGTTTAGCAGTTTTCACTATTCAGTATGGCAGCATTTTATTTCTTACCTTCCTTTCCTTTACTGCTCTGCATTTTTGTCATAAGACTATTTGTTTTTAATTAAACTGCACAGTAAAACATCCTATTTATTTATGTTATAGCACATGAACTTCTCATAATTATCCTAATTACTGTGCTTATCTGTTTTACCAAACTTTTTAACATTTTCAGTCTTATTTACTTTCTGTAATGTATTCCTTTCATCAATCGGTACTTTTCCGTTATCGGGCCAACAGCTGTGACGCACTACCCCATGCACGCAATGATCTTCTTGGCCTATGTTATTAATCTTCCATATGTAAGTATGAACTCAGCTTGATTACGACGAAAACAAGGCTTTCTGTAGCTCTAATTTTATGGACATGGATACCAGAAAAGGGCCTCCCTCTTGCGTCCTCTCTGTTGTCAGTTGACCCTTTTGTTCTTGGTGGACGAAATCCTGCTTTTGCTGTTTTATTAGTTCTCTCACTCTCAAAAGAGCAGTTGATAGCCTGAAAGTCCGATCTGTATGCATTTCAGTGAGGCGAACCACTTCTGAACACTCTCTCTCTCCCTTGGATTTTGTTTAGAGAATGTTGAACACTTAACATGTTCACCTAAGAATAGCCACCGTGACAAAAGTTGCTTAGTGCAAATGCTTCCACTTATACAGGCACATTAATCCTTTGATATTATTGTTTCAAGGCTGCCAACATTCTGTGATCCGTTAAAAACTAAACATCTGCCTTTCAGCCGTGCTTTCAAATGTCTAGGTGGGTAAGTATTCAAATTTAAAGCAGCATGTTAGTTTCCAAACTTCATACATGTAATAAACTATAACACTTACTCCGCATGGTGCAGTGCTGAACATAAGTAAAGGTTCAAACTACGACAACGCATTACAAAAGAATCCGGAAAACAGAACTCAAAGGCACAAGTAACTCCTGACTTATGGTGTTCCATCTAGCTAACACCTCCTCTAAACATGTAATGGTTGTCAGGTTTTTACAGAGTGCTGCTTAGTGCAGATATAAATTCTCGGTAACAGCTGTACGATCATTGTGTCTGCGGGGTAGCTCTTTACAGCTGTTGCCCCGATAACGGAAAAGTACCCATCAATCTTAATATGTCTATCCATCTCTGTTAAACCAAGCAGTTCTTCCCTTAGATTATTTTCTTCAAGACTGACAGCACCGACATTGCTCTCTATTTCCTGTCAGTATTTTACAAAAAAGTTCCTGAATGTTTTCTTGTGGTATATCATCTTAAGATGCAAATTGCTTTACCTGTTGTTCTTTCATATGGGGACTCCTTGGCCCATCACTTTGAAACACACTGCCTGCATCAGAGTTCCCACTGTTTCCTGCTCCTTCCCTTGCCAAACAACTTCAACTGCACTTTTGTACTAGTCTCCTGTAGGAGTCTCCAGAGCATAACCATGTGACAAGTCTTCAGATGCCTCCTGCTCCACCTGTTACACCTTAACCTGGGAACTTATTGTTCCATCATACTGTGGCACTAACTGTGTTGGATTTTTTATACTAAACCCTTCCCTTTGCAAATAACATATAACTTCAGTTTTGATTTGTTCAACTTTTTCCTTACTAATCCTCATTTCTACCCCCCCCCCCTTTGTTTTCTTATTTTTTGTATTGTGAAACGTTCCATGTCTGGATGCCTTTGCCTGTATTTCTCTTTAAATATCTTTGATACTGTTTTTTATATTGATTAGTTTTGCTTTCTCCATTACATAAATATTGCATCACACAAGATCCCTTTTCCTTTCCCATGTCCATACTTCTTCAGACACCCCCCTCCACTTGCTGCTTCTTATATGAGGACTCTTAATCCATCATGTTGTAACATTCCCTGTGCTACATTTTCTACACTGAATCCTTCGCTTCACAGATAATCCATGAGTTCAGTTTCTTCAGCATGTAAGTTGTTTGATGATTCTGTACCACTCTTTGATAACCCCAACCATTCCCATAAGTACTTATCTCTAAATACTCTATACACCTGAATAAGGTCTCATAAATATCTATTATGAAACACTATATAGGTTCAGCTATTCTAACCATTCATTTTCACATACCTGCTTTATTTCCTTTGTACCTGGTCCAGTTTACTTATGTTTACTGTCTTATATGGTTTCCATATTATTATTCCATACTCTAGTTGATTGCAATGTAACTTGTAAACAATGATTTTATTACTTCTGATTTCCTAGACTTTATAAATCTTTTTATACAGCTTATAGTTTTATAAATATCATTAACCAATTGGTTGATATGATCAAATAAACTCAACTCTGTATGTACCCATATGCTCAGGTCCTGAAATGAATGTACAGTTCTAAACACTGAGTACTGTATTACATATTCACCCTTCTGTCTATGTCTCCCAAATCACGGATGCTTAGTTTTTGTTGTACTTATCAGCATATCACTTTAAAAATATGCATAAAGTCTTATGTTTCAGATATCCTCCTTCAGTACTAAATGATCTACTGGGATAGGGTCAAAAAGAGGAAGCTCCAACATTAGAGGTACAAAAATGTATTTTTGCTGAAGGCTCCTTAACAACAGCCCTCATTAAAGTAATGCTGTCATAGTTTTATTTCTCCTTTCATAGTACCAACTTTTACTGCAAATGCTACTTTTAAAACTTTTGTAAAGTACAGGATAGTCATAAAATACATTTATTTGTTTTCTGGGTGTTTTCCCTGCCACCATGGCTGCCAGCAGCCAACCCTTCCCCCAATCAGACATGCTTATGTGTTCTTCTATCCATGGAATTTCACACAGGCTTGGGGTGAGAACTGCTCAGAGGGGACTGTCTTCCAGGAAGCTATGAGGGTTTTTTTTGCCTACCCACCTATAACACTGTCCCACCTGCTGACTAAGTTTGATTAATCTTCCAGACCAGAACCCTAAAGGGAAAGGCCCTGCAAGTGTACCTTTGCCCTAACCCATCCTAACCCCCCCTTGTGTGGTGGTGATGTAGGAACTACATTATTCCTGGGAATCCAATGTCCTTCCCCCAATGTCTGTACATTTCCCCAACATGCTATCGAGGGTTATCATCATCATCAGCTTAATCACCATGCCGGGGGATTCCTAGCTGAAAGGATAAGGTTCTTAAGGGAAAACTCAACACGTTCTTGTCCAGAAGCTTTTATTGGTCCAGTGAGGTATGCTGGAAGTCTTGGGTTCAACATCCAAATAAATCATCATTTCACTTCTGAGGCATCATTGGCTTAGGATGCTAGGCCTATGTCTCCTGGTCAGCAGTTTTTTTTATGCAAGCAGCTTGCACTGGAGGACAGTCAAGTTGGGAACCACCACTCACCCCCACCCCCAGCACAGGCAACCAGTCATGCCCCTCAACCTCCTTTCGCAACCCGGTTCATCTAGCATCTGACCCACTACTCAAACTTGGGTCATCTGGGCCATAATCATGGCTTCATCCCTTTACCCCACAGAGGCAGGTTGGCAACGTTTAATTCTTATTTTGTTTTGACATATTCAACCTGCACTCTCGTATAAACAGATAATTAGTATGCTTTTGCAAAACTCGCAAGTTGTTTTGCGTACCTGTCTTTTTTATTTTTCCAAAGAAGTGTTCCTTTACATTTTTGTTTACATGCACAAGCATATTACATGTAGTGATGCCAGTCAGTTAAGCCTTCCCTCAAAAAGTACAGACTTACAAATCATTTATTTTTGCAATAATTTTGGTTTGTGTCACTTATTTTTTCAAAAAGAGTTATTGTCTTTTGTTACACCACTGTTTTTAATGCAACCTTTGTCAACCTTGCACAGAACTCACAACACTAGCTTCCACATTTGCCTGTAAAGGACGTTCTGTAACTGTTGAGTCACTATTTTCTTTATTTCTGTTACACTTCTGAGAATTTTGTTTGGATTTGCAAATATTTATTTACATACGCATGGTCCGTACTTGTTGCCAATATGCCTTGTCCATAATAAGCTATATAGGCTCAATGTGTATATCAGACCAGTGAAGACATTCAGGCTGTTTACTTCACAGTGGCATGTCCCATATGGGTGTGAGTACAGATATCAAGCCCCAGGTGGGTATGAATACAGATATCATGCCCTAGCTGGGTGTGAGTACAGATATCACACCTCAGCTGGGTGTGAGTACAGATACCATGCCCTAGCTGGGTGTGAGTACAGATATCATGCCTCAGCTGAGTGTGAATATAGAAATCATGCCCTAGCTGGGTGTGAGTACAGATACCATGCCCTAGCTGGGTGTGAGTACAGATATCATGCCTCAGCTGAGTGTGAATATAGATATCATACCCTAGCTGGGTGTGAGTACAGATATTACGCCTCAGCTGAGTGTGAATATAGAAATCATGCCCTAGCTGGGTGTGAGTACAGATACCATGCCCTAGCTGGGTGTAAGTACAGATATCATGCCTCAGCTGAGTGTGAATATAGATATCATACCCTATGTGAATATAGATATCATACCCTAGCTGGGTGTGAGTACAGATATCATGCCTCAGCTGAGTGTGAATATAGATATTATGCCCTAGCTGGGTGTGAGTACAGATATCATGCCCCAGTTAGGTATGAATACAGACATCATGCCTTAGCTGAGTTTGAATACAGATATCATGCCCTAGCTGGGTGCGAGTACAGATATCATGCCTCAGCTCAGTGTGAATATAGATATCATACCCTATGTGAATATAGATATCATACCCTAGCTGGTTGTGAATGCAAACATCATATCTGTACATATGCAACTAAGTACAGTATAAGTGGGACACGCAGTACTGCATTTCACTCAGAAAATTTTCAAGGCTTTACACCATTTTATGGGCTAAAATATAATTTGCCCAAATTATGGCAATGGGCTGCACTGCCCAAAAGTCTGAAAGGCTCAGTATTTCAAGATTCAGTCACTTTTATAATACTGTCTTAACAGAGACTGTGACAAAGCTAGTCTCCCGTGCAAACAACTGCATCTGTCTGCCAGCTGCATAGATGAAAAATTTACATTTTTCTTCTGATAGGGTGCAGGACATTGATAACCCTTGCTCAGTTATGCATTATGCACATAATGATGGTGTAATTCCAACCACAAACTGCCAGAGGTCTATAAATTGATTCACAATTCAATACATTGTAACATCTAGCACTGACAAAGATTATTTGTTTTCAACACATGAAATAAGGTCTGTATAAGAAGGGAGCAGTATATCTTGAGACTACGATCAACTGAAGTCTTAAACACTACAGCTATGATGTTATTTATACCAGAAAGCTGATGCTCTAAGGGATGGAATGGAGCCAGGTATCCCAGCTACGATGGACTGAGATATTACAAACATTGCAACATGCAAGATCAAGTGACACAGTCTATGTTTAAAGACAAGAAGAAAATACAGAATCAGCTGCTGGTATAAAATATATGAAAGAGTAGAACAGTGAATTATAAAAATAACTGTTAAACAATGCTCTGACTCCTTAATTAACACCTGTGTTTAAATCAAGCTCTGGAAGAAACAATTCTGGAGTACTGCACTGAATGATAAAAGTCCACCATCGCTTGTCATGTCGGTATCAAATCTGTGCAGCTGTCCAGCAGTGTACTTGTGACGCCTTCCATGAAAACTGATACATAAGCGGCATATGATCTGATTGGATGAATTAATGTGACGGATATCACTCAGCACCAGGGTGCAAAACCCTGTTATCCTTGCTTCAGTAGCTATCAACCTGTCCTTCTAGAAATCCAAGGAACTCTGTAATCTGTCTATCAAGTTGCTGTCCCATCTGTTTTTAGCACAGCTTTAATGACGAATGTCTTGTAAATGGCTTGCTCATTCACTTTTGCAGGAATTAAAAAATTTTAAACACAGACTTAGTCAGTACATTTATCCCTAGCATGTGATACTGCTTCCATCAGGGTATCAGATTTCCTTTCTGGTGCTTTTCCTTAGCAAGTCAACAGCAATGGATAATAACAAAACCTTTGCTGAAGTTGGCCTTTGTATGTTTTTTTTTTAAATTAGTGCTCCGCACAAATCTCTAAGTCATACAGTTCTGTAACAGCTTGCAATGCACCTTAGCAGTATGAAAGTTTGCTACAAACTCCTGCTTCAGTACTCTTTTTAGGAGGAAGTTGCAGATTACAGGACTTTTAACATGGGTGAGTGAAAGGCCTAGTCAAACATTGTGAAAGGTTGTTCACAGGATCATAGGAAGTTACTAGGCTAATAGCCCTAAGGCCCTTACAAGCCTAGCCAAGTTCTACCCTTATTTCCATGATCAGCATCTAATTCCCATGTCCAGAGAGGGACACGGGTGGAACCCCCAGAGGGAATTTACGGTTAACCATCTAATCATCCAGATTGCATTTGAAGACGACCACTGACATACTCTGTTTGAAATGAAGTGGGAGTCTGTACCAAAGGTGTTGTAACCTCTGGGTGGCAAATCTGTCCCTCCAACAGGTGCTATTAATGTCACATACCAGGTTAAGGTCTTTAGATGGGTGTTGTGCTCAGTTATTGGCTTGGTGAGGGAAGAGCACAGGGATGTTATAAGTTCTTGTTTTCTGGAGGCAATTCCCTTACTTATGAGATGAGCAATATAGAATGCCCTTCTTACTACTGTAGAGACATGGTAAGCAAAGGTAAGATTGCTGTCAACCTGTGTGCCCAGGTCTCTCACCACTGAGTGTGTACTTAGGGTGTTGCTATTGATGTGGAAGTTAGCAGAACATCACTCTTACCAAAAGGGATGATAATACATTTTTTTGCACTGAGTTTAAGGCCATGACTTTGGCACCAACCATTTGTTTGTATAAGACCCTCTTGTAGGATATTGACATCATTTGGAGATTCTATGACCGCTCCCAGTTTGCAGTCATCAGAAAACTTTTTCAGCCACAGACGTTTACTTTTTTCTTGTACTTTGGAGAAATAGATTCCAAACAGTAGATGTCCCAGGACCGATCCCTGTGGAACACCACTGGTTACAGGTCTGCTGTTGGAGGTGGATTCCCCTTTTTGACAAGCCAGTTAGTGACCCATCTAAAAATACAATAGGTGATACATAGCTGGGAGGGTTTGTCAATGATGTCTGAGTGGGAGATAGTGTCAAAAGCCTTGTCTAAGTCTAGGTAGGTTGTATACACAAATTTCCCCTCATCCAGGGCCTTGGTAACTGTCTCATATATGTCCACCAGGTTTAACATGCTTGATCTTCCTTTTACAAATCCAAACTGAGTAGGGTCAAGCGTTTGCAGATTACCTATACCTTTGTTGATAAGGCGCATGATGATTTGCTCCATGGCCTTGCAGATAAGGCTAGTCAGGGTAATAGGTCTACAGTTCCCAGGGTCAGTGGAAGCACCCCCTTTGTGCAAGGGAATAATGGTGGCCATTTTCCATTAAGCTGGGAAGAAGCTGGTGCTTAGACTGTGATTGAAAAGAGTACCCAATGGTATTATAGGTTCATAGGTTCATACTAGGCTATCTGCCCTAGGGCATTTATAAGCCTAGCCAGAATGTGTTTGGCTTTCGCCACCCATTTTAAATGTATTTTGCTATGCCCTTTTTCGAGGTTAGTATATAGGTTCTTGCTAATTCTTGTTGGAACCCATGTAGGAAACAGCCTGGGATGTTATTGAATCCCATAGATGCTGTGTTTTTGGCCTTACAGAGGGCAGTTACAACATGCTCTTTAGAGATACAAGGTATGGGACAGGTGGTAGTGATATCATGGGGTATGTGTGGTGGGGACACGAGAGTGAAGTTTCCACAGAACCTGTCAGCCAACAGGTTAGCTATGTCCACAGGCTCAGTATATGTGGTATCATTAACTACCGATTTGGCACAAATCTGGGCCTTTCCTTTTAGGTTATATATGTAACTAAAGAACGCTTTATGGATGTCCATAGTTCAGGAAGCTAATCTGGATTCATAGTTTGCTTTGGAGGACTTCACAAGAAGTCTTACTTGCTTGTTTAAGCTGAGGAGGGACTGTTTCCAGTTTAGAGCTCACTCCCTCTTACTCTTAGACAGCAATTTCTTCCTCTTATGTTAAAGCCTGTTAATGGCAGTTGTCTACCAGGCAGGTTTTTTGAGAAGCTTGTTTTGGTCCTATCAGGTATGACCGAGTCAATGCAGTTATACACGTATTTGCATAAAGCACTGCTGTAGAATTCAGCATAGTTGCCAATTCCATCTGGGGGGTGCAGTGAAGCTATTTATACCATCCAATAAGAGATTATAATCTGCTTTGGAGAAGTGTTTTAGTTTAATTGCTGCTGGGGGGGGGGGGGCAGGTGTGATAGTTACTTCGAATGAGGCTGATTTATGGTCAGATTACACCAGGGAAGATCTCACAGCGAGGGTGCTACAGTGGTTTCAAACAATAAAAATGTGGAACAAGCGATAAGGTGGAGAGAGCAACACCAAAGCAACAGCAAAAAAGAAAATAGTGTCTCCACACCGTCAAGCCAAATAAAATTTATTAAAAAAACGACAAAGCTTTTGAATATAAAAAACACTGAGGAAGGATGTTTTTTATACCTGAAAGCTTTGCCGTTTTTTGATAAATTTTATTTGGCTTGACGGTGTGAGAGACTATTTTCATTTTTGCTGGTGCTACAGTGGTCCCCCATATTGGTAAGCACCAGATCCAGGATGTTGGCACCCCTTGTGGAGGTATCAACCAGCTGGTTCACGGCACTGGAGTTAATGAAGTCAAGGAACCTTTGGGCAAGTGAGTTTGAGCACAAGTAATTTGCCCAGTCAGTGGATGGGTAGTTAAAGTAGCCCAAAACCATCATGTTTGGATGTATCTTGATAAACTCAAGTAGATCCAAATAGGCAGAGTGAGATTACTGATTCATGGAGGGGGTCCTGTAGCTGGCTATGACTTGAATAGATGTCCTACCAACAGTTAACTGCACCTTAAGTATCTGCAGGGAATTATTCTGTCTTACCAATCTGGAGGTGTATTTATCTTTAATGAATATTGATACACCTCCTTCTTTAGTTTTCAGACCTTCAGTTTGTGGTCTGAACGTGTGGAAGCAAGTGTAACCTGCTATGGCTGGGGTGTTCTCCACAGCCTTGAACCAGGTCTCTGTGACTGCCCAAATGTCTGCATCTTCCAAGATGAGGACTGCTTCCAATGAGTGCAGTTTCATGTTTAGACTCCTAGCATTTAGCAGCATAACCTTGAAGTGGTTTTTAGATGGAGGTTTTATGTTGGGAATTTTGCCCATGAGACCCTTTCTAAAAAAGGCACTATGGGGGTGGTAAGAACGTTAACCAGTCGCCAAAATCCCAGGGATGACAGATGAAGACCATCCCTGGCAAAGCATCGAGGTCTGTTGATCATGTCATCCCAGGCTGACAGATACTGAATCCCCTTAGAATTATGTCAGAAACTAAGGCAATTATTGACGTTTGTGTTGAGGCATGCAACCAGATCAATTACTTCATGGATAATTGTGTCAGAAGCAAGTGAAAAAAAGCTGAAATAACCCACAAGATACAATGTTTATTCTGGAAATGGGAACATGGGCAGTGCCTTACAAAAAGGTGTCTTTTTATAACACTAGCCAGTATGAACAAATCACTGACCGAAGTGCCAGAGACAGCTGGGGAGGGGAGATAGAAGTTGTATTGGTGTGTATGTGTGTGTGTGTGTGGGGGGGGACCAGTTCACCTTAAAAATCACCAAAAATTAGCTGGATTCAATCAGTGGCTAAGCTACTTAAAAAAGGTAGAATTTAATAACAAGAAGTAAACGTTATCCTCTTGGGCTGCTGTGGAAAGAAGCACCATATTATAACTGTCTTCCTGGCAAGGACTGTGGGTTAACAAGTCAGCTCTACTGAGTCAGCAAACTCTGTGATAAACATCCTTAATGAAGAAGATGGGCCTGTATAAAACTACCTTTGCACTTCCCACACCTGACGTCATTGTACACTGAGAGATACTGAGGATGGTATGTATAAAACACAAACAGGGAAGGCAGTAGAGGAACGACTCCAAGGACCGAGCCAATGCCATACTTGAGGTTGGGGGCCAAGTCTGCAGAAGTTATAAAGTTATTAAGAAGGGGCCCCTCCTGCTACTGCGAAGAGGGCCAGAAGGCATGAGGTTGAAAACAGAACAAAGTCACTAAAAGGTCCACTGGCTGTTAAAGTAAGATTGGTTCTTACAAATTCATTAATAGTAATCAGTAAGGGTGTAGCCAAGAATATATATTCATTATACTCAAATGAGTAAATTTTTTTCTGAACATCTCTCGGAACTAGAGTCCAAAAAACCACAACATCTAGACCTGCCTAAAATACTGTCTACAACTCACAGATGTACACAATGTACTTAGAAACAGGAACATTTATCTAAAATAACCTTTCTATGGTTGTAGCGAACAACAATTAAAACAGTATGTTTACTTTTAAAAACAGCATCATACAGAGATATATGGGAGGATTACAATCCCTGTAGTCACCTGTGCTAGAATGGGTACAGTACAAATATTAATTAAAAAACTCTGAGCCACCAGTCAGACTTTCTGCAGCCACATACTGGTGTTGTTGCATGACAAATTGGATCAACACTAGAAAGTTGAACAACTGAAGAGGTGTAATGGTGAGAGGTAAGTGGTGATAAGCTAAACACCCAACAGGGTTAGAAATCTGATCACTGACAGCGGTTCTCTGTACCCCCTCACACCCTTCCTAAGCCCATCCACTTTCATAATTCTACCCACCTGTAGCATTTCTGTTTGCACCTTCGTTTTACCCTTCATATACCCTATCCCCCTTCTACCCTCTACTATACTGCTATGCTGTCCTTGCACTGACACCTCCTACACCTCCTACACCTCTCACTACACTGCTATGCTGTCCTTGCACTGACACCTCCTACACCTCCTACACCTCCCACTACACTGCTATGCTGTCCTTGCACTGACCCATTCCTACACCTCCCACTACACTGCTATGCTGTCCTTGCACTGACCCATTCCTACACCTCCCACTACACTGCTATGCTGTCCTTGCACTGACACCTCCTACACCTCCTACACCTCCCACTACACTGCTATGCTGTCCTTGCACTGACCCATTCCTACACCTCCCACTACACTGCTATGCTGTCCTTGCACTGACCCATTCCTACAACTCCCACTACACTGCTACACTGTCCCTGCACTGAGAGCAAATCTTAACAATGCAGGACTTCTGCTCCCTTTTAGGGTTATAACTAAAGTGTCATCTCATTGATATAACAAGGGGGCTAGAAATAACAACACAGTCCAGCAAGATTCATATACTTTATATCATAGTATTGATGGAAACAGTAGATACACAAAGTCTGTAATCTACACACAATACACTACAGTGTGATAATAAACTGTCAGGAAAGACCTTTACAAAACTCATGTAGGACTCCACACATCCAACAAAATACTACTGAATGTAGACGTACTGAAAGAAGCCATCAGTGACCATCATATTCATAATGAAGACATGAACAAAGGATATACAAAACAAGCGGTTGGGATTTACGGAAAACATGGAGTTGCTAGGGAATTGGTGCTACAGAGAAGTTTCTAGCTGTAAAATCATAACTGAAGTGTGGAAGGGCCAAAGGCTCAAGCCAGGGTAGGAACAGATGAAGTCTACCTCAGGGAGCCTGTACTACTGTCTTTATTCAGTAGTTTTAGTAAAACACAATGGATAGAGTCACACAGTACCTTGCACTAAACACATTAAGGTAGTACAAGTGTTTATGTTCTAAATATGCAAAAAAAAGGCAGAATAACTTGATCCTTTATAAATGTTAGAGCTGCCTTGATCTTTGTTCTGAAAATGAAAACAGAAGCGGAGACGATACTTAAACGTGTGGAGTAGTATTATTCAGAACATCAGGTAGGCCAGTCTGTGTGTCTTAAAGTATAAGAGCATAAAGAAAATAAGATCCTCAAGGAGTGTTGGGGGAGAAGGTTGTCCAGAACAACTCAGGAACCAGCAGTAGGTTAGTCCATTGCCTAACAGGAAGTCCATCAAGATGAGCCAGTGATGTTCCTAGGCTGGTTCAACCTGCTTCTCCTGTGCATACATTTTTAACAATACTCCAGTGACTAGGATGGAGAAACAAGCAGGCAATCATGATAGAGTCATAATCTTTTTTACTTCATGGAAGAGGTATTAGTAAGAGAAAATGAAAACATATTTCAGTAAGCAAATTGTCTTGAGGTACCCTCTGTGTCTTTCAAAACTGATGGCTCACTTAGATTACTACAGCTTTGGCTACATCTATGTGCCCTATGCCAAATATGTGTTTTGCTAATAATAATAATAATAATAATAATAATAATAATAATAATAATAAAAATAATAAGATGATACAAGTCCAGAAGGAAATAAAGAGAGGAACCAAAAACACAAGTAAAGAAAATCTACAACCCCCACTCAAGGCATCATGGGATATTTGGAAAAACTGACCCTGCAAAAGTGAAAAAAAATGTTTCATTAAAATGTGAGTTTTGTACAAAGTTTTATGCATTCATAACTTACTAATAACATTTTTTTCTCAAACAATGGTAGGACACTGTCAGCAGATTGCCTTACCATCTCTGCAGTGCCAGATAATGGATCTCATGGACCAAAAGCTGAAAATTATGAATCTCTTGTATTTGATGTAGCAATACCTCAGGATTTCAGAATAAACTGGGAGTACAAGTAGTGGGACCTATTTCAGATATATGGGCCTGGGGTTGCAGCACCTTTCTTAATTTGGCCTTGCATCTCTAGTGATTGTAATCACTTATTTGTTTAGATAAAAATTCACAGAGATCTGTAAAGATTGACTGATTAGTTAAGACTTATCAGAAGCATAAGAATCTACAGAAAAGGTACATTAAACAAGCCTATAGCCTGAAATAATTTGCAGCTTTATAGCCGTGTAAGATTCAAATGGTAAACCATAAAGAACATTTCTCCTCATAAATCTTCTCTGAGGCTCTTAAGGGTACTTTGAAACCACCACCATTAAAGAACTTAATAAATGACATGTGAAGACTGGGATAGGTGTGTGTGTGTGTGTGTGTGTGTGTGTGTGTGTGTGTGTGTGTGTGTGTGTGTGTGTGTGAGGAAGAGTATTTCTGCTCTGAAATGGCTTCCAAAAGCAATTAATTCGAAGTGTTTTTACAAGTTAGTGTCATGATTGTTTTATAATGTTTAAGTTGAAAATTCATTTGCTTTCTGTATTTTCCTTAAAACTCTCAATAAAAATCTGCTGAATGTTTAAAAACGTGTGAATCAAAAAATCATTAGGAAAGCACAGTTAATAAAAATGTCAACGATTATCAAATTGTGAAAATTTAAATAAATATATATGAAAAAAAATCCAAATCTCTAAATCTGACTGCGGCATTATGTACCAGTCTAATAAAACAGATAACCGATTATACTAAACTTAGGCAAGGTAATGAGACATTAGCTTCTCGTTTTAGTAACGGTAATGGCTTATTTGTAATGTAAGAACTTACTATAGCTGTTATTTTTTTTCTTCTACTTTTGAGATACTCACAAACCATGAAGGAATGAATTATGGAGCATGTTTTGAGATGTACAAACCTAATGTTAGCATGCCTACTGGTGGGACTTTTGCTACACTTCTTTTTTATAGCCTTTAGTTTGCAAGGAAGGACTGCGGGGAAGGGACATGAACAACATACTGTCATACTAGTAAAAGAAAATGGATCACCACAAAAAGAGAAATGGCTTGCCATGTCTCCCCATCTTCTCCCATTTCCCTTGAGCGTCTCCTAGAGAAGCCTATTAAACCCAGGTTAATGGTGTCAGAGACAGAACTTCAGCCTCTTAGCCTGTAGATCAAGAGTATCAGTGTTCTGTCTCTTATTGTTAATACTTTGTATAATTTTTGATGTTTACCTTTTCAGCAGTAGAACGTTTTACTAGTGAAGGCTGCCGTTACATGCAAAGTGCTGTCTACGGTCATGAGGTGGGCCCTCTAGGTGATCACTGTACAGGGTACCCACCATAACTGCCAAATTTGGGGCAGAGATGACGGCTTCAGGCTTCTCTCTGTTTTGTGCCAGTGACTAACAAAGTTGAAGCAATGATACAATAGTTAGTGAAATCACTTGTTGACCCAAGGCATCTGGTAGTAACTGGTAATAACATGCTGTAATGAGACAAATGTAAGCATACAAGGCAGGCCTAAGATGCTCAGTCATCAGTCACAGAAACCTTCCAGTGATGCACAGTTAGAGAACACCTGAAATGAAAGAGAATGCAGAAAGTAACAGGAATACCGCAGGCATACCTGTCAACCTCTGAGCTCAAAAACCTGGACAAAGCCTAAAATAATGAGGGGACAAAGGCCCAAAAATGGGGACAGACTTTAAGTATTACTCTTACAAACTTAGAAAGTAGCTAGAATAACAAAATTTGTGTTAGTATGCAAGTTCTGAATGATATGAAGTCCAAAACTTGAATGTATGTCATTATTTAGTGATCTCAGTCCTCAGTGATTTGCCATAAAACCACAAATTTTATGAAGAAGAGACAAAAAAATATGAGGCACAAATCTGGACATTCTGCGGATACCTGGATTGTTGAGAGGTATGCCTGAGAACATGTGCATTCCTATCTCTGATGTAGGGATATACGGTATGGGTTATGGGGACTCATGCTTTGGGAACAGAACTTGAGATATGAATACAACCATAAGACTGAGCATAAACATGGACTTAAATCTTCATTCCATTTCAGAGTTCCCATGCAGAATAAACCCAAAGTTTCTTCACAGCAAACTGCATTTCCAGTAACTTCCATTTACTTGTTATCAGGTCAATATTTTGTGAATATCAACTTAAAAGTAAGTGTAATACTGTGTAATTTGTTTACTAACCCTCTGTATAGTATTTTTTCAGATGTCTTTCAAAAACTTAGGTAGAGAAAACAATTATTGCATGAAAGTCATTTTATCTCATAAACAGAACTGCTCAGGTCTTCACTGGTAGGCTCTCAAGAAAAAAATCATGCCGTAACAGCCATTATCTGTCATGACATGAAGAGTCCAGCAATTATGAAATAAAGTCAGTTAATTCAAGCACATTTAAGTCTCAAAAGGCAATTTTGATTACATATTAATTACATATAAATATGAAGCTAAAATCACTTTAAACTATAAACTAATATAGTTTGTCTTAAGGCCCTGTAATTTAACAAAGGACATGTGCAATACTTCATCTAAGATGATCTTCACATATCCCCTAAGGATTCCTCAGTTTTCAGTACAACAACAACAAAATCACCAACTTCTATGTGTGCATATAACCTGACAAAAACATTATGAAATTCTATATGATATATTTCTAACTCCTTCCACAATAGTTATTGTCAAATAAATAAGAGTTATGCTCAGGGTCTGTTTGGATAAACATGCAACTAACTTTCTAGACATTATGGACATTATGGTTATATTGAAATCTGGACATATTTTGATTATATGTACTTTCCAACATAGATTACAAATGTGGCAAGGAAGCACAAATGCATCTAATTTGTTTTTCTTTCTCTTTTTTTGAAAAATAATGTCCATAACATCCGGCTTCTACTTTAGGCTATTCCAGCATTCTATGTGTTGAAGGTGAATTGGTGATCCCCACATTTGCTCACAGCTGTGTGTGCTCCATGCGACAGTAAGTGACTGAGTAAGTCTGTGTGTCCTGTAATGCTATGACACCCTATTGAGTTTCATTCACTTATGTCCAGTGAGTATTGAGGCAGGCTCCAGCTCCCCTCATGATCTTAATCTGTTATCAAACTGTCTTATCAGTAAATAAACTAATAAATTGGAGGCTAGAATTTCTACCATGCCAAAAAAGCAGAAATTAATGTTTATAGAAGGAATTTCAGCAAAATGTTGATGATGACATAACTGAGATTTGAGGGATGAATTTCATCCTTGGCAAAAATGAAAATAAATTCACAACAAACTGCAAGACTGCCCTAAATTTACAATTTGCCTTCAGAAATGTATGCAGTAGTTATGGCACATTTTAAGAACGGACTCTGCATTTAGATACTGGGAGGGTGGTCTAATGGTTAAGGTGTCTGCCTTACATGCACAAGGTGTGGGGTTTGAGTCTCACAAGGGATAATTGGCTAGGCTTAAAATGGCTCATAAGGGCAGTTAGCTTAATACTAACCTATGAACAATTCATGCACTCTATACTGTGTAAATATAAAGTAAAGGGGGCAGGTTCAGGTTAGACGTGAGACACAATCAGATGTCTGTGGAACTGTATTAGCAAATGGCTAGCAAAGTTTTTTTTCCAGTGGGTGGGAGTGATGGATCCACCCTGCAGCCAGCCATAATATGAGTGCTGATGGCGTGGCAAACCACAAACAATAAAATTAAACATACGATCGTGTTCTCATAGCTCCTCAGTTTCAGTCACAGAAGATGGAAGAATGTGTAACTCACAGTGTGACAGTTACAGGGCCAATCTGACCAGCACTTGTTCCTCACAGCAAATAAATAGGTGGGGTGGACAATAGGCAGATTTTGGAGGCCTAAGGACAGTATACCAAAAATGTCCCTAACAAACAGGTTTCTAAATAAGTATTAGGCAATTAGTCTGCAAACCATTACAAGCTTTGCCAAAAGCACCTATTTAAAAGTTCCCTAAAACTGTACCTTAAGTTCATGGTGCTGCTCTAATTTTCCTTGCAGTATTAGAACAGGTTACCAACACAAACATTTTGATGAGCTTAAAGTTTTTAGATACACTAGATAAGTCAAGTCATCTCCTCACAAATTCATCTCTCATGACCACCTCAATATGAAACCACATTACCTTGATTTTTTCTTTTTTTTTTTGTATTCACATACTCTACTACTCTTTCCTTCTAAAACAGAGACAACATTGTTCTACACAAAATAAAGGCAAATTTACAAATAGAGAAGAAACTTGTGATAGCAATCTCATTTGCCCTCTTCTAGACTTCAGGTACCTAACCCTGCTCCCAGTACTTGTTAAACAAATTCATATTGGTGGTCATGTAGTGGAGTGCACCCCATCAGGTATTAATCCCTTGCCATCCTTCAGTTACAGGAGTGATTTTAGAACTTCTTCTACAATGAAAGGATGGGATTAACAAACTTATGAAGGCTGTACAGTAGTCAGCTATAACATGTTTTATGTACATATTTCTCTGTTAATAGGCAGTAACACCATGCCACAGGTATCGTTTCAGCTGAAGACTTATTCCAACTGCTGTATATCATCTCTGTAGTGTTACTGCAAGCAGGTGACTTAGCGGTCAGTGATTTTATGTTCCTAAGCAGTTGTGATTTGTTCACAATATTAAACCTGCAGTGGGAGGCAACCAGGCTACAGAGAGAACTCCACTGCAAGATTTCTCCATTTTTTTGTCTTACCGCATTTAATGAGATCAATTAGAACATGCATTTAACTAACAACGTGAATTAAAATTACCCAAAGTATAAAAAATTCTGAATGACTTCTTATAACAGTATTTGTCTGAGGCACTATGCTGACCTTTAACTGCCAAATGTCTGCCGACTAAACTGTCACTGTTGTTTAGAAAATCTTTTCTTCTCATGATTTGTCTGTGGTTGATATCTAAAGCTGGCATGCAAGACATTTAGAGCTGTTGGAAATATTTCTCTTGTAAGAGCTTGTGTGCCAGACCTCCAATAGATTTGTTCCAGGAAACTTCACAAGTTCTTGCTTTTAGCTTCGTAAAATGAAAACTATACACTCTCAAATTGTGAAATAAAAAGAATCCCTGAAAAAATATGGCAGAATACCCATTCCAATTTTATTTTAATTTATTAATTTAATAATTGGAAAAACAAACTAGTCATTTGATCCTTTTCAACCACAAGACAAAAGTAAATGCAATAAGTATGGAGAGTTTAAAGTGGTCACTCAACCAGCATGTTTTGCTGAGGAAATCAGAATGTTTGGAGAAAATTCATGAAATGATGCAGAAAACATACAAACTTCACAAAGACAGTGAGATACCACAGGTCAGTACTGTATCCTGGACACTTGCATTGTGAAGCACAGACCTTAAACATAGAGACACCATACACATCTTTGTCATGTGCCTGAAGGTATTTTAGTTGATCTGGATCAACACATTAAATCAGTATCTGTGTCAACAATAATAGATCTATTCAGCTGAGTTTCTACAAGCAGTGTAATATACTTAAGGCTATCATGTACAGAGGCATGGAAAGATTAGACAAAACAATTGCATTGACTTATAAGATATTATTCTATTTACACCTCAATAAAACTACATTTCCAGGGTTAAAAAGCCACTGTCTAAGACACAGAGCTTGGAGCTAACACAGTGGGACTTCTGCCACTACAGACATCAGCAGCTTAATGCAGATAAAGTGTAGTATTCAGATATGGTCATACTGTCTTTGCTCAAAATATGCTCTCCTGGTCATGAATGCAAAGGCTAGGTCAGCTTATAGCTATAAGCCAATACGTACATAACTTGTTCCTGAATGAATAGCTCCCTACTTTTGTAAGAAGGACTGGTCCTAAGGTCAATATTTTTTCATTTAAAAACAAACACCTTACAGACCCATGTTAATGAAATATGTGTAAGATGACTGCAAACCAAGCTTTTTGCATGACATCATTTGCTGTTTTACATAAAGGCCTGGATTCACAAGATGAGCATCGGAACTCAGCAAAGGCTGTTGCTGAACTCTGTTGCTAACACTGAATAAAATGTATGACTCAAGAGATGTCTACAAATGCAATCTTCAAAAATAACTAATTGGAAAAGCTTGTTGAACTATGTTGTGTTACATTGTGACTTTAGTGTGGCCTCCTGCATTCATTGTGCTGTTGTTCGCTGCAGCCTGACACAATCAGATGTCATTAGGTGGAGGAGTTCTGACAGAGTGTGCTGCTTGGCACGTGGCTGAACCATTTACAGCAATACATTTGCCTCCTGCTGCTATTAGTAGTTGTAGCTGCAAATTACAGAGATTAAATCTATTTATAAGTTGTACCCTATCTGCATTTACATATATGACCTGAGAACACTTCAGCAAGAACTTATGGTACCATTATATCTGTTACTCACTAGGTCATATAAATATGGGGAGATTCTTCAAAATTGGAGACGTGATTATTAAACCTGTCTTTAAGGGAAAGGGGAGTAGGACAAACTCAGAGTCATATAGTCTACTTTCATGTTGTGGAAAAATAATGGATAAGATAATATTGGATAATTTATTGTCAGAACTGGATAGGTTGGGACTTGAAACCATATATCAGCATGCATATGTTGCAAATAGAGCTATTGCCACTGGTAACATGATGTTCTATAACAATATAATAACAGCTATGAATGAAAAATTGTGCTGTGATGTAATTTATATAGATTTAACTTCAGCATTTGACTGGGTCATACACAAAACACTGATCAATAAATTAGTACTACTAGGTATTGATGTGCTCTTGATAAGATGGATAGCTGCATGGCTTACAAATAGGACATGGCAAGTATACAGCATTTGGACAGGTGAAATCCTTGGTTACAGTCAGAGTGTCCTACAGGGCTCTGTCCTAGGCCCTTACTTGTTTAGATTGTATCTTTCAGACCTAACTTTTTCATCTGAGGTGTTCTATAGTCTATATGCAGATGACCTGAAATTGGGTAAACTGATTACACGGATAATGCATGTCTGCAAAATAACTTGACTAAATTGACCATTTGGGCACAGGAGAATAACATGCTAATAAATACATAAAAAATAAGCATATGAGATTTGGAGGGCATAAACTGAAAGATGAATATTTAATACAGCAAAAAGTGATTGAAACTGCAGACTGATTTAAGGACCTGGGTATATGAGTAGATTTAGCTACGAGTTTTTCTAATCATATCATCCAATTGGTTAATGATAGTTACTGAACTATAGGTTGTATAAAAAGATTCATAAAGTCTAGGAAATCAGAAATGATGAAGTCATTGTTTGTTAGTTACATTAGACCCACACTTGAGTATCGAATAACAATATGGAAACCTCATAAGAAAACAAGCATGGGTAAACTGGAAAGAGTACAGCGTAAATATACCAACACCATCCATGGATGTGAAAATTTAAGTTATTATGAAAGACTAAAATATCTGAACTTGTACAGTGTCTCTTATAGATGTCTAAGAGGAGATCTTATTCAGGTATATAGGGTATTTAGAGACAACTACCTCTGTGGTGTTTGGGATTATCAGAAAGTACTAGGGAATCATCAGATAACCCATGTAAAAAATTCTATAGGAATGAGATGTGTACTAATTGGTTCTCTGACAGAATAGCTGATGCATGGAACAGAATACCAAATTACATTAAAGCAAGTACTAGTTTAGATATTTTTAAGAGCAGCTTGGACATTTATTATGGGAACAAGTGTTTTGGTATATTGGCAAGCTAGAAAGGCATTAATGCCCGTGCTTGAAATATCTGTATGTATGTATGTATGTATGTTATGTACAGTGATGCACCATTAATTTTCAATGTGCAGCACTGACAATAATCACTTTCTCCATTGTGCCTAAAGGGCCCTACATTACTTAGCTTTACCGTACGGCAATGGGTCACAAGTTGGTAAGGCTAAATTAGCACAGCGTTTGTGAATTGTAGCCAGTCATTTTTACTTGCAGGCTTTTTGAATTTGGTTCCTAGTTACTGTCAAAAACAAGCATGTCCATTAATCAACTGTAACCATCTAAGGATTTTTTTCTTAAAAAGCATCAATGCATTTTATTGGAGTAGAGAGGGAATATGGACTTATTTATGCATGATAGTAAATTGAAAGTTTTATGCAGTAGGTGATCTAATAAAGAAATCGTACATTTTCTGTATTCTGTTACCCAAAGACATGGAAAGAAAATACTTTTCACAAGAAAAGGACCTATGAACCTATGAACCTATAAATATACATAATTAAACTTTATAATGAGAAAATCAGACATCAAGTCTTGTTTCATACAGGTTCTAAAACTAAAAGCATATTTTAGCATGAAAAATATGCAGAGAAGACTTCAAACCTCCTTTCCCCTATGCTCTTCTCTCTTCTTTATCAAAGCAACAGTAGCAGATCTAAAACTTAGAAAGAATGGTGCAAATCCGTTATGATAAAGTATGTTTATCTAAAATGCAATCTTCCAGAAGGATTGCTCTCATTCTTAAAAGTAAGGGATGGATGTCCCTGTGACACTACGCAATGCTTCAAATCAAAGAATTCCCTCTTGGTAACCATTCTGTTTCTCCTGTTGAAACATATAGCAAATACACATTTAAATACACAGATTTATATCTGCATGAAAAATATTTGCCACCTAGCTTCTCTTTTTACTAACCTGTTAATATAATCACCTTCTCATAAATCTCCACCTTAGTGATCAACCACACACACAGAATTTTTTTTTTTTAAAGCCCTCAGAATTCATAGATTTTTTTAAATTTTTGAACAGGATATTGTTTTCATTCTTAACTTTTACAGCATAAAAGTGCTCCATTATTCTCAGTTATTCCTTTCCTCAATGTTCTAGTTGTCATTCCAACATAAAAACCTTCACAAATGTAGCAAACTGAAACATGATCCATGAAGGACCCACATTGATTATACAGTGTTTAATATGTTTATTGGTTAGAAAGAAGACAAGCTGGGTGGCAAAAATTCTGCATGCATATAAAAATCCTGGATTTAATTGGATGACTACTATAAAATGTTTTTTGAGAGGATACAATTTTAAAATCTGATTATTTTTAACTATCTGTATTTTATAGAGTTATCATAGTGTACTTCTGTAGATGCTATTACTTTATATATTTTACAGTTTATCTATTTTTACTTTACTTTATACACTGCTACAGTGTAAACACTACAACAAAACTGAAGGAGAAGCTGAATACAAGTTGGCAGGGTTGAAGTGCTGTCACTTATAGAAGTGCTTTACATTGTGTTTCTCCACAATAAAGGCCACCAACTTGATAGCATCAAGGACAACTTCCATATTTCCTTATCTTCTTCTAGGCAACAAACACAGAAGCTTTTCATCAATGTGTGTCAGGCTCAAGATACCAACTATTTGAGCAGAAATAAAGGTCTAAGGCTAGTAGTACTTTTACAGTCAGTGTATGACATGAAATGGCATGATGATATGACATGATAGTATGTGCCAGCTTCAAGCATGCACCACTCTGACAGTGGAAGTGACAAACAATTTTGTCAAACTGTAATTGGAGGAGAATGAACTCAATCATTCAAATTATCACGGAAAGTTCCTGATGATAGATTATTAAATTCAAGAGAGAATGAGAAGTCAGACTTCATTTCAAGTGTAAAAGCCCAGATAGAGAATAAATAACTGGAATAAGTTTATAGTCTGTAAGAAAAATAACCAGTCTGCAAGTAAATTATGAATAACAGAATACAAGATGTTTTGTCCTCATCCGTCATGAAGGAAAAGACTTCTCTAGGTTGAAACTGCCCTGAAAATAATCACCGAACCAGAAAGCAGAGAAGTTGACAAAGTGTGTCTCTAATTGATTTAGTCTTCTGCACTCAGGACAGGCAGGGCTGAGTCCACATCTATTATATGACAGACAATGCTCTCTCTTCTCAACTTCATTATTATTTACTGTTAAGGGTACTTGGTTAATGAGGGAGCCTGTACACATTAACCAGTATTGCAAATACAGGGAGAGTAAAACATCTTTGAATTTTTGAAGTAATAAAGCTTCCACGCACAGCCCTCATGAGGAGGAAGCCCTGGGATAGACCCAAGACACAATGTGGAGAATAAACAATTTAATGTTCATCGTAATACCTGCCGATCCAGCAGGATTGCTTGGAGACAGTTGCTACGGAAAAGGAAGTTCTGTTCTGTTTGCTTACAATGCAACCTTCACAAGGACAAGCAGTGCAGAAAATTAATGTTATCTTCTAAGCTACTTTCTAGGACCTGTATTATGCATGTTAAAATTCAGCCCCAAAGTACATCATTCATTTATATGGGCTGACTGATACTTCCCCTCAGAATGGTGCCAATGGTTTAAATTATTGCACATTTCTTTGCAATATACAGCATTCACGAAACTGTATTACACACACAACACAATTTATAACTATGCCTATCTTACTCCCACGAAAAAGCTATATACTTTCCCATATATCCATGTGTTACTTGTAAAGCACACAATACAAACATCTTAAAAGTGTTGGACTTTTCCTCAAGTATAAAAGTTTGACTTGATTTAAACAGTAAATTGCAACAAATACACCTTATAAATAAAGCTCTTACTTGGCAATTTGCAAATGTACTTGAAACTGATTCATCTTTGGTAGGTAGCTCTACTTGCCCTTATGTTTGTAAATACATAAGCAAGGAACTTGTAGGAGAAATAACCTGCCAGTGAACATATTCCTAGTTCATAGATCTGCAGGTCTATGTTAACTCTGTAGCATCAGTGCCTGCACTGTTTGACTGTACCTTTAAAACAAGATAAATGCCAGATAATTGCAGTTAATGCACTGCCACAATATAATGAAATTTGAGTTAATGCCTCTAGCCACCAGCAGAACAGTACAAAAGACACACAATACGAACATCCTTCATAAAAGAAATCTTGGAAGAATTTATGTAGGTTGACCAATTATTTGGAAACAACTTCATGGATTCAAGGAACATAGTTCATGCCCAATTACAGTGGGTGACATGCAGAAATATGTAAATCTGAACTTTAATAACATACAAGGATCACACCCCCAGCTATTGCTGAATATAGAAGATTCAGATTAACCTGGAGACACAACCTCCACCTTAGTCGAATCAAACCATCTCTGTCCTATATATCTTTGAATGCACAGGAAGCAAATACATTTCTGAACTTAGCACTGCTTTTTCTGAAATACTGCCCTACAAAGTCCACCACTATCTCCACGAATAAACACATCACGCATCATGTTGTAAGATAGTAGTTATGTGGGTTGAAAACACAATATTTCAGGAATTCTGCCAAATCTCTTACTTTGTATCCTTAGAAAGTATAGTGCTAAAAATCATATATATCTGTCAGTATTTTTCTGTGCATCTTATGGAATGATGACACTTGGAACAAAACTGTACTACACAGAGAATATCAGCATATGTACTAAGTGCACAAAAAGGAAAAAATGGATGGCTTTACAAGGGTTAGCAAGACTTTTCAGTCACCAAATACAGTTGCTAGTGAACTGGTTTCATATAACCAAGGCAAATAAGAAAAAAGTGACATCCTTTATTTTCCTGTCTGTTACAAAAACAGATCTAAACCATGACAGAAGTAATTTTATACCATCTTGGTACAGCTACAGTCTCCTTCACTACTCATACACACTAGTCACTTTAGGTGGACATACACTGTTTTTTTTTTCTTCATTATTTCTGTACTACGTTCTAGCTCTGTAATCAGACCATTTTCCACCTTGGTATACAAAATCCAGCTTCTTCGAGCCTTAAATGATGCTGCATACACAATTTCTCAATGAATGTGTTAGTAATCTACTGAAGACCAACACCACCATATTTTGTTTTGTACATGGGTAGTATCCAATCAGATGGCAGGGTAGCTGCCTACTCCAACCCCATATGACATAAGAAGACGTGCCTCTCTGTCTTTTGGTAGAACCTACTTGCCCACCACTTTGCAGTATCCAGAAAGGAGTGTCAAATCTGCCTATTACACTTTGGTGTTACATGAAGCTTCAATTCAGCTTAACTTCGTTAGCTTTTATTACAGTGTTTTACCACAAAACACTTAACAAAATAGATGAAACTCAAAACAATCGAATGTTAAACAAATATTAAACAAAAGTTACTAAAAATCAGTTTCAATATGCAAATGAAACAGACTATACTAATTAAATGACACAAGCATCAATGTAACAATAATAAAAAAAATTCATTTCAAAGTTAAAGCAAACATAAAAAAAGTCAATATTTCAAAATCACAAAAAAATGTTTCAACATTTCAAGTAACTTGTAACTTCTTTGTAGAATGCAGCACATTATACAGTATATACTTTGCTTTCAAATTCTAAACAAAGAATAGTAATTCATTAAGAAGTAAAAATAAATTGGAGATTAGATAAAGTTCATAGACAGCCAGATGTTCAACATTTGTGATCCTACAACCACAAGTATGATTTAAGTTTAATGCCACACTTAGCAGCAGCAAACCACTCCATGCACAATTGAGATCACAGTCACTTGAAACCCTCACATCTCCAGCCTGGCAACTTTGCAGACAACTGTTGTTCTTTACTATCCTGACCAACAATATCACAAACAGGAAGGACACAAAAGACACCCACTGTGCTATTCTAGGCCTACTTTAGACATATTCAACTTAATGTCAATAATGCTAGCTCTGCTGGAGTAGAGGGATAAAGCCTTAAACAGAATCCAGGAAACCTGGGTTTGATTCTCAGATCAAGTACCTTGGGAGCTGGCAGGTGGAAGACAGGACTAGTAAGACTTTACCTGCTCATTTTCCCATGGAAGGGGGGACAGTTATGAATTGTTGGTTTGGTAGGCCATCTTTGTATGTCCATTTGGAGAATGGGTGTATTACAACTGGTTTAGATGAAAGGGGTGGGTCAAAATGGATTCCCTCCTGCCTTAAGGGGAAGTGGCAGGGACACATACATCTATAGCTTTGCCCTATCAATGATATGCCACTTCCGAGGGGAGAGGGCTTCTCTTTAACATATGTAAAGTCACACTTAACATGCAACAATGGCAGCTCTTGGTCTAGTCTCATCTCACACACTGTCATTACCAGTACAGCTCAGTTAGCAACCCTGACCTACAGGTGGTAAAACCCCTGGGATGACACTGCATGTACCATGGACTGGGGAGGATGGACTTGGGGGAGGGGTGGCATGTTGTACAAAAGCTCAACCATACCTTAATTAGTGAGTAACTCACAGAAAACAATGCATGACAATAATGCAGACATAACTCATGCTCTTTCAAAATATGGGAACCAAATGTGATGCAGAGACCTGGGATATCTTATACATTATGACCTCCTACAACTTGGCACTTTGGAGGGTAAGCACTCATATGCCTTCTCCAGTTCCATAAAACATTGTTCAATACCTGTGTAATGAGAAACAAGTGATCTGCTGCTAGGTGGCTGGGATGGTATCTATACTGCTACTGCTGTTAAACTAGAACCTCAACTATCAGATGAAGTCTCCCTATCAGCACTAAGTCATATGCTTTTCTCAGACAGAATGACATTATAACTGCAAAACGAAAATGGAGACAAATACCCTCAGTGCCCAGCCTGTCAAATCCATACTGTCCGAGCTTTCCATGAAACAATAAAAAGGTGTTTTCCCCTTTTTAAACCCCATTGGGAACATTTCATGACAGTTCTTCAAATGTAACACATGTCACTGATGCCTGAAGGCTACATAAAACAGGATACTGTTTAATGCTGAAACTCACTGCCAGAGGAAGAGACCAGCTTATAGCCAGCTTTAGCCTGGTCCCACAAAATAAACCAATAAGCTATTGGGGGGGCAAATCACCAACAGCCGAAGGAAAGTTAGTACTGCTGATCCACAGTGCCTGACACCTGCAGTTACACTGATGCTTTTTTGCACCAAGTGTTAGTGAACATTTGGGTTTATTTGGGTATACATGTTTTAGTGGAGCAGGTAAAACAATACACAGGTAACATGAGGGCAGGAGCTAAAATATTATATAAGCATCTCATATATGAATCAGATGTGGTTTATCTCACTTAGGGAAAAGAAGATGTTCGAATGTATTCACTGTTGCAGTCATTACATTTGGGTAATCTGCTGGCAGGTTGCCCTCAGCCGGCATGATTAACAAAGTCTTGGGTCCTGAGTCGGTTGCTGTCCCTTCTTCCATGACGTCAGGTCGTCAGGGGTATAAAACATGCAGCCAACACCATTTCATCAGTTTTTCTTGCCCCAGAGGTCAGGTGCCCCCCTAATGGGGAGCAAAATAAAATTAAAAACACAAAAATATACCTCCAACCAAAAGCAAATACACCAAAAAGGCTTTTAAGCATAATAAAAGAAAGTAGAGGTATAGTAAGAGAAAAACAGGGGGCTGGAGGGAAGGTAACCAGGACTGCAACAGTGAATACACTCGAACATCTACAGTTTTGGTAAGTGTACACAACTGTACTATGTTCTTCGGGTTTCACTGCTGCAGTCATTACATTTGGGTGGATTCCCAAAGCTATGGTTGGGAGGATGGATTTATACAGTATTAGGAGCAGCTATAAGGCCCTGCAAGACAGCAGTGGCAAAGCCAGCTCTGGATTTAGAAAAAATTGGTAAATGATAATGCTTGGTGAAAGTATGGACTGAACTCCAGGTACCAGCTTCTAGAATATCCATGGTAGGAACACTTCTGAGAAAGGCTGCAGAAGTGGATGCAGCCCTGGTGGAATGAGATCCGA
The DNA here is from genome assembly GCF_019279795.1 of Protopterus annectens. NCBI lineage: Eukaryota > Metazoa > Chordata > Ceratodontiformes > Protopteridae > Protopterus > Protopterus annectens. Next base: position 1,361,958,623 of record NC_056732.1, on the reverse strand, counting down.
TCCCCTGGAGGATAGGTTTTCCATGGTGCTTATAGCAGAAGTGAATGCAATGGCTTATCCGTTTAGAGATGGTTGTTTTGAAATAGCCTTTCCCTCTGCCCCTGAAGCAAATGCTACCAGCAGTTGTTCAGATTTTCTTCAAGGTTTAGTCCTGTCCAAGTAGAATCTAAGTTGTCTGTGCACATCCAATGAATGCAGAATCTGTTCCCCTTTGTTCTGTGGATTGGGAAAGAAAGTTTGCAAATGAATGGACTGATTAAGAGCCACAACGGATACCACCTTGGGCATGAAGGATGGACTGGTCCTGAGTGACACCCTGTCCGCATGAAAGATGATGAAAGGCTCCACTGCCATAAGGGCCTGTAACTCAGATATCCTTCTTGCTGAAGTGATTGCTAGAAGGAAGGCTGTTTTCCAAGAAAGAAATTTTAAGTCTGCAGTAGCAGCTGGCTCAAAAGGAGATAGAGTGAGTTTCTCCAATACAAAGTTAGGGTCCCAGACACGGGTTGGAGCTCTCCTGGGTGGTCTCAAGTTTTTGGCCCCTCTGAGGTACTGTTTGAGCAGAGGATGAGAGAAGAGGGGAGGTTCTGTGTTATAATGAGCTGAAATGGCTGAGGCGTGGATTTTAATGGAGGAAAAAGGCCCTTGTGAAGCATCTCAGTTAAGTATTGTAAAATCTGAGGTAAACTGGGCGCTGCTGTGCTCATCCCTTGAGACTGATTCCAAGCACAGAATCTTTTCCATTTGTCAGCATAAGATTTTCTAGTACTAGGTCTTCTTGCCTCCAAGATGACATCCATCACAGGTTTGCTGAGGGATGCTAAGGATGAATTTAAGTGATTAGCCAAGCTGCAAGATTCAATGTTGGGAGTTGAGGGTGCAGAATTTGGTTCTCCTGTTGAGAAGTAAGGAAGGTGTCTGAGGCAGGTGCCATGGAGAAATTTGTGACAGACTGCACAGGAGTGGGTACCAGTGTTGGCGTGGCCATTCTGGAGCAATCAAAATCATTCTTGGTTTGTCCTGTTTGACTTTTTGCAGAACTTTGGAGAGCAGAGGCAGAGGCGGAAAGGCTTAGACTGATAGGTTTTTCCAGCTGAATGACAGAGCATCCACTTTCCAGGCTTTGTTCTGAGAAGTCCTTGTGCAAAATTTGTGCAACTGGTAGTTGTGGGGGAAGGCAAATAGATCTATGTCTGGGCTTCCCCATTTGCTTGTCAACATGTTGAAAATCCACGGTTCCAGTTTCCACTCGTGTGGGTCCATGAGATTTCTGCTTAGTCCGTCTGCCAGGTATTCAGTTTTCCTGGCAGGAATTGAGCCTGTAGTTGCACTTGGTAGCTCAAGGCCATGTTTCACAATGCCATGGCTAGTCTGCAGAGGGGGTAGGAATGTGTAACCCCCTGCTTGTTTATGTACCACATAACCGGGGTTTTGTCAGTCTTTACCATTAGTTGTCCTGGATGAATGTAGTCCTTGAAGGCTGTCAAAGCATTCTGTACAGCTAACATTTCTTTTTGATTGATATGTAGGTGCATTTGATTTGGGTTCCATTTTGCCCTGAATGCACTTCCCTACCAGGTGAGCCCCCCATGCATAGTCGGATCCGTCTGTAGTTAGGATTTGGGTGGCAGGGGGTAGTGTGAATGGCTGTCCCTTGTTTTGGTGGCAGGCCTCTGACCACCATAGGAACTCCAGGTGTAGGCAAGGTATGATAGGAATCATTGTTTCCAGGTTGTGACAATGTTGACTCCATAGACTTTTTAAGTACCACTGAAGTTTCCTCATATGCAGTCTTGCATATGGAATTAGAAGAATGCAGGAGGCCATGAACCCCAAGGCTTGCAATATTTGTCTTGCAGATAGCAGGGTTTTGTGGCCACTTGTTTGAAGTAAGTTACCAAATGAATTTGCTTTTCTGGCATGAGGAAAGCCATCTGGGCAGTTGTATTCAAGCTTGCACCCAGGAATGTAATCTGTTGAGAGGGTACCAGTTGTGATTTCTTTTCATTTATGGTGTACCCTAGACAAGTTAGAAACCTTTTTATAAACGCCAGATGATTTATAAGAATGGCCTGGTTTTCTGCCTGTATTAGACAATCGTCCAGGTATGGATATATTTGAATATTTCTTTGTCTGCAAAATGCAATTACTGGAGCCAGGCACTTTGTGAATACCCTGGGCGCAGTAGACAAGCCAAAGGGCAGTGCAGAGAACTGATAATGCAAGTAGTCTGCTTTGAAGCATAGGTATTTTCTGCAAGATTCCCTGATTGGGATATGCAGGTAAGCTTCTTTTAAATCTAGAGTTGCCAACCAGGCATCTTTGCCTAGCATAGGAAGTAACTGGTGAAGAATCAGCATCTTGAATTTTTGGAATATCCAGAAAGGTGTTTAGAGTAGACAGGTACAGAATTGGACGCCAAGATTTGTCTTTTCTGGGTACCAGGAAAAGCCTGGAATAGAAACCTTGTCCCTTTTCCTCTTCTGGTATCGGTTGAATAGCCCCCATGTTTAAGAGGGAAAGTACTTGTTTCTGAGCCTCTGCCCACTGATTTGGGGGCAGGTATGGCCACCCGTTTGGTGTTGGCAACATGTGGAAATGAAATCTGTATCCCTGGGACACTATATTTAAAATCCATTTGTTCTGGGTTATGAGTTCCCAGTTTTTTGCATTAAGCGCAATCTTTACCCCCAAAGGGGTGACTGAAAGGTAAGTGCTTGGCAATTTTAAAGGAAAGTCATTGAGACTGTTTACCATAGGGGGTGTCTTGTTATTTCCAGATTTGGAAGTGGATGCCCCCCATTAGTTCTGAGAGTCCCTTGGGACTGAAACCTGGTGCTTTTGGTGTGTCTGGGTTTGGTTTGAGTGGATCTGGAAGGAGCTGGAAAAGACCAATTCTAAGTAGGCCAGTGCCTACTAAATCTTGGAGGTTGCACTTGTAAGAAATATTTTACAGTTTGCATAGATTTACCTTTATCTTCCATCTTTTTTAGAACGTCTTCAGCCTTATTGCCAAACAGGCAGTCCTGATTTAAAGGAGCATCCAACAATTTTGCTTTAACATGATCAGGCAGAGATTGCTCCTTAAGCCAAGCATGCCTTCTAAGCACAGACCCAGTAACCGCAGCCCTGCAAGAGGCCTCTTAAGAATCAAAACCACATTGCAAAGTATGTTTTCCAACTTGTTCAGCAGAATGCAATAAATCCTGTAAATCTTTATTTTCCACACAGTCAGAAATCAACATCATTTTCTGTTTATGCAGTCCCATAATATGCTGTTGATATTTTAGCATATGAAATTGGCAGTTTAAAGCCCTGATTGCCAAGGTTGCAGAAGTATAAACCTTTTTACTCCATCTATCCAGTGCCCTGGAGTCTCTATCAGAAGGGGTAGGATTTTTAGCAGTAGAAGCCTTAATGCTCTGGGCCCCTGAGAAATGGTTTCTGGATCCACAACAGGATTTTTGAAAAGGAACTTGTGGGACTCAGGAACCCTGTAGTATCTGTCAGGTTTACTAGGAGCCACAGGCAGGGAATCAGGAGCCATACTGGATTCTGAAAAGACATCATCAACAATGTCTAGTGCAGGAGGTATAGCCAAAGGAAGAAGAAGGAAATCCCTAAGCCTCTTTTTAGATTCAGAAAATTCCTGACTTTCCCAGTGGAAATGCTCCCTTAAGGTATGTAAAGTTTCCCCAAAAGAAAAATCCTCTGGGAGGTAGGAGCAGAGGGAATGGAATCCTCTACATCAGAATCCTCAGAAGTAGGCATGGACAAATCCAGGTCATTGAAAGAATTAGAAGAAACAGAGCCCTGATCAGAAGATTCATAGTCAAGGTCAGTCCTAGGCCTCTTAAGGGGGGGGGGGGGGGGTTGACTACCCCTGATTTGAGTAATAAGATCTTCAGCCATTTTGATCATTTGTTTTTTAGGCACAGGTGCCTGAACATGTGGCCTGAGCATCGGTTATTTAGACAGATCGAGATTTAGGCCTTAGAATAGAAGGTGGAGTTGGTGTAATATGCAAGTTTGTAGGCCTGAAAACATCCTCATTAGCCGGTGCCTGCACAGCGGCTCTGGACCCATCCAAGGTAGAGACATCCGTGAGTTCCATAGGTGAAGCATCTTGCGGCATACCAGACTCTGAATGGGTCTCAGTAGAGGCCTGTGAGTCAGAAGTAGCGGGTATCAGGGGCTGCGAAAGCACCTCACTGAGTACCGGCGAACTGGCGACTGGCTTAGGAGAAGCATCGTTGGCAGTTTGGAACCTCAACGGCTTGTCTCTGTCTTTTTCTTTGCGTTTTTTCAGAATTCCAGTAGTCAGATGGCTAACTGACGTCATTTCTGGATAATTAAACCGGGAACCGAAACATTTAGAGGCAAAAATGTACTGACGATGGATAGTGCACTGATTAAATAAAGCACAAAACCGACAGCAAGGTACGTCGTGGTCAGGGCCTAGGCAAGGAATACAATACAAATGAAAATCTTTATGAGGTATTTGCTTCCCACAAGTAATGCAATTATTAACTTTTACTGACATTGGTAAGGAGCAAGAAAAAGTTTCCCCAATGGGGTACTTAGCTTTAAGTTGAAGACTTCGGTTCTGAAACTCGAAAATGAAAATTTCAGGAGTCGGCCGACCAGCACTTGCGAACTGCTTCTGCTTCGGGCACCACACGGCAAGAAAGACTGATGTAATGGCGTTGGCTGCATGTTTATACCCCTGATGACCTGACATCATGGAAGAAGGGACAGCAACCGACGCAGGACCCAAGACTTTGTTAATCAGGCTGACTGAGGGCAACCTCCCAGTAGATTATCCAGATGTAATGACTGCAACAGTGAAACATGAAGAACATCTATTTTGCATGTTTTGCCAACTCTATATTTTAAGACAGGAAGTTATTCTGAACAAGATAATTACCAATACACTATAAGAGACACCTGCTGAGTGGTGTATACTTTAAGTATTTTAAGTATTTCTATTACTCACTTATCCAGCTACTAACATTACGTCATAAAAGAAATCTCATTTTACAAAAAGAATATGTGATGCTGTAAAATTGCTAAATATTTTTTATGATGGGATTATCAAACAAACTTATCACTGTATTTTACTGCTAGGATTATCACAGGGAAGATTACATGAGCAGAGACAGGACTGTGCTTTACCATGTATGGCCAACATTAAGGCTGCCCTCTGTCCACCTTACATTTCTGAGGCATTCCAGGTGAAATTTGTTAGTGAACAGAAACCTTACATCCAATATCAGGACTTTATTTCATCTGACAGTATGCACAAACAATACTATAATTATGATTTTTTTTTAGAAACAGGGAATACCCTCCGAGAGTACATCAGATGAAATTATATATTTAGAGTGAAGAAAGTACACATTTAAAGATAGATTCCTATGAATAAATTGTAGTGAACAGATAAAATACAAGCTTTCACATAAAAAACGTTTCTCAAGTGTCTAAATGTTTATGTTTCTTTAGATCATTGAGAAAGTGTTTTTTTATGTGAAAACTTGTATTTTATCTACTCATTATGTTTTATTTGTCATGTACTATTTCTGTTTATTTTATCATTTCCTATGAAGAAGCATTCTTCATGCAATCACACGAAAGATGGTCCTTAATATATATAAAAATATTATTTTAGCCTTGATATAGAGGTTCATGCTGTGATGACTTTACTGTGTATTCACACTGTTTCTTTTGGTAGTGTTAACTGCAGTCTTTGAATAACTGAAATTGCTTGATCTGAGCAATGCCTACTTAAAAATGAGACATACACACCAAATTCCATCTTGATTACAGAATGATATATTGAATGAATGACTGATTAAAATGTGAAACACTATAGTGTCAGACTTTCAATAATAAAAAGAGGGAGAAATTTACAAAACAAGTTTAAATTCTACATGTAAAAACAATATATCCTATTCAGAAAGGTTAGCATTAGCTATCTATAATGTCCTTAGAATGGTTAATACAGATTGCATATACCTTTCAAGTAAGCTATTAAGCTATTCCACTCCTTCCAGGCAAGACAGAAAAACATGTCTTCATGTCAGGCCTTACTGCAACCAATAGGAAGTGCAGAAGATTCAAACACAATTTACTCTGAAAAGCATTGTTAGTTATTCAAAAAGGAGGACAAAACATGACATTATATCACACACACACACACACACACACACACACACACACACACACACACACACGCACGCACGCATGCACATGCGCACACTCGCACGCGCACACTGGTAAGTACGGGCTGTCCTAGTTTATTTTGTTAACCAGATGCTCTCAGTGGAAAGAAAGGAATCCTTTCCTCAGACTAAGACTCTTTTTTCCAACACATTTATTTCATTATTTTACATACCTTGGCACAGACTAAAACAGGAAAACACAAAGGCTATAGATTCAATAATTTCAAATCAAAGAAGAGTAAACCAAGACCAGAAATACTTTAAATGACACAGCAGAATTAGGAGGTCAGAAATGAGAATAATTTTAAATTTTAGATCATTTCTTTGATAAATAAAAACCTGTAAGGTGCAAGTAAGTTTTTTCAGAGGTGACTCAGAAGCATTGTCTTTATGGAGTGACTCAGCCACGCAGATTACATTTCACTGCAGACAGACACAAATCATGACTACATGATGAAGGCTGTAAGCTGTCCATAGCTTAACCCTCAGTGCTGTGCTGCCAGTTCCTTTAGTAGCAATGAATCGGGGTCTCATAAGGGAGTGGGGGACAGCAGCTGCAAACTGGAGTCACTAAAGACATACTGCCTATTCTGATGGCTTTTTAATGTGTTGCATTTTATAAAAGAACATCAAACATCAGCAGATGACTTCATAACCTGCTATTCACCATGCAAACAAAACAAGATGTAAATCAGAAGTGCCCAACCTGCGGCCCGCAGGTCGCATGCGGCCCTCAGAGCTCTTCCATGCGGCCCTCAACCTCTAACTGCAACATTGATGTACACATGCCCCAAAACACTTTTTTTGTTTTGTGTTTTTCGCTCCCGTGACCTGTAACGCTAATGTCGCTAAAGCACCCATCTAGTTTTGTTTTTGAGCCAAAAAAGTGTCAGTGTGTTTACGCCATTATTTTGCGTCGAACAATCAGTGTGTGTGTGTTTTTGCTGAAGAGGGACTCATGTATGGATTTGCTGCTGCTGCCTTTGAAAGGGACAGCACTTACCTGTGTTAATAGTTAAGTATGGAGTGAGTGAGTGCATGCATGAAAGCAGAATTGTGTGCGTGAAAGTAGAAGAAGAGTGTGTGTGTATATGTGTGTATATGTGTGCATGACAGAGAGAGACGCATGCACAAAGAGGCTAGCAATGATCAGTCTACCTACTGAACACAAACAAGTTAGCTCACAAATATATTGTACATTAAAAGCATACTTTCATTAAATTGCGGCTTTCCTGACAGGGAGAGTGTTGTATTGAACATGAACTCATACCTCTTAACTGTATGGATTTTCAAAGAATGTCTGGATTTTTGCCTCATCTTCCAATTTATGCCTTTTGCTTAGGAAATAAAAGTAGTCAGACAAGGTAATGTAGTTCCAGGGAGTAAGAATGAGACAGTGGCCTAGGGTTAATGGGTCAGTAGTGGACTGACTATGTGGGACTGTAGCATATAAAGTTGTATTGTTTTTTCAGACAATCAAAAAAGCACCTAGTACTGTTTTTTCATTGGTGGGTTCTAAGTAGTGGTAGATTGGACAACAGAAAGCATAGCTTTGGCGGATCAAAATAAATAAATATATAATAAATAAATAATCCTCTCTACACTTTGAGCTATTGACAAAGTCTGGAAATTTGTTTTTTTCAAAAGCGAAGGTCAGCATTACAGCTCAGTAAACTGTCAGTCTGTGAGTAACTTCTACACGAATTAAAATGTCTGAATGTCAAATGGCTTTAGATTGGAGGGAAGTTTATTTTTATTTATTTTATTTTATTTTACATTTGTTTACTGGTAAAGTCTAACTGGACACAGATCCATTTTCAGCGAAGGCCCAGGGAGAAAAGCTCCAAAAGTAACACAAAATAATATAACACAATACATGAGAGAGAGACAGCAAATCATGGATGTAGTACTCATACAATATGGCAGAGATTATATCTCATAACAGTGAGAATCATCGAGGTACAGAATAAACTTAAAAACAATTTTTTACAGTTATAATTACAGCAAGGCAAATATCAGTGAGTTAAGTTTTCAGGAGAAAGCTGTTTGTACATAGTTGAAGCTTTGAAACAATCTTTTGGTATGGATTAACCTGGGGATTGACACAAATTATATGTTTACACCAGTATGTAGCATTATTTTAGAGAGTTTATGGTTTTCTTATCGATTTACTTTTTGCCGAGCAGTTGTTTGTTGATTTATTGATGGTCCTTTTGGTGGTGGGAAATTGCATGGATGACTCCATCTCTATTATGATTTTTTTTTTCAGATATTTTGACTTCCAGACAATTTCATTCAGTGAGTGGGTGTCATGTGATTACTGAGGTTTCCTATTTTACAAGTAGGGGCTCTTTTGTGTGGGTGTGTCTGTGTGTGTGTGTATGTGTGTATATGTATGTGTGTGTGTGTGTGTGTGTGTGTGTGTGTGTGTGTGTGTGTGTGTGTGTGTGTGTGTGTGTGTGTGTAAGAGAGATTTAATATGTATACTGAATATAATTTTGCAAATGGAATTCTTAGTTAAACATGCCCCTCTTCTTGGGCAAGTAGACTTGAGTAACCAATATTAGATCTTAGCCATTCAGCTGGGAAAGGTTAGTATGTGGGTTTTCCATCTGGTTTGATGAAGGCTATGCTACTTACCCAAGGATTACATTCATGGCTATCCATCCAGCCATTGTGTTGCTGAACTACATTGTTTGATAATGAGAGGAGCTTTTTACAGAAGTTGAAGGTTTTTGTGTCAAGAACCTGTCCATAAAAAGTGGCTTGTTTATGTTGCAGTGAAGGCTGTGGTCTTTGTATAACCAGTATTTCTGAGGTAAAGGAAGTCTCTTAAGGCAGGATCTTTCTTAGCCTGGAAAGCAAGCCAGTGATGAAATTTACAGGGGCCAATGAGAGACAGAGGAAAGCAAGAAGCTTTTTAGTCTGTTTGGATAACTAAGTGAACTTGGTCCTTTGACCTTTTTTGTTAGAAATGGTTGTAGTCTTTCTTTTGGCAGGGTGTTTTGCTGAGGCACATGCCAAAAGGGGCATTGCACTCAATAATGGCTCTTGTGAAGGAAGAATACAGGGATGTTATGACCTCCTTGTCCCTGGATGAGATACCCTTACTAATGAAGTGGGCCATGTAAAAAGCTTTCCTTACAAGAGAGACAATGTGGTGGTCAAAAGTCAGGTTCAACCTGGGTGCCTAAGTACCATACAACTTATTGCGTGCTTACAACATTGTTATTAATGTGATCATTTGTGGGGGCAATACTCTCCTCATAAGGGATGATGATGCATTTTTTGGTATTTAGCTTGAGGCCATCTTTCTGGCACCAGTTATTTGTTTGGGTGAGACCCTCTTGTAGCTTATTCAGAATTGTTTTATTAAGTCAGTAATGTGTATTCTTTACTTTATTGCAAATCTGTTGGGTTAATTTTGTGGATTATAGTATTGTAGGACTGCTGATGTTGATATTTTATGTAGTTGGACTGCTGGAATGGTTTTCCCAGTGAGGAAATGCTAGTGCTGTAGTGAATATCTGTTTATTTGTTAAAAATATATATATATATATATATATATATATATATATATATATATATATATATATATATTAAGATATATTAACTAAGATGTTAGAGTTAACTGTTAGATTAGAGAATTAGAATTAGAATGAGAATTTTAAGGCAAATATTAGGCATTTATTACATTTATTCATTGTTCAAATGCACCTACAGTACAGCCAGGAGGTTGACTGTGGTCTTCCGGAGCAACGAAAGAGTTAACTATATGATATATTTTATATGCGGCCCCAAGACCATTTCTGTTCACTCAATGTGGCCCCAGCAAGCCAAAAGGTTGGACACCCCTAAAAATGAACTAGTTAACCAGAGACTTTGGGTTTGATTTATTTAACTTCTTTTAATACATCGTTTAACTATGAGTCACTGTTAGTATGTAATGCTCACCAGCCACCCCTGAAGATGTAGAATTTAGTGAGCTATTCCCAGACTGTATCACATATTTTGTCAAATCTACTACTCGACAGGCAGAATTATGTCCTCACAAAAGTATATGCAGCCTCCTCATTCGTTATTTGTTTCTTTATATAAAACAGGATTGTATAATAGTCAAATTATTATCACAGATTCCCTTTTAAGTTCTTCATACAAAATGCTTAATTTTTTTTTTATTTCTCAAAATGAATCAGAAAATTCATCATCAGCCCTCTAAGACAGGTCTTAAATCTTGCACAGCATGACTAAATGATTGCAACTTACAGTGTATTCTTTAATAGTGCTTAAGAAATACATTCTGGTTTTCACACTGCAATGCTACTTAATCAGCACTAGAGCTTGAATAGGCAGTATGAAAGCAGCTGTCTAGGATTATGACTCTCCATCAATATTTCTCAGTAGGTCTGCTTCTTTCAAAAATAGTCTTTCAAAACATTCATAATATCCCGTTTGAATCTGCCTTGATCTTTTAAACGACCTTCATTAATGTCTGCTGTGGGTACTACTTTAGACTGTAGTAAATAATAAAGAAAAACAAAGACTGTAATATAATTACCAGAAATGTCACTTTCCTTTAATTCTTCTTTGGTGTGGCATGCTTTTCCTTCCTTAGTTTGGTAACTGGTGAACCTAACTACAAATACCTATTTTAAGAAATAACGTAGGCCATACAATGGCTAAACTTACAAACATGCAAAAACAAAACACAAGTATGCAATGGTCAGTAAAGGCCCATACAAGTACTTAGTGATTCTGGCAGCCTGATGTTAATTAGTTACAACATAAACAGCATGCAGTAAGTAATGGCACATCCGTGTTTTAATGTGAGCAATATACAGCAGGGAAAAATACCCAGACAGAAAAGCTTTAAGGTGATATAAAATTTAAAGTCATAAGATAACAGTAACAAATAAATGATGCATCACCCAGCAGACAGTCACTGGCAGTGGCTTAACTTACTTGTGGAGTAGTAATGGATGACCGATATAGTTTTTGTTTGAGTAACGAGTGGATGTATAAAATGTAGCCTGCAAAACAGTGTTCTTGTTCTTCTTTCGGCTTTTCCTGGTTAGGGGTCACCACAGCGGAGCTCCGGTCCGCTAATGATTGGCAGTAGATTTTTATGGTGCCAGCTCGACGCCCAACCTTCAACGAAGGCACGCCCTATGCATGTCTTTCGAATGCCACTCAACCGCGGGCAGGACATGCAGACTCCACACAGAAGGCGCTCCAGCCAAGAATCAAACAGGAGAACCTCTTGCTGTGAGGCAACAACGCTACCGCTACACCACTACAAGTAGAAAATACTAAACATTTTATGAGGGTACCATTCATATAGCTATCCAAAACTGCATTAGGTAGCACAGTTCTGTAAATGTTCTCTTATAACCATAGTCTGGCTGCAACATGGAGGGATGCACCCCTGAATGTGAACCAGATGACTTGGGTTCAGTTGGAGGACCCAACAGCAGGGAGGGAGAGGAATGAATGGGGCTTGGCTCACTTGCCTGTCTTGGGGAAGGGGGTTATGGGCACTCAGTGAGCAGATTGGAAGATATAATTCCTCCATTGGAGACTGAGAGCAAAGTTTAATGAGGGGGCTGCTTGCTGGTAATGCCCTTTGCAGTACTGTATGATGACTAATGTAGACAAATGAATGCCCCCTTCCCTTATACAACTGAGTGTTCATGGGGATCTAGAATCACAACAACAGAAAAGTACTCTGACTGCCTTGTTGGCTGCCTAAACAATGGCTCCTCTTGGCCAATTTTTGTCCCTGGAAATGAGAAAACAAATGAATTGGAAGGCCAAGAGAGAGCTGATGATTAGCAAGCAGCATGGGTTATAAAACAAAACAAATAAACAAAAAAAAAACATGGAAAATATATCATAAACAATTTAGCAAATGTCTGCACAATGTTTTCAAACTGTGTCCTAGGACTGGTTTATTAACATAAAATTAATGAAAGTCATAAGAGTAAAAGCACTTTCCTTGTGATTACTTAACAATTTATACTTCTTTATATACATTTCTGGCCTATGTTCCCTCCGCCAAGGACCAGTTCTCAATCCCCTAATGGACCATTCATTCTCCATTCCCCTGGTGTACAAAGACACTGGGAAAGGAAGGTGAGAGCTACAGATTATAGCCACCACTGATGATCAGGAGAATTCTGTGTGTCTAATTTAAAACACCTACATGGCCAGCGACAGACATACAGACAAATATACACACACACACACACACACACACACTGCTGAGGCAGGACCTACAGCACCTGCCCTAAACACATTTCCCCAGCATGCTACCCAGCTACAGTGCCACACACAGCTTAGTAGGATCTGACTGCTGTTGTACAGCAGACTGTTGATGATCCTCACAACAGTGAGGCCTAGCATTAACTCCTCCCAGGATGGTTAAGTCACCCTTGGGCATTTACACCAAATCTTTGCCAGCTGGACTCTCTGTTACCTGGGTCAGCTATTCAAACCTGGGTCACATGGGGTGTAGTTATGTTTTCCACTCTCTGTATGGAGATAACATAATTTACATAAATATATATATATATATATATATATATATATATATTTTTTTTTTTTTTAATGTAAAGGTAAGTACCGATTAGGAAGACTACAGGCATTTTTCAAATGAACACTTTATACAGACTAGTTAAGTAAATAATTGGTAGGTTAGCACAGAGGGATAAGGATATGAGTTACTAAGAAACTTCATCTCATAGTCCTGGGTTTGATTCCTTCAGTCTGCATTTGCCTTCTGAACATCTCACAGCAACCCAACTAAATAGACATCGCTCTTGGGTCAGCCTTGAAATGAGGCAATACTGCCTAATGGGTACTCAGTTAACAAATAAATAAAAAAAATAAATAAATAAAACAATATGCTTGGATTAGCAGTGGCACAAAGTACATTCTCCTTATAGTGATACAGCATGTCTTCACAATCCTACCACAGGCTTATCAAGGTAGGCATGTTGTATGCACTTAAAATCTAAAATACAATGTGTATTCTACTTACGTGAATCCAGGATTCTTTACAATGTAGATGAATGTTTTTTATGAGTATGAGGAACATTTTATTTTTAAAATCACCATAACATTTGTGCTGGTGGCTTGATAAGAGGAACACCAGCAACTGCACTATGTGTGAGGATGAAGGACAGAAGTGTAAAGATGTTGGGGGGTTAACTATCAAGGTGGATATGATGTGCGCATGTGTGGGGATACAGTAAGAGAAGGATGCTTGAATGGGCACATGGAGTAGAAATACTATGAGTGATAACTGGACACATTTCAAAATGCTAGTGTCTAATGCGACATACTTTTTTATTTATGTGTTTGTTGACTGGGTTAGTCCCACTAAGCCAGTATCGTTTTTCAGTTAACAGTCATACTGACTAGGGGAAAAATTGGCCAAGGCACTGGGAACTTCCCCTACTATTTTTTTTTTTGGTAAGTGCCATGGAATCTTTTACATCCACCTGAGCTACCACCACCTCAGGCAGATGGGGCATCGATTTAATGTCTCATCCAAAGGACAACAAACTCAGGAGTGCAGCACACCCCTTCCCCCATTCTGTACTTCATTGTTAAAACTGGAAATTAATCCATGCACCTAGTGTGCATGCTACATTATGACCTCCTACAACTTGGCACTTTGGGGGGTAAGCACTCGTATGCTACTTGTTTGATACAATTCTGTTTAATAGACCTTGGCATAACATTTTCTTAAATCACCTTAGATGACAGCAATAATGCAGTCTTGATGAAACCAACATGTGCCACTAATCTTGAAGTGACTGAAAATATGGTGCCTAAAACTGGCTATAGGTAGGGAAAGAGGGCAGGTGGAAGAAAAGTTTCACTTGTGATGAATATTAGTGCTAAATACCATGTCACCTGCCTTTACATTAGTGCAATTTCTAGAAGATATAACAGGCGAGGCCTGATATGCACCAACAGAGGATGCTACTTGGCTAAACTAAGCAAGTGAAATGCCGACTCTTCACCAAAGACAAAACCAAACTAAATGGAAACCTAAAACTAAATGTTTCTTCAAGGGGCTCTCACACAGGAACTGTAATACCCCACATCACAAAACACATTCCATGTTCTTGAGGTATACCTGCACGATCCCAGATTGCACTTGAACCTGGATTTAGGGAGACTCTTAAAAGAAGGTACTAAACTAAATTTTTCAGCAACAGCATCTGCAAATGAGAATTTGGTAACTCACCATTTGAACCTTACTGTTTCCATACAGTATACATAAATGATTGGACAAGATCAGTAATCAGAAAACAATATCTAATTACATTAGTAACAAAATACTGTAGTGACTCCCTTGCTCACTGATGCAAGGAATGCAAAGGCCTAAGCACGTTAAACAATAGGGACAGTTAAATTGGGCAGGTCCATTCTGAGGAAGTAGCAGAACCTGAGCTGACATTTTAGGAAAGACAAGTTTGTAATTTATCATTTGGGCATAAATCCCTCCCTAATTCTGACAGTAGTAAAGGAAAACCTTTCAGTGGTCTTCCTCCAAACCAGAATCAGTGGAAGGGGAAAAGTGATCACAAACATAAGCAAGTGTCTGGGCTCATAAAGTGCCAGTTACTTAACCAGGGTAAACACAGCTCTTTCTTGTTGAGACCATGAGTAATAGCCCTCAGATAGAAGACCTGTCATTTCCCATGGGGTGCCATCAACATTTATTTGAATGGTGATAAATGAAGTTGCCTTAATGAAGTTTAAAAATGGATCCACATATGCTGCTGACAGAAATGGAGATGTGCTTGACAGACATCTAATGCAAAATAAATATGGCATGCAACCTGACAGAGAAAATCCAAACCATCTGCCTTATGCTTCATTCTGCAAAAGACCAAGACTTATGAAATTTGTGAATGAGACAGTGAGGTCAAGCAATAAACAAATATGAAGAGGTGGCAACAGGCTGAAAGACACCCAACAAAAATTTAAGGATCAAATGGATCCTTTGATCATCATCTGAAACGTGGATTTATCTTATGCCTGATCTGTTGTAAACTCAGTGAATCAGCTAAATTTGGCAGTTCAGCACAGTGGGATACAGCTACAAGCTGTTAGATCTCACCTAGTAATCTCTTAGTCTTCAATTACAAATTTACAAAATTATTGGATTATTCTGAGCAAGTCACACCTGAAAACATGCACTTGTACATAATGCACTTAAGCATTTAGCAAATAAATTAAGTTAAATAAATACATTAACGCATACAAACTGATAGTATTCAAAGTAAAGGTAAACCTAACATTTTTATGAAAAAGTCAAGATACTTTCTGGTTGACAAACGTAGGTGCATCTGCGTTGGAGGGTGCCACTTTCTATGCCTCATGTACCGTACAATTTTGCCTTTTATTGGCCCGTTAAAAGGAAGTTTGCTACCTCAGTGCTGTGATACAAAACTGCTACACCACACTATTTCCTGCTGCAAAGTATGTACATGTCATTTTGGATTTGTTAAGTGCATCATAGCTTGTTTTGCCTTCCCCAAAGCTGCACAAAAATTATGTGGCACTGGGATACATGTTACCACAGATCTATGATTGTTTTCTTCCTTTTGTGACACTCAAGAACAGACCGCATGAGTCAGACACTTCCCGATTAAATAAATAAAACTCTCGCCGGTCAAGTATAACTCAGTATTAAGAAACTGACAGTCACACATGCAAAATATCTCTGCTACTACGATGAGCAAGTTTGTTTTCACCGCTGCATAAAAACCATGAACGGGGATAGGCATAGTTGAAAGTAATCACAAAGCATAAGAAAAAAAATAAATGTTTTGTCATTTAAGCTTAAAAAAAGAAAAAAAAGAAAACTCATCTAAATATCTAAATGCAGTGAATGCTATGTATTGTACTGCAGCATAAAAAAACCTGGAAAAGACAGCAGTTTAAATTCTTCTCTCAAACATAGCAGTTCTTAAGGAGAGAACAGACGTATTTCAGTGATGAAACATTTTCACAAGGTATAACGGCCTGTATACAGATTTGAGTTTGTATTTACTATAATCATATGCAGCTCAAGTGCTTTCAGCAATGAAAGGCATGAAGCACCAGTATTTATTATTGACATAGTTTTGATGACCGACTTAGTCCCACTAAGCCTTTTTTCAGGGAAAATGTACAGTGTGAATTAAATATAGGACTCTGTTGTTAGCACTGTACTTTAGATGCAGTTCTTTTAAGCATTGGCCTTAGCTACCCCCTCCAAAAGTAAGACAGAAAGGAACTGTGCTGCAGCTTGCTGAGATGTAATGAATGTTATGGAAACCCTGGCTCATTTTCAAGGCTGCCTGACAGGCCTGCTAATGAAGACAGTTTCAGTAAATAAAATGGGGAAATTCTGTGAGAACTGGCACCGCTTCCAACTTTGTCAAGGTTCTTAGCCTGGACCACAGCCAGAAGTGACCAAATTAGTTCAAGTTATTCATGTCACTAAAACCTATGGAACAAGTGAGGGAAAGCATAATTCATTGGTAGAGTCCACCAAGCATTCATGTTAAGCTCTAAAAGCTGATGAGCCTGTAAGCTTGAAAAGGCACAGAAGAATATAGGTGTCTTACTCATAAATGACAAGCTTCTCAGCTACTTCTTTTCACTTGACATTAAACCATCCATTAAACTGAGTAGTACAGGACTTGTAACAGGGCTTCTACCATCTAGCTCCATTCCTACGGCATTCACCATTCAACCAGAGTTTAAACAGCAGCTCAGACACCTGTAGAAGGTTGTGGAAAGGGTGGGAGTGAGCAAGCGGCTGTAGGGCTCACACCTGCCCAGGGAATCCTTGGCTTCTAAGGGCATGGAATGAATCGTCAATTGGATGCAGGTAGGGGAGCCATTGGACTTTGTCTTTCACAGGTGCAAAACAAACGAACAAAAAAAAAAGATATGATAGAAGTGCTCCTCCAGACCCCCCAGAGAGCTTATGCAATGTTAAGGGTAGTTGTGCCTTGGCAGGCTAAGTGATAAAATACCCGACTTGTTGGGCAATGCCTTGGAAGTAGCTTTGCCACAGCACAGATTCATGTAGGATTAAGGCACATAGATCAGGCAGACAACAGAAATAAAAGAGATGTGTCCTGATGACACTGAGAATCAAATGGATTTCCCAAGCAGTTGAAGACTAGTCATACACATACAGACCTAAACAGTGCCAATGATATCAGATTCATAAACTCACCTGTTCATTTGTGGAATCTATAAATTTTTCCATTTTCAAATCGGCAGTACAATATGAGCAAAGAAAGCAAAACTAAAATTCTCAGAGCATTTAAGAAGGTTAATAACTAACGTCACTCACTGTAAATGCTAGACACCACATAAGCATATCCATGCCTCAAGAGAAAGGTCTACAGTGTCCTATCTTCCACAAGGGTCAATAATTTTAAGTATTTTTCTTCAGATTATTTGTTAAGATTTCTGCATTGCCGCCTTCTTTTTGGCGTTTTCCAGCTTGCTAAACTTGATATCTGTATTAGGAACTGTATTTAGAACACATCTAGAGCCTGTTTACTGCATTTCCTGTGTTGCACTTATTTTAAAATCGTTTTTTTTTTAAACTTGCATTTTACCTGTCTCTGGCCTAGTACTCAAGTGTGGGGTCATTTATTGCACTGTTCTAACTTGTTGCTACTTGTGTATCTCTGCTATCTTTAAACAAAAAAAAAAAATCTTGCTTTTTTCCCACTTTCTGAAATTTAAAAAAAAGTTCAGTTACAGATTTGCTGTTCTGAACTGTTTGTAAGTTTCTTGGAGGCCATTGCTTGCTTGGGCTAAAGGGAAGTCTCTGTGTTCATCAGTGGCAGTGGTAAACACTGAACAGCCTGCCTGCCCCTGTGGGAGTGGTTACTGCCTAGAAACTGTAGTTTTATTGGCCATTTTGGGTCAATTCCAAACTCCTTGATCCCCCTCTCTTAAAACCCTCTTTTGCGCGTTTTTGCGCATAGTGCAGCATCGGGCAGCGCCGCTTAATCAGGTTTAAACTATTCCCGGCTCCACAAAGTCTGCTCTTCACTTTTAACCTTAGAACTGTTCCAAATCGCAAAGTAAGCACTCTATTTTCCTTCTAAAACCCAGCAGTAGCTAGGATAAGTGTCTTATAAGTAAGCACTAATAAACTAAAGCACTACACCCTCTTATATTCCCTTTAAGTACTTGGCTCCCTATTGGTCCTTTTTGATCAAGTCATAAAGTAATTCCTTATACTATTCTGTCATGTCCAAAAGTCAGTTTCAGGTTTACTCTCCAGTCCAGCTGGTGAATATGGGAATCTTGAGGCAATGTTACAACTGCCTTATGTACACAGACCACCCTCTCCTCTTCCCAACAAGCTCAAATATATGTGAGAGATGTAACTGTATAGCCAAACTGGAGGCTGAGCTCTCTCAACATAGTACTGGGACGGTCAGTCTGGTGGAGAAGGTAATCACACACACCACAAATCCAGTCTCACGTAGACCTATCGCAACAGCAAACCAAACACATAAACACACAAAAACATACTCGGAGGCTCTAAATAAAAATCTGCCCAAGCAACAGAGACCTCCAAAGCAGACATCCAAGCAACTGCTACCCCACAACAATACCCACATATCACATAGTTCACAAAGTCAGTGTGCCACACAGTCACAGCCCTTAAGGCTAAACAACACACCTAATACACTTGTAATAGGTGACTCCATTGTCAGACACACTGACGTCCCTCTCACCAGTCTGAACAAGGAGAAGGTCACTGTAAGCTGCCTGTCAGGTGCCAGGATCTGCCACATAACACAAGCACTCAGGTCACTCCAAAGCAAGTACAAATATGACTCCGTCATTGTCCATGCTGGTGTGAATGATCTGTGACATACCTCCCTGGATTACATGAAAAGAGACATAGAGAAGCTCTCTGATCATGTGGCCCAGGCCAGTATGACCCTGAACTTGAGTAGCATCTTACCGTCACCAAGAATGATACCACAGTATAAAGACAAAATGATCAATTTCAACAATTGGCTAAAGTATTGGTGTCACTCAAAGGGGATCCAGTGTCTGTCAGCCTGGGATGACATGCTTGACAAGCCACGTTGCTTCGCTAGGGACTGCTTACACCTGTCACCCCTGGGTGTTCGAATACTGGCCAAGGCTCTTGCCACCCCTATAGTGCCTTTTTTAGGCAAGGGTCAAAAGACAAACCCACCTCCTTAGACAACACAAGGAAAAAGAAACTAAAGGTAATGCTGCTCAACGCCAGAAGTCTAAACCTCAAGATGCATGCACTCGAGGCTCTCCTCAGTATGGAGAATATCGATATCTGTGCAGTAACAGAAACCTGGTTCAAGGCTCCCGAGAGCACCCCAGCACTACCAGGCTATACCTCATACCATGCTTTTCGGCCCCAAAACTCGGACTGAACCACAAGAGGAGGGGGAGTATCCATATTCATCAAAGATACCTATACCTCCAGGCTAGTGGCACTGCACGAAGCATCTGAGACCATCCATGTGCAACTAACAGTGGGCAAAACTGCCTTCCAGTTTGTAGCCTGCTACAGACCACCCTCCCAAACTCAGGAACCCCACTTGACTTTCCTGAAGACACTGGAGAATATGAAGGTCTCTCCAAACACCATTATATTGGGTGACTTTAACTACCCAAACATAGACTGGGAGCACTACTCAAGCCCCAACACCCTAGCCCAACGGTTCCTAGAATTAATAAACTCAAATGCTATGGAACAACTGGTCACCACTCCCACAAGAGGGTAAAACATATTGGACCTGATCATCACCAACATGGGGACTCTATGTTCCATACCAGAGGTATACCTCTCATTGGTAAGATCTGACCATAAATTAATCACTATGGACATCCATATCCTGTCCCCACCCCCAGCAAAGGAAACCACAGTCAAAAACTTCTCAAAAGCAAACTTCCCACTTCTCAAAACTGAGGTGGAATCCTTCAAAGCCCTAGGGCCAGTGGAAAATACGGCCCAAACCGCAGAATCCTTTACAAACGCATTCTATGGATACCTACAGGAATGCATGGATCGTGCTATCCCAAATAAAACTAAGACACACTCCTCCAAAGGCAGGAGACCTGTCTGGTGGACCCCAGCCATAAATAAGCTGTACAACAGAAGGAGGAAGCTACTACATGATAGAGCAAAATCCCTGAAAGGGAAGGCAACTCTGATCAGTACTAGCAAGAAACTACGATCCCTCATAAAATCATCTAAGGCTAGCTTCGAAAGAAAAATTGCACAAGACGCTAAAGCTAATCACAAGGCTTTCTTTAGTTATGTCAGAAACCTGGGTGGAAACTCCCAGATATGCTCTGAGTTAGTGCAAAATGACAAAAAATACACTGAACCCACAGACATTGCCAACATCCTGGCAGACAGGTTCAGTGCAAACTTCTCCCCAAATGAGCAAATGAGTATCCCAACAGAGTGTAGCCTCCCTGACATCACAGATGCATAGGTGAGAGCTGCCCTCTCCAAAGCAAAAAACACAGCATCAATGGGACCGGACAGTGTCCCAGGCTGCGTTTCACATGAGCTCCAAGAAGAACTGAACCCTCACTTAAAATCACTGTTCAGTCTCAGCCTTACAACAGGATATGTACCCAAAGAATGGCATACAGCAACAGTGGTCCCACTCCATAAAGGTGGTGCCACAACGGACCCCGGAAACTATTGCCCTATAAGCCTAACTAGCCTGGTCTGCAAAGCTATGGAGTGTATCATCATGGAACTCATAAACAAAGACATTGGGAACCTCCAAACACTGGATCCTACCCAATTCGGCTTTGTTAAGGGCAGATCTTGCCTCTTGAACCTGGTCAATTTCTTTGAAACAGTCACCAAGGTCATAGACGAAGGGAAGGTAGTCCACACAGCCTACCTTGACCTTGCAAAAGCCTTCGACACAATACCCCACTCGGGCATCATAAATAAGTTCACCAGCTTAAATATCAACCCCTATGTCACAAGATGGGTTGCAAACTGGCTTAGGGATAGAACCCACATGGTCAGAATTGCAGGTGCCATGTCAGACTCTAAACCAAATACAAGTGGCGTCCCACAAGGCTCAGTCCTGGGACCTCTCTTGTTCGGTATATATTTCTGAGGTACAGGCTAACACAGGAGGACTATGGCTGACAAAGTTTGCAGATAACTGCAAACTGGGGGCCATAATCGACTAGCCGGCTGACACAAGCATCCTCCAAGAAGGTCTCAAAGAGACGGATAACTGGTGCCAGAGCCATGGCCTAAAGCTAAATGCCAAAAAGTGCATAGTCATCCCCTTTGGGAAAAACAAAGTGCCCACAAATTACAACATAGGTGGTAATCCATTAAGTATGGAAGAAGTAATTAGGGATTTGGGGACCCAAGTAGATTGCAATCTCTCCTTTGACAATCACATTGCTAAAGTGGTTAGAAAGACATTCTATATAGCCCACCTTATCACGAAGGGGTTCACATCTAGATCAAGAGAGGTCATTGTGCCCCTCTACTCATCACTCATCAGGCCCATAATTGAATACAATGCCCCATTTGCGATGTACCTTACCCGACACCTGCTACAACTAGAAAGACCCCAAAAGTACCTCATCAAGAGGATCAAGGGACTCAAACAGATGCCCTACACAGTTAGGCTAAAGAAACTCCAGCTCTACTCAGTTGCTTACCGCCTACTCAGAGGCGATCTGTGCCTGACGTATAAAGCCATGTCCAACCCAGAATTAATGGACATGCTCCACCTCAAGAAATCCAAATCCATCAGAGCTACATGCTCCAGTGACTTAAACCTCAGCACAGAAATAAATAGAACATGCTGGAGGGACAGATTCATATCCCAGAGGCTCCCCTTGCTCTGGAACAAAATCCCAATCCATGTCAGACAGAGCCCCTCAATGACCCTCTTCAAGAAGAATCTTGACGTTTGGATGGGAGAACGCCAAACACACTCTGGCTAGGCTTGTAAATGCCCTAGGGCAGATAGCCTAGTATCAGCCTATGAACCTATGAACCTAATGCTGCACAGATTGAAAGAGAGCATGTAAAAACACTTTTCTAATAGTATGTAAAATGCAAGTTGCACCTTCTTCTGATTCCATATTAATGAAATAGCACCTGAATGCAAGGTGAACCATTTTCATGTTCAATGACATGCCACAAAGCAATGTCTGTTTTAATAAAATATGTTCCCAGGTACATATAATATGCAACTGAATACAGAAACTGATTTGTGCTACCTAAAGCTGAAGGATTTACTGGCTGCACTACTTCTACATAAGTTTTCCAAGAAAGACATAAAGCAGCAATTTAAATACATCTGTACTCTAAATTGCTATGCATGGTATGCAGGCTGTATTCTTGCATAAATTAAATTATACAATCCCTTAAGTAAGCAGAAAGAGCAGCACTAGAAGTTGTGAGCGGTTTCAGCTTTTACTGAACCATAGGGGCAGTTAACTCCCAAGATGGCTTCAAAGGGACACAGTCTGGCAAGTAAAAAACAAACAGCAACATCAGAAGCTGCTAGGAAGTTTCATCCTCTGTTCCCTTATTTGATTCTCTTAGTCTCCAGCTGTACACCAAACAACTTTAACTATGTCACTAGATCAGCCCACTACCCTCCTGGGTTTACCTAATTAAATGCATAATGTCTGATTTCATTACCCAGGTGACAGGTTGGTGGGGTGAGTGATGCACTATGGGGAAGAGGCAGTAGATACCACACTGGGACAACAGTACAGATAACTGGCTTTTTTCTTTCAGCAGAGAGCACCATATGTGTGTGCTCTTGTCAATATGTATCACCACTTCTGACAGAAAACAGACAGGCTGAGGGACCTATAACAGCAGCTGTCAATGATCATCAGTGTCCTGAGTTTAGCAATCAGCCTAACCAACAGGACACCAGTGAAGATAAAAGGACTAAGCATTGTGTGAAAAGCTCTCCTTTTGACAGACAGCAGACATCAGCACCAAAGTGCTGTCAGATGGAAAGGTAGGTTAGGCAACACTGTCTTGTCTGCTCCAAGAATTGTCAGAGATGAAAGAATGACCCTGGAACTATTGTAAGGAGTGTCCACAGGCTGAAATTATGTCACAGAACAAATGGAGAAACCAAAGAGCCACATACAAGGTGTCAAAGCACCACTACTACACAACCAAATCAGTGGTGCAGAGGGGATTAACCATGGATAAATGCAGTTGTGAAGCAAGTAACCAAGTACCAGAAGATTTATTGTAGGTTAACTACTTTGAGTCTTCAACAGGCAAGTTAGTAGAGGATTTCGTCAGAACAAAAAACAACCTCCCCTCTCTCCATTTAAGTAGTATCACAATACTTTACTAATTAACAAACTTAAAGGTGCAGCGGACCAAAAATAAGTATTTTATGCACTTAAAATATAAAGGACGTGTAAACTCTTGTGCGGTAAATACTTGCAAAAACTTAAAAATAGTAAATCCAGTCTTCCTTGGGATACTGTGTATAATATCCCGACACACAAGAAAATTCATCCTTCCTCCATCCAAATTAAAATTATATACATATGAAACAAAAACCATTAGGGTCATGCCATCCTACACAAGAAAAACAAAAACAAATAATTTTGCCCTGAAACTTAATAACTACTTCATCAATAGGGGCAAAAGAATACCACTAGTAACCCCCAAGTGTGACTGTCATAACTTAGCCACCCTCATTCTCAAAACAGGGGTTTCCAAGTGTTTACCACACAACAGTTTACACGTCCTTTATATTTTATGTTTACTAAATACTTGTTTTGGTGTTAATAAGGATTAAATGAACAAGTTTCCATTAACGGTGCACTTAAATTGAGGTCAACAAAATTATACAGCGTTATTTTATGAGATGTGAGTTTTTAGAGACGATTATATAATGTAATGTACAATTTATATTTAATTTAGTATGATGTTTAGGTATTGTACTGATTTATATGGTAAACAAGTTGATATTTGATGTGACATTGAATTGCGATAATTGTGACTTTTTGATTAGTTGAAGAGTATTTTTAAGAATTACTTTATTTCATTCATGCTCTAAAAAAGTCCACTGAATGTTTGTTTTTTCAAAACATTAAATTATTTTAGTTATTTACTTTCTGTTTGCTCCATTGTTCTCCCCTTTACACTCTTTTTTGCTGGAGTTTACAAGTTTCGTTACAGAGTTGTTGCCTTTTGATACATTTTGGTTACAATTCAGATGGCATCAAAGCCTCTTCCATGATGGGGTGTCATAACAGCAAATGACAGTTAAATGAAAAATTATCTTTCCTTT
The DNA here is from genome assembly GCF_019279795.1 of Protopterus annectens. NCBI lineage: Eukaryota > Metazoa > Chordata > Ceratodontiformes > Protopteridae > Protopterus > Protopterus annectens. The sequence goes on along the minus strand of NC_056732.1, from coordinate 1,361,934,031 downwards.
GAAACTGTAACTCGATATGGTAAGATAGGACATTAGCTTTTCGTTTCTCGTGTTTTTCATATTCTTCCCCTCCAACTACTCTGTTTGACCCATTCATGTAACTATACCACTCCAGGTTCACACACACTTGCTGTATAACTGATGATCATTAATATAAAAATGGATTTATTCAGGCCTATATCCAGACTGACTCACGGCAGACATCAGTGGCTGTATAATTTCATTGTGTTCTCCCAGTGCCAAGTCCAGTGGCCAGCGCTCTGCTAAGCATTTAATCCATGCTCTCTACATTCCTTGCTGCTTGTATAAGCAGTCTATTAATCAGCTGGAATGCTACCAACCTGCTTTTGGCCCACTGTGGCATTTTTCACTTTGCAGTTACTGTTAAAGCCCTGAAATGTGCCAGACCTGTGCAGAGATTGCTTTGATAACTGCAGCTTTAATTACACAGAAAAGCACACACTGTATCCTAAGAGAATGTAAGTGCTAAGGAACACAAGAATAAAGTCCAAGAATACAGAAACAGGTGGGATGAAATATGAATTTTTCATAGCCCAGCAGTAAATTATGTACTACAGCACAGAATCTGAACATTAGGATCACTATTGGCAAGGCCCAAAATGGTCTGCAGAGCAATTGCCTAGTACTTACCCGTGACCCTATTAACTTATTATTTACAAATATTCAATTATGTAATCAGCACCCCTTAAAACCACTACCACCTGTCCTTCAAGAAAAGATTATCTGGCTATTTTTCAGTTTTTTTACATTACCAATACTGCTGTGAAGCTTAACTGTAAAATAAAGCATCATGGTCCTCAGGAAATATTGACATATTACAGCGTCACACTTAGTTTGTTTATAATATACTGTACTTAGTGCAGGACAGCTAGTAAACTCTACTATCTGCACCTTTGCTTTCTGGGTAAGATGGGTACTTTGGTCTGGATAAATAAGCTGCACAGCATCATGCAGTATGGAAGCAGAGGCTGTAGGAATCAAACATATGACCACAAGACATACAGTAGCTCATTCACAGATGGTTAGATTAACCTGTATTCTATGGTGCTAGTCAATGATCCTACTCAAAATTATAACTGTGCAACTTAATAGAATGTTATTGCAATGAGTCTCTCTGTTTTTTTTTTTTTTTTGATGTATTTCTATGTATTTTTTCTTGTTGTGAATGTGTTTCTTTTTCTCCTCTCTCTGAAAAAAAGGATATGTATCAGTCAGACCAACCAAACAAACAAAAAAAAAAAAAAAATAAATAAATAAAATAAATTTACAGTATACAGATGCTATTATGACACTGACACATCCTTAGGTCCAACAAGAGCTGCACTGGACTGGATATGCATGGAAGGTTACCTGCCCTTTGGTGGTGTCACATATGCCTTAAGACACAAGGTGTGAGTGTATGGTACATACATTACCACATGTCCAGATATGCTGTGATGCATGAGCCTGAAAGGTGAGTGCCTTGAAAGGTGAGTGCCTTTCAATCCCTGGATGAGCAAGTAGTATCTGTATCATGCACTGCCATTTATTTATTTTTTATTTATTATTTATCTATTTTTATTTATTAGCACTTTTAGTACTTTAGTAACAATATTTATATGTTTTGTAATACATTTTAATGTAAGGTAGTTCCTCGACTCATTTTAATGGACTGCCTGCTATGCAGCATTATATATATTTTATTTTATTCGGGTACATTTTTAGGGTAGTCATTTTAGGGACTCTTATGTTAAACTGATGAGTATTGCTGTGCAGTTCTGTTTGTAAATGTCATTTCATGATTATTACCATAAATCACTTTCTGAAACAGTGTCACAGAAACTCAATGTCAAAGGTCAGTAGGCTGTAGTGGTCCATAGATTGTTTGTTGAAAATTTATCGTTTTGCAGTTATTGGTGTTTGCTGAAAATGTTAAAAAGTGGGCATGTTTGATGGAGTATTCTTAAAGTTTGCATGGTAAAAGTTATATTTTCTCTTCTTTTTGTGGTAAAAGTTATTTTTCCCTGCCTTTTGTTGTTAAAGATAAGAATAAATTGATTACAGAACTTTCTTTCACTTCAGGTCACAGTTAGTAGGGTTCACAGGTTCATAGGTAAATACTAGGCTGTCAGGTTGCATACCAAGTCTATCAAATAATCTGAGGTCAGAATCAAACCCTGTACCTTGTATCAGTGATAAGGCATGTCTGCCAACAAGATTCTGAAGGCTGTGAATGAGAAGAAATGTGTGACTGAATACAAAGTACAGGTGACCTGCATGGAATACATCTGATGGAGAGGTAACTGGTAATCTAAATGTTACGTTTTCCTTTCCCATTTTATAACTATATTTACTGTGTTGTTATTAGCAGAAAGTACAGTTGTGTACACTTACCATAAATGTAGATGTTTGAGTATATTCACTGCTGCAGTCATCACATTTCGGTTATCCCTGTCAGGGTAGCTCCCGGCCGGCCCGAATACCAGAGACTTAGTATTTCTGCATCGGTTGCTGTCGCTTGAGGACTGATGTCAGGTCGTCAGTAGTATAAAGTAAGGCAGTCGATGCCATTACATCAGTTTTCCTTGCCCTAACCTGTCAGGAGCCCCCAAAGTAGGAGGCCAGGTTCTGGTAGAAGAACCCCACCAGTGGAAAATAAATACCAATATGTCCCTTGTAAGGAAAGGAGAACAACAAGGAAGAATGGTAATAAAAGGAGAAAGAGAATAAAGGGGGATGGAGGGTGGGAAACCAGGACTGCAACAGTGAATACACTTGAACATCCACATTTATGGTAAGTGTACACAAATGTACTACGTTCTTCATGATTCATTCTTACAGTCATCACATTTGGGTAGATTCCCAAAGCTGAGGAAATGGGTGGAGGCAGTCAAGGAAACTAGTGGCTGGCTAGGATGCCCTGCAAGACTGCAGAGGCAAACCCTGCCCTGGATTTGGAGAAGAGAGGCAGGTGGTAATGCTTGGTAAAAGTGTGAACAGATGTCCATCTGGCAGCCTCCAGGATGTGCCTAGTGGGGACTCCTCAGAGGAAAGCTGCAGAGGTGGAGGCTGCTCTGGTGGAGTGTGTCCTGACCCCCTTGGGGGGAGGCTTTCTATGCTGTTTGTAGCAGAAATGGATGCAGTGTGCTATCCATTTGGAAATAGTTTGCTTGGAGATAGCTTTGCCTTCTGCCCCTGTAGCAAAGATAACCTGCAATTGATCAGACTTTCTGAAGGATTTAGTCCTGTGCAGACAGAATCTGAGCTGTCTGTGCACATCTAGAGAGTGAAGAATCCTTTCCTCCTTGTTCTGAGGATTAGGAAAGAAGGTGGGCAAATGAATGGATTGGTTGAGAGCCACACTGGACACCACCTTGGGCATGAAGGATGGGTTAGTTCTGAGGGATACTGTGTCTGCATGGAAGATGATGAAGGGTTCCACAGCCATGAGTGCTTGCAGCTCAGAGACTTTTCTGGCTGAAGTGATGGCCAAAAGGAAAGCTGTCTTCTAGGAGAGAAATGTTAACTCTGCAGACAAAGCTGGTTCAAAAGGGGGCAGAGTGATCTTTTCCAAGACAAAGTTAAGGTCCCAAGCTGGTGTTGGTGCCCTTCTGGGGGGCCTCAGGTTGCTAACCCCTCTGATGAACTGATTGGTTAAAGAGTGTGAGAAAAGGAGCTGCTCAGTGGGAAAATGAGCAGAAATAGCAGAGGCATGAATTTTTATAGAGGAGAAAGAGATGCCACTGTGCAGTAGGTCAGCTAAGTAATCCAGGATGAGAGTGATGGAGGGCTTTGCCGTATTGACTCCCTTAGCCTGGATTCAGGTGTACAACCTTTTCTATTTATCTGCATAAGACTTTCATGTGCTAGGATGTCTGGCTTCACAGATAACATCCAGAACCTGTTTACTGAGGATGGCAGATTGGTTTGGGGTTAGGGAATAAGCCAAGCTGCCAGATTGAGTGTCTGCAATTGGGGATGCATGAATTCCCCTTCCCTCTGTGTCTGGAGGTTTGGAATCTGAAGAAGATGGCATGGAAGCAGTGGGGACAGGCTGTGCAGCAAGGGGTACCAGTGTTGTTGGGGCCAGTCTGGAGATATAAGAATGGTCCTTGGTTTTTCCTCCTTTATTTTGAGCAGTACCCTGGGGATGAGAGGTAGGGGAGGAAAGGCATAGCCCGATAGAATGACCCAAGGGAAGGACAAGGCTTCCACTTTCCAAACCATGCAGTGATGCTCCCTGGTGCAGCACTTGCTGAGCTGATGGTTGGTGTGGAAGGCAAAAAGGTTGACCTTCAGGGTTCCCCATTTCTGAGTTATTAAGGTGAAGGTGGTTCTGTAGAGTTGCGGCTCATGTGGATCCAGAAGATTTCTGCTTAATTGATCTGCCAGAGACTTGAGAGAGCCTGGTAGGTATTGTGCTAACAGGTGTAGTTGCATGGAAGAGGCTGTGAGCCAAAGGGTCATGGTCAGCCTGCACAGCGGGTAGCAGTGAGTCCCTCCCTGCTTGTTGATGTACCACATCACAGTGGTGTTGTCTGTTTTAATCAGGAGAACCTCTGGAGAGAGAAGGGGTTTGAAAGCTATCTAGGCATGCTGCACAGCCATCATCTCTTTTAGACTGATGTGCAGAGGGATTTACTGTGGGCTCCATTGGTCCTGTATGCACCTGCCGTTCAGGTGTGCACCCCATGCATAGTCTGATGCATCTGTGGTGAGGGTCTGGGTGGTGGGGGTGGGGAGAAGGGCAGTCCCTTGTTGTGGGAGCCTGCTGTTGCTCACCAAAGAAAATCCTTTCTGAGGCAAGGAATTATACATAGAATAGTTTCCAGGTCTTGACAGTGTTGACACCAAAGACTCTTTAGGCACCATTGAAGTTTCCTCATATGCAGTCTGGCATATGGAATGAAAAGTATGCAACATGCCATGAACCCCAGAGCTTGCAGGATCTTCCTTACAGATAGCTGGGGCCTGGTGGCTAGCTGACAGAAGTAGGCTGTCAGGAAATTTTGTTTCTCTGGGGTAAGGTATGCCATCTGGGATGTTGTGTCCAGACTTGCTCCTAGGAAGATTATCCTTTGGGTGGGCACCTGTTTGGATTTCTTTTCATTGATTGTGTACTGTAGGGAGGTTAGTGGGGTCTTTACAAAGGCCAGTTGCTTGAGCAGATTATCCTGGCTGTCTGCCTGAATAAGGCAGTGGTATGGGTACATTTGGATATTTCTTTGTCTGCAAAAGGCAATGGCTAGAGCCAGACATTTTGTGAAAACTCTGGGAGCAGTAGATAAGCCAAAGGGAAGTGAAAGTGTTGAGATCCTGCCCTGAAGCAGAGATATTTCCTGCATGATTCCCTGACAGGAATGTGGAGGTAGGCCTCTTTTAGACTTAGGGTGGCTAGCCATGCGTCCTTGGAGAGCATGGGTAGAAGCTGCTGGAGGGTGAGCATTTTTTTAATTTTGATATCACTAGGAACGTGTTTAGGATGGATAGATCGAGGATAGGGCGCCAGTTGCCCTCTTTTCTGGGGACCAGAAAAAGTCTGCAGTAGAAGCCTTGGCCTATCTTTTCTGCAGGAATGTGCTCTACTGCTCTCATAGAGAGCAGGGAAAGGATTTGCTTTTGAGCCTCTGCCCACTGATTTGGTGGTAGAGCTGGGAACCCTTTTGGGGTTGGAAAGGTGTAGAATGAAAATTTGTATCCCTGAGACACAATGTTCAGAACCCATTGGTACTTGGTAATGGTGCCCAGGTGCTTGGGTGAAAGGAGAGTTTTCCTCTCAGGAGTATGTGAAGGTGGGTAGAGGGGGGTATCTGATGTGGTGAGTCATTGTGAGCTCTTTGCATAAGGGGGTGGCTTAGAACTCCCTGGTTTTGAAGTGGATTGTGGCACAACAAACTAATGGGCACAGTATTTTTTTTATAAGGGGTGGTGTAAGCCACAATAATTTGGGCTAGGCTTATAAATGCCTTAGGGCAGATAGCCTAGTATAAACCTATGAACCTATGAACCTATGTAGTCTACTGCTTAGATCTCTGCATTCCCTGTGGCTGCTGTCTGAGGGGGGTCTGTTTTCTCATGGCCTAGGCTGGGCCGGTTTACTCGGAGCAGGAAAGGACCAGTGCTTGGACGGACAATGTCTGCTGAACCTAGGGGCCTGGATGTGCAAGAAATCCTTAACTGTTTGCATAGATTATGCTTTTTCTTCCATCTTTTTTAAGACCTCTTCTGCCTTAGTGCCAAATAAGTTATCTTTGTGCAAGGGGGCATCCAACAATTTAGATTTGACATGGTCTGGCAGGGTTTGTTCCTTAAGCCATGCATGTCTTCTAATGACAGAACCAGTGACTGCTGCCCTGTAAGAAGCTTCTAGGGCATCAACACCACAGTGCAAAGTGTGTTTAGTTACTTGACTTGCAGAATGCATTAAGTCTTGTAAATCTTTAGATTCTGACCAAGCAGGAAAGGAAGACATTTTTTGTTCATAGAGTTCCAGGGTATGTTGCTGAAATTTCAGAACATGGAACTGACAGTTTAGTGCCCTAAAAGCAAGACTAGCTGAGGTGTATACTTTTTTACCTCATCTGTCCGGGGATGGCCAAGGGTCTGTGTTGTAGAAGATCTAGGAATTCCCTGAATCTCTTTTTAGACTGAGGGTAGTCCTGACTCTCCCATTGGAAATGCTCCCTTAAAGTATGCAAGGTTTTCGCAAAGGAAAAATCCTCTGGGGGAAGAGGTTGAAGGAATGGAGTCCTCTGCATCAGAATCATCATAAGTGGAGAGGGGTTGCATGTCTTCATAGTCAGATGCATCACATTCATCTGACTCTTCTTCAGATAAAATTACATGGGACAGATCTCCTTTCCTTTTGGAGGGGGTAGCTTGACTTTCCCTGATCAGCATGATAAGGTCTTCTGCCATTTTAAGCATTTGAGACTGAGGCAAGGTAGCAGGCGCCTGAGAGTTGGTCGTCGGTTTCTTGGGTGTGGTTCGAACCCTGGGCCTAAGAAACTCAGTTGTTTTTGAAAGAAAGATAGTCACGAAAGAAGACGTTGGCTTGTGTCGAGATTTGGTAGTGCAAGGGACTTCCTCGGAAGCCGGTGCCTGCTCTGCGGCTCTGGACCCATCCAAGGTAGAGATGACCGCAGGATCCTTAGTCAAAGAAGAGTTTTTTGGCATACCGGACTCCAAAAGGTTCTCAGTAGTGGCCTGCAAATCTACTGAAGTGGGCATCTGGGGCTGCAAAAGCGCCTCCCTGAGTACCGTAGGACTGATGACTAGCTTAATGGAAGCATCATCAATAGGTTTGGACTTGTGCAGTCTGTCTGTCTTTATCTTTAGGTTTTCTCGCACTGTAAATGAAAATATCTGGCTACAATAAGGGTCTGATGATGGATAGTTCTGATATTGAACAAAGCACAGAAGTGACAATGGGGGACATTGTGATCTGGGCCTAAACAAGTGGCGCAGTAAGAGTGGAAGTCTCGGTGTGGTATTTGCTTTCCACAGGCAAGACAATTATTAACTTTTTCTGACATCGGTTAGTGCAAGAAAATAAGATCCCCAATGGGGTACTTAGCTTTAGAAGACTTTAACTTCGATTCAGTAGATGAAAACTCAGGTAGCAGCTGATCGGCACTCGTGCAAAATGCTTCTGCTTCGGGTTCCATGGCAAGAAAGACTGATGAAATGGCATTGGCTGCCTTACTTTATACTACTGGCAACCTGATGTCAGTCCTCAAGCAACAGCAACCAACGCAGAAATACTAAGTCTCTGGTATCTGGGCCGGCCGAGTGCTACCCTGGCAGGGATAACCTAAATGTGATGACTGCAACAGTGAAATATGAAGAACATATGCTTAATAGGTGACGGGACCACAGAAAATTCAGTTATACTCTGGAAAGTGCTGAAGAGATGACATTATTAGTAAATAGGGTTCTGCAGGGTCTTTTTTACTTGTTTTTAAAAGACCCTTTTTTAAATGGTCTCCTCAAATGGCCTTAGTCCTGTATTTTCTCGCCATAGCCCAGAAGGGATGCTGAGAGTTGACACACTGCACTTGCCAATGCGTGGAGACTTCCTCCTTCAAGAATTGTTCTTTCACTTGTTATCACTGAGGAAGCTGGAGCATGCAGGCTTAAAAATCCTGAATTTATAGCAAAAGAAGATTGTGTAGTATTTATGCTAAGTACAGAAGCCCCATTAATGGTACCATTTTCTGGTACTTTCTGGTTACAAGTGAGACCTGCACAGACCTGATATGTAATCAGACACAAGACATTATATTTCACCTGCTCCCTCAGCAGAAACACAAGATGGGAATACTTGCAATCTTCATGTCCATCAGAGGTAAAGAACAGAACCAGCAGCGTAAGAAAAGGAATCCCCAGGTTACTCAGTTTCTCCCTTCGTGTTCACATGTCAAATGGACCTAAACAAATGTTGAACATACCTTCAGGGCTGCAGACTAAATCCAACCACACTGGCAAACAGCAGGACAGCAGCAGGAAGTGAGGTCACTGTTATATGGTGAATATCACCACAGGAAGCAGGGGCAATGAGAAAAGATGCTGTATTTCTGAGAAGTGTTCACTTTGTGGGCAAGGCACTGAAAAATATTGTAGCCCATTAATAAAAGCACTAAATTAGAATACAGGCTACTAAAACACTTCTAGACTTGCTCTAGCTCCTTGGCTGTTTTTCATGGATTTACTTAAGCCAAACAGCCACCACACTTAGTTAAAAAGAGAAATAATAAAAAAATGTTAATCTGGTATACTTACAGTTTACTGTTTTGTTATAGCATTGTATCACTGATTGTTTTGTTGCAGTGTTTTAACATTGGTAGACGCACTGGTTAAAAATAACAGAAGAGTTGAGAGGTGAAGTCATACAGACAACATCAAAATTAATAACAAATGCACTTCATCTGCACAATTTTTCTGCACAAAAATCATTTGATAATCTACTCAATTGACAAAGCTGCAATGCCAGTGAGCTGCTAACATGTGGAGGAAGATGCAGATACACTGGCTGAGGATTATTGTAAGGTAGTGACTGCAGTAGCCAGATGTTAACGATGATGATGTAATCAGGAATGTCCATCAGATGGCAAAGGAGAAACTAGCTACTGATGCTGCAATATCTGCACATGAGTAGTGAGCAGTGAATAGTTGCTGATGCTGCAAAATAAGGGATTCTCTAAGGGAATATCTACAAATGATTAGTATGCAGTGAATGGCTGCTGATGCTGCAAAACAAGGGATTCTCTAAAGGAATATCTACAAATGATTAGTATACAGTGAATGGTTGCTGATGCTGCAAAACAAGGGATTCTCTAAGGGAATATCTACAGATGATTAGTATGTAGTGAACCAAAGAGTGGTTGTTGATGCACCAAAACTAGGCCTTTGTCTAAGGGTTGCAAGTAAGACTGTTTAGAACAGGGCTGTCAAACCTTTCTGCCAAGGGATCACAGATGCAAAGTACAGTTGCATTTATCTATAAAGAAAAAGTACCACTCCAATCAAGATATGGAGATCAAGTGACAATGTATCTTTAACAGTAAAAAACATACACCAGTTTTCATAGGTTGACAGGTTCATAGGTGTTTAATAGGCTAAAGACCACAAGGACCTTTTTAATCCTAGCCATGCATCTCAAATCTCTGAAAAGTTCTCATACCCTTGATAAGTGTAAGCAGGGGCTTGAGAGATGAAGCATTTGCAAGCAGGGGCCTGAGAGATGAACCATTTTCAGGCTGCCTGTGTCCATTAGAGACACAGGTGTCAAACCAGGGATGAATTTCCTGTTTCCCATCCAATTGTCCAAGTTACACTTGAATCATATTAGGGAGGAACTCTGATTCACATACATGAGGAGTCTGTTTCAGACATGGGGTAGTCTCTGCGATACATACTTGTCTTTTCAGCATACCCTATTTATATCACAGGCAAGGTTTAAGTCTTTAGAATTTGCAATTCTGGTGCTGCTGGTTTTGGCGATATGCAGGAGGCCCATCAAAGTGGGGTCTGACAATGCCTTGTATGTCAGGCATAAAATACAGTGACTGGGCCTTGAGGCAGTACTCCTCTAGTGAGGAACCTCTACGGACATTCCAACTGTTGGATATGCCTGGTTAGGTACATACCAAAGGGGCACTGTACTCAATGATAGATCTGATGAATGCTGAATAAAGTGGAACAATTACTTCCTTAGGCCTAGATGCCATACCTTTGTTTATAAGTTGCATCGGATGACCATGGCCATTCTCAAGTGAGACTAAATCATTTTCAAAAATATACCAGCTTCTAATGCCTCTCTAAAAGCTGAAGTACCACACTATTATATATTCAAGCAGCAAGGGTAAACAAAAAGGTCTGAACCAATTTCGCAAGCCCTGTGTAAGAGGCAATAAAAATTTTCTATTACACAGTTCTGACAAATTCAGATCCATTTAAGTGAGAAATCGTACATTATTCTTGCCATAACTATACAATGGCATGTGAAACTTTCTATTTCAGATCTAAAGTTCACAGACAGGTGCTACCTCAAAGCCATAAGCCAGTAATTAAGAAGGTACATTATGGGAAGTAGCACCAAGAAGAGTCCATTTACCAACAGCTAGTAACATAGCAGACATTTGTATAACATAATATGTAAATGTGAGAATTACGGCAACGGTTTTCCTTGTATATTCTCTTTGGCAACAACACAAGTCAAGTTACATTTTTGTTATTCCACCAGTTAAAGGTGTAACATGGAGGTGGTATAAATGACAATACTCATCCCTTCTTGTAGTGGATGGCCAGATAGAGCCATAAGGCAGAGTATGGAAATACATTAGAAACATCACGAACACACAAAAGAAATGACCAGACTGAGGCACAGGGCTTTACAGTAATTGGAGAGAGACCACAGAGGTTTCTAACAAAGACGATCAAGGGGCTCCAGTGTGTGCCTTACACAGACTGACTAAAGTCCCTGTCACTACAGTCTGTATCATATGGACTTCTTAGGGGAGACTTATGTCTGGCCTACAGAGCAATCCAAGACCCAAACCTAATGAACTTGCTGCATATCTGTAAATCAAACAAGATGAGGGCTGCCCATTCCAGGGACGTAAATATAGCCTGTGACTTAAATCTGTCCCTCTAGCATGTCCTGTTTATCTCCCAGTGACTGCTGCATCTTTGGAACAAGCTACCAATTCATGTGAAACAGAGCACCTCTATGACACTGTCCAAGAGAACCTGGATGAGTGGATGGGGCACAGTAAATTCTTACTGAGGATAGCACTCACAACCCTCCTGGACATGGGCAGTCATCACTAAATGCAATCTTATGTATTGACTAGCCTTTCTATGGTATTACATTGGGATGAAACAGCTAGGCTTAAAATGACCTCTGGGTCAATAGCCTAGTAATCTCCTATGATCCTATGATAAGACAGTATCATATGAAGATACATGTACATATGCATATTACTGTAGCATACAAATACTCTAACTTGGATCTGAGACACAGACAGATGGTGACCTTACTTTGAGCCAGGCAACTGGGGTTTAATTCCCATCCTCAGCACTGGAGGAGCCAAGCAGGCAGAGAGGAAGAGAGAGAAGTGAATAGGTGTGGCCACTTATCTCTCCTAGGGGTGCTTAGGGAGCAGGTGCTTGAGAAGCACATAAGGAAGTGCAATTTCTCCTACTGAGTTTAGGAAAAACACTTCTTACTCCTGAGGTGAGGAGGCAGGGCTGCTTTTTAGCAATGCCTCTTTGTGGAAATGAAGGACGACCAATGAAGAGAACCCATTGCATGCCCTCCTTTGACTACACAAGCTGGGTGTCAGTTCTAAAATGTAGTATTAAGCAGAAAAACCCTAGAACTACCCCAAATGTCTGTCTAATTGATGGTCTTCCCAGTCACCCCTTGCCCGGTAAGTAGGGAACGAATGGCACAATTTGCTCGGAGGGGCTGATTGATGGTTTATATACAGCGGGGACAAAGACTGTGCAAAAAATATATATAAATAGTCCACTGGAAAACATACGTTATTAATTCTTTACTAGTTAGCCCCACATGAAATGACATCCTAATGTGCACTTCCAATTTCTACAGATGTAAGAATTATGACAGTAAATCTGTCTACATCAATGCCAGATGCTGCTATATGTAAAATTTGTTAAACTTGACAGGTCAAAATTTAAAAACATTGGCTAACAATAATAATAATAATAATAATAAAAAGAATGAAATGAGACAGCCTGCTCTAACAAAGTAAAATCATGCTACTCTAAAGCCTCTTATTAGCTCTACAATCACGTCAGTGAACCAAAGGGCTATGAAACTCAGCAAGAGTTTTAGCTGCCACAGTTTGATAACTATTTTGACAGCTATTAAACCACAACAGAGAGAAAAGAAAAGAAAAAGATTATTTGGCAGCTTTGGCACTGGAAAGTAACTCTTAAATAAAGCCCATGTTAAGAGTTTGTGTGCGTGTGTGCGTGTGCGTGTGTGTGTGTGTGTGTGTGTGTGTGTGTGCGTGTGTGTGTGTGTGTGTGTGTGTACACGTGCCTGTTACTTCTTTAATGCTATATTGCTACAAAGTCCATCCAGTTGGAAATCACCTCTATGCCACAATTTCACTTACAGAACTATAGTTTGGGTATTTCAGAATAGCGGTTATTACCAAAGCATAGTCCTATGTTGTTAAGGCATTTATTTTGTCTGATAAAATATAAAGCAGAATGTCACAGCTCAATTAGATAACTTAAAATCACAGACACACACACACACACACACACACACACATTTATGGACTACTAGCTAAGCACTTAAAAACATACAACAAAAATAAACAGAAAAGACACGAGAAGAAGCAAGCAAACAAACAAAACAACAATCAACAAATCAAGGCCATTTGCTAAGTAGAATAATGCCATCCTGGACTGGCATTATAGTAAATACAGATCTCAGAAGGGTAGGAGGCACAATGCCTGTGGAATCAAGAGTCACAACACCCCTACGTAGTGTATTATTTCATCATTACTGCTTAAATATAAAAACTTTGACTTAATACAGAATGAAACAGTTCTTTTGCCGTACAGGACTAAATGATGGGATTTGGTGTAATGATGGAGCTGTGTGAAACAGCACTATTACTCCTGCCCATTACACTGTAACACAAGTGCACTATCGCTCTCTTTTTGCACTATTTGTTTTAACAATGAATAAAAACAGAGCAGCAGTGGTAAAACCAGTGGTAGATACAACAGAGCATAAAGTGCTGCTAACAAAGTAATTAAATGCAAGCAAATCAAAAACAGTACAAAAAAATATCAGGACATGTAGCATGAAATGTGAACTGTATATCCAATTACTGAAAAAAAACCACGTAACAGTTACTCCAGGAAAAAAAACCTCTTAGGCAGCTACTTCAGAAATAAACTGTAGCTTAATAAAAGATGTTCTAAAATGCTTATCCATCTATTAGCTTCATTAGGTACAACCCCAATGAAGCAAAAAGTATAAAGCTTTTATGCAGTTTTTCAATAAATGAAAAATGTGTAGAATACATCTTACTTTTCACTGCAGCTTAACTTGCAACATTATCAAATGTTTTTAAGTGATAGGGCCTGTGAATAATCCCTAATGTGCAGACACTATGCAGATGGGACTACACTGTTTTTCTCCCTCTAAATCACTCCTAGAAATTATCAAACCACTCCAAAGAATATTTTACCAGAATCAATTTTTGGGCAGAAAAATCTTGACCACAAACTAATCAGAAAGAAATCTAAGGCCAGGTTCATAGGTTCATAGGTTCATAGGTTGGTACTAGGCTATCAGCCCTAGGGCCTATACAAGCCTAGCCATAACAATTCCCTGGCTATTTCTTCCCACATTATTTACTTTCCTGGACCCCTGTCTAGCAGGGCGACTGACGTGATCCCTGGGGTGAATTTCCTTTCTCCCATCCAATCGTCAAGGTTCCTCTTGAAGAGGTCCAAAGAGGCACTCTGCTTGACATGTATGGGCAATCTATTCCAGAGTCTGGGGAGTCTCTGGGTCAGGAACCTATCCCTCCAGCATGTTTTGTTTATTGTGATGACAAGGTTTAGATCCCTGGGCGTGTAGCTCTGAGGGATTGGGATTTCTTATGTAGCATGTCCAACAGCTCTGGGTTTGACGTGGCCTTGTATGTTAAGCAGAGATGCCGTCTGAGTAGGCGATATGCGTGAGAGTATAGCTGGAGTTTTTTAAGGCGGTCAGCGTAGGGCATCTGCTTTTAGGCCTGTGATTCTTTTAGTGAGGTATTTCTGAGGCCTTTTCAGTTGTTGCAGATGTCTTGAGAGGTACATACCAAATGGGGCATTGTATTCTATAATGGGTCTAATGAGGGATGAGTACAGTGGGACAATGACCTCCTTTTTCTGGATGAAAAGCCCTTCGTGATGAGGTGTGCCACATAGAAGGATTTCCTGACTGTTGTGGCGATGTGGTTATCGAAGGTGAGACCACTGTCCACCTGTGTCCCTAAGTCTCTTATCACACTTTCTGTGTTTAGTGTACTGCCACCTATATGGTAATTCATGGATACATGTTTTTCCCAAAGGGACAATACATTTCTTGGCATTAAGCTTGAGCCCATGGCTCTGGCACCAAGCATCTGTTTCTGTAAGGCCCTTTTGTAGAGTATCCACATCATTTGGGGATTCAATAATGGCTCCCAGTTTGCAGTCATCTGCAAACTTTGTTAGCCAGAGTCCCTTAGTGTTGACCTGTACTTCAGAGAAGTAGATGCCAAACAAGCCAGGACTGAACCCAGAGGTACTCCACTTGTCACTTGTCTGGAGCTGGATTTGGAGTCGGCTACTTTTACAGTGTGGGTTCTATCAGTAAGCCATTTAGCAACCCATTGGGCGACATAGGGATTAATATCCAACTTAGTAAGTTTATCTATGATTCCGGAGTGGGGGATGGTGTCAAAGGCCTTGGCAAGGTCTAGATAGGCTGTGTGGACCACCTTACCCTTGTCCATGGCTCTGGAGACTGATTCAAAGAAGTCAATCAGGTTCAGGAGACAAGATCGGCCCTTCACAAACCCAAACTGGGTGGGGTCCAGTGTTTGAAGGTTGCCAATGTCTTTGTTTATAAGTTCCATGATAATACGCTCCATGGCCTTGCAGATAAGGCTTGTCAGACTGATGGGACGGTAGTTTCCGGGATCCAAGGTGGATCCCCCCTTGTGGATTGGGATAACTGTAGCTCTGCGCCACTCAGTGGGCACGAAACCTGAGGTGAGGCTATGATTAAACATGACACTTAGGTGAGGTGCCAGTTCATATTGTAGTTCATGTAGTACACAGCCTGGGATGTCATCTGGTCCCATGGATGCTGTATTCTCGGCTTTAGAGTTTGTACCTGTGTGGTTATTACTGGAATTTGGCAATCTTCCGGTATTGAGATGGGCCATTTAGGGGTGAGAGGGGTGAAGTTGGCACTGAATCGATCTGCCAGGATATTGGCAATATCCTTTGGATCAGTATATTTATTGCCATTCTGTTTTAGCTCAGAGCAGATCTGAGCATTGCCATTTAGATTCTTGACATAGTTATAGAATGCTTTGTGGTTGTCTTTGGAATCTTTGGCAATTTTATTTTCATAACTAGCTTTGGAGGATTTTATGAGGCATCTCAGTTTCTTACTGAGGCTAGTAAGGGTTCTGCAAAAGTTTCTTCCTTTTGTTGTA
Source organism: Protopterus annectens (assembly GCF_019279795.1). NCBI lineage: Eukaryota > Metazoa > Chordata > Ceratodontiformes > Protopteridae > Protopterus > Protopterus annectens. Next base: position 1,361,918,282 of record NC_056732.1, on the reverse strand, counting down.
AAGTTTGTTTATGGCAGGGGACCACCAGATTGGCTTTTTTTTGGATGAGAGCATTTTGGTTCTATTTGGGATGGCACGATTCATGCATGAGTGGATGTGCTCGTACAGTGCCTTAGTGTAGGATTCAGCTGTTGAACTTTCAGTTCCGTCTGCATGGGTGTCATGAAGTTTGTCACTTCTGACTTGAGTAGCATGAAGTTGGCTTTGGAGAAGTTTTTATGGTGGTTTCTTTACTGGGGGTGGGGTGGGATGTGGATGTTAAGGGTGATTAGCTTATGGTCAGACCTGACTAACGAGGGGGTGACCATAGGTATGGAGCATTGATTTGCCATGTTGGTAATGACCAGGTCTAGGATATTGGAGCCCCTGGTGGGACTATGGATTAGTTGATCCAGGGCGTTGGAATTTATGAATTCCAAGAACCGTTATGCAAAGGTGTTGGGACATGAGTAGTTTTCCCAGTTAATGGTAGGGTAGTTAAAATCACCCAGTATTAGGGTGTTTGGTTCTATCTTAATATTTTTCAGTATGTTTAAAAAGGTGTAGTGAGAATCTTGGGGTATGGTGGGGGATCTTTAGCAAGCTACAATTTGGATTGCAGTCTTACCTAGTGTTAGTTGCACTTGGAGAATTTCAGACACATTGTGTTGGCCAACTAGCCTGGTGGTGTGAATATCCTTGGTGAATATTGACACTCCTCCACCTTTAGTGTTTCGGTCCTGGTTTGGTGGCGAAAAGTGTAGTTGTAGCCTGGTATTGCAGGGGTGCTCTTGAACCAGGTCTCAGTTACTGCACAGATATCGATGTTCTCCATTTTTAGGAGTGCCTCGAGAGAGTGCATTTTGAGGTTTAGACTTCTAGCATTGAGTAGCATTACCTTCAGATTTTGCATGCTTGTACCTGTTACGGTGGTGGTTTTGTCCTTTGAAGTTTGCCTAAAAAAGGCACTATAGGGGTGGCAAGAGCCTTAGCCAGTAACCTGAATCCCAGGTCTGACTCAGGTTATTTCATAAAGACATATTCAGATATTCAGATTTCTCAGAGTTGCTCCTGACACTGCAATTAATTCTGAATACCACATCACTAAAACAGTGAACTATTGCAACCGCACACTTGGCATGCTCTGAAGATTACTTCTTTTTACAACTCCCAAGCAGGCTTTGCTACTTTCATAGCCTTCTATTATCCAGACATCCTTACTAACCTAAGCACTTTTCTTACTTTCAAATTGCAAGTTTATGACAGTGTTTCTAAATTAGTCTCTGACACCCCTCTGTAAAAAACATTATTGTCTCTCTCTCTCTAAAGTAAACAACTGGCTAAAACTGGAAAATAAGTTGTCTACCCACCCAATAAAAGCAGCACACAATATACTACAGCAATATGAAAATGTCTGTGTTTAATTCCTTTTCTTGAATGTTATGTTTCAAATTGCATTCTCTGGTCTAGTTATCAGTTAAGGCATGGACCTCACATATTTGTCATGAATTTCCCACTTTATTGTTATTATCTCCACTAGGCAGAACAGTTTAATTCTGGGCTTAAGAACAAACTCTGAGCTCCCCTCCTTTAAGCTACTCCTTAGAAACACTTCATAATAGTCATTAACCATAACAATTGTTTGGGTCTGGAGCATTCAGATAGTGTCACCACTTAATATTCAGGTCTCCTCTGTGTTGTTTAGTGCACATTTGCTCTGATAACAATATCATTTATGCAAAATGTTGCCCTCTTACATATCCAGCAGTAGATATTACCTTTAAATGTTGTAACACATTATAAGGTAACATTCCATCCATCCATCCATCCATCCATCCATCCATCCATCCATCCATCCATCCCTTTTTCCAATAACCTACTTTATACTTTACAGGGTTGCTGGGATGACAAGAGCCTATCCTGGCATCCAGTGGGTGCAAGGCTTTGAAGCTTTCTGATGGGGACGCATCTATTGCAGAATATGCATTCATATTAACTCACACATACAGGTCATATTTATACAACTGCCTACCTTCAGACTACCCTGACAGGATAAATTCCTCTCTGGCTACATCCCACCCTTCAGGAGAAATCTAAGCTTGGTGGATTTCTTTCATCTCTTCTTTGCTGGCCCATTTTCACTCATTAACTACATTTAAAGGAAAACCAAGACACAAACTGTCATGCAACACTTTTAATCGAGTCGCTTCCTACATACATTCAGATGAGATTTTGGACTATTTGCTATTTATACATCAGGATGGCTGCAATTCTCTCTTAAAAGATATTTGCAACTCACTGAAGTTAAGCCCCAGTTTTCAAAAAGTGCACAATACAGCACCTCCCCAATACATGTTTTTTCTAAAATGTTGGATGGAATAAAAAGCAGTGGTAACAGGCCCACTTATCTAGCAAGTAAAAAAAATTAAGACAAACTAGTTATAAGCAACTATCCTAGGAAATGCCTACACTGGACTTCTTAACTGTTCAGATAACAATAAAATAAAAAGTGGAAGAAAATAATTTGGGTAAAACTGCAAAAACTGTTTTACACTTCTATAAAATACCAACAATGGGTGGAGTATGTGCAGATGGCGTAATATGTACAGAAAGCTTGAGTGAAAAACAAGGCAAGAGAAACATAAGAGCTGGATATTATATATACATATATATATATATATATATATATATATATATATATATATATATATATTGTTGTTTTGTCTGGATGAATAGTATAAGCTTATTGTACTACCATTGTTATATGCTTTTAGATACAATGTCAAGGAGCTTGCGTTTGAACTCCTATTGTAATTGTCATATATACAAATGTATAGTTATGTAATCTTCCTTGGAGCTTTTCTCCCCAAGTCTTTGCTGAAAATGGGCTTCTGGCCCAGTCGGACACTATCCAGTTATGAAATGTAAATAAATAATAAATAAATAATGCGGGAACTCTAAACTCTTTGTGATGCTATACAATCAAAGCTGCAGCACAATGTAGTAGCTCTGCCATGCACAAAATTCTGTTTATGAAACGTACAGCTGTATGGCAAACAGATAGTCTACCTTTATGGTGTGTCCAGTACATAATGTGGCAGATATTTCAGAAGCAGCACACCTTTTTTCCTACTTTCTTCTGGTAATATTGAGGGATGAGCAGCTCACTGTCAAGCCTTTGAATACAGGAAGACATTTGCGGTACATTTTGTGAATCTGATAGTATAGTTTTTGCTGTTTATTCAAACTGGGCAAATATGAAGGTCAGATCTGGAGGAAGAACTTGAGTGGAAGTGTTTTTTTTTTTTTTATTTCAAACTGCATGTAGTTGGAAATTTGTTTTAAATGAATGTTTCCTGTAAGTTAATTCTGCTGCTTACTAGTGAAGCAAAATGGCATCAGGCTGCTTTTTTTCGATTGGTATATATACTTATTTCTGCTTCTGACAAATGTTGCTGGTGAGACATAACAGTCTTGCATCCCAAGTGATGTGTAATATAATTCAATAAATGGTAAAAAGTTAATATATAACAAGGCTAATAACATTTCTTATTTACCCACTGTACAAAGTAATTAATAACTCCATTCACAGCAATACCCAGACTCTCCAATCAGATCATTATGATCCACACATGAACAGCAGCAATTTTCCTTTCACTATAAATATCAGTGCACAAGAAACAGGTATCTTTACATCATAATAATATTCACGAGTAATGAACATGGTGGAGGAAGGCCATGAGAATACCTCTACTCATACAGACACTCTTTTTGACTCGCTATATGACTGTTTGGTTCATGTGGGACAACCTGTGTACTGCTACCTGCATTGCACTGCTAATATGAATGGTGAGGATGTGCAATGACAATCTGCAGGACTATGAGCAGAGTGGTAAGTGACACATGGCCAGACATTGTGTGCGTTGCATCAGCCATGCATCTGTGAGTTCATGTGGAACACAAGACAGAAGGTCGTGTGCATGTTACCTTTACATACATTGCCTTCTGGCTCACAACTCATGACTATGCCTGGCCAGATTCATGAAAGACAAACAGTGTACACAAAGGCTGGACATTGTCACATTGTATCTTATTGTTAAAGCATACAGACTCACAAACCATAATATGTCTTACGATGCAATGTGTCTTACAGTTTGTCTGACTTATACTTTTCATTTGCATGGCCAGTGTTATGTTATGACTCCTTGCTATTTCACAAAGGTATAACTGTCCTTTCTATTGTATGCATCCTGTAAAAATCGAAAGTTGTTGAACCTTGCAGTCATGGAGGATTCATGGGGCTAGCGAGAAAACAGTGTGACTGTTTAGTTTCTGAGAAACTCAGACAAATGGAAGTATGTTCCTACAAATGGTAAGGGGGAAAGAAATAACAGGGCATGGTCCCTCACATTTTGCACCCTCGCCTGTTCTGCTGTGAAATAAACACTAAAATTGTTACTTCACATAAAGAGGTGCACACATGCATGCACAAATTATACACATTTTAAGTAAAGAATAACAAAGTGTGCAGTCTATTAATCCATATGGAAGGAAGACCGTTATTTGCTGATGCTGGTAGTCCCACCTGCAACAGTAAACAGAAATGCATGTGACACATAAAATCATGCAGAATAACAGTTGCTGGTTTAAGGAAGAATACCAAGGGTGAATAAAGCTGTACAAAGGAAGTATATTAGTGCTGGCTGAGTTTAAAAAAATTGTGAAATATAGCTTTGCAAGAAAAAGTGGCTGAGAAAGACTGGACTTTTGCTGACTTTGTTAAACTTGAAAGTGAAATGTAAAGCATATACCCCATTTTATGTCATTAATGTTTAGAACACTAAAGGGGGAAAGTAACTGTAAGGTAAAACAATTGTTGTATTAGTATTTATATAAAACATTTAATGATATAATCTGCATGTTATATATAGTAAAGCAGTTTTGTGTAGTGTGTAGTCCAGGGTATGTTAAATATGGGGAGTCTTTTCAGTGACTGTTTTATCTGTTAAAGATATTAAAGTAAACAAGTACTTTTTTATTTAAAAGAAATATAGGGTTTACAGTATAACAAGAGTAGAAAGGGTTGACAAAAGCAAGTTTACTGTGAATATTCTGTGATCTTGGGTTGCTGGGGTAGGGCATAAACGTGTACTGATTATAGTATATGTAGAATTAAGATATTTTCTCTTATTTTTGCAAGGGTGAATCTCTAGATTAATACTCTTGGCTTAAGCTATAAACAAGAGTTTTTTTGTAAGTATGTATGCTTGAAAAATAAGACAGTATGATGGAAGCTATGAAAATGTTAGGTATCTTTCATTTATAAAGTTATTACTTTGTTTTTTTCCATTAGCAAATGTTCAGCGAGAGTCATGAAGTCTGCAGCCAAAGGCAGCTGTACATTCTATTCTGACTGAAATTGGCAAAGACTTATTGCTGACTGCTTTTACATGGAAACAAGGTTTCTCAGGTGAAAGCAATTAATCTTTAGAGTTCTGAGCACTCTTGCCCAGGGAAATGCAGCATTTAAAGGTACAATGGCAAGCAGTTCAGTGAAAAATTAAGTTTGAAATTGTGGGAAGTGAATAAGACAGAGAAACATTCATTCTTTAATGCATTTAATAGACCAGTATACAATTTAGATTTACTTAAAGACAGTGCACTTTTTCGTAGTGCTAAAACGTAATGATTTCTGAATGCATACAAGCTGTTTTTCAAATTTGGGAGGGGAACATAGATAATAAAAGAACAGATAGCAAACAGTGTAAATGGAAACACAGATTCTAGCATGCACTTTATCATGAGTAACCTTAATTTTAGCTTAGGTGATGCCTTTGGGTACAGCTGTTGATTTGGGCAACTGTTCCTATCTGGAAGAATAAACTTCATTTATTAAGATGTACACAGTTTTGTGTGTTTGTTGTAAGTTAAAAGAGGAAGGGGTGTTTTAAAATTTTTTTTTGTTTTTTGTTGAGGGTTGTCAAAAACGCTTAAAAAAATGTGAGATAGATTCAAAAAGAGATGAGAAGAAATAAGTGTATAAAAGATAATCTTGATATGCAGTGTGGACATGTATCACAAAAGTTGGAAAATACATATTTAAGCAAACTGTCATGTATAATAGGTACGAAGAACAACTTTTTTTCACAATGGCTATGCTGTTCATAGTATCCTGAAACATGAATAGCATTATATTTACAGACGAAAAGGAATGGATATTGAGTTATACTACAGGATGCAGAGTGCAAATATCAATGCTGCACATATGGAAAGAAATGAGCATGTGAATTTGATAAAAAAGGAATGCAGAGTGGATATTCAGCAGAATATCAGGGAAAGAGGAAAACAGAAGCACTTATATTAATTGCTAGTAGGCCTCCAGCAGTGATATAAGAAACAAAACAATAATGATAGATATGTGGTAGTAAGGGCAAGGGAGGAAGAATATGCTGGCAGGTATTCATTTTCCACCAAAAACTTCTATTTATGAGCTTAAGAATATTTTGGGAGAAATAGCTGTCTTTCAGCAGGGAATATTACTTACAGGTGGGTACTGGAATTTGATTTACAACAATACAGAGAATGTATGAAGGGGACCTAAAAGGTAAATTATAACATAATGGGTAGATATCTAAAGAAATTTATGAAAATATTTGGTATGGAACTCTGGCAGAATTTATGTATTATTACTCAAGGTACAATAACTGGGCTAGTCTAGACAGAAATTGGATTTCTATTTGTTGCAATTCCTGTTTGAATTGTACTAATTTATCTTTAATTTCTCTATAAACTGTCTAAACTGTCTCTAACTATTAAATATTTATCATAAACCTTGATATATCTGATGTCTTGATATATGAATATATTCTGATGAATCTATTCTTATCCAATGTTTCTACATTATGTCTGATGTTGTATACTTATTTAAACTGTAATAGTTTTTTGTATTATTTTTAAAGACTATAAAATTGTTGTTCTTAAAATGTTTTGTAATACTTTGGAGCTTTTCTCCCCAAGCCTCTACTGCAAATGTGCTCCTATCACACTTTCCTGGCAATCAAATGTCAGAAAGCTTCAACACACATCCAATACCTATTTCAGATCATGCACCTTTAAAAACTAAGATAAAATGCAGGGTAATGAAGTACAAATGAGACACTGGCACTTTCGACATATCTGTTAAAAAAAGAGAAATTCAAGGAATGGGCAGTAGAAATTATTCAAAACTTATTAGGGAAATAAAAATATACTTATGTATTTACTGACATTTGAATACCAAGAAATTCTGACTTGGTAGAAGCCCATTTTCAGTGCCCAGTGAGAAAAGCTTCAAAGCTATTGATAAGTTATAGCTAGCGAGAAGGATAAAATGCAATGGAGTTTCAAAATAGAGTAGAAATAAAACTGAAAGATATGGCTAAGAAGTAATATTAATTACTTAGAGGAGATGACATAGGTTAAAGTACTGCAAAATAAGGGGAATCTCACAGAACAAGAAGAAGCACAAATGCAAAGTGCTAAAGAGAAAATAAAGGAATATCTGGATAATATGCATATGTTTAGAAAGATTCCTGTTAAGCAGCTATTTTTTGATAATAAACTCAACGCACAAAAACTTTTTGCAAATAACTTATGCAAAAGAAAGTAGAAAGGGTTGTCATAACACTTAGGAAGCCTATAACAAGAAAAATAATCAGAGATCCTAATGATATATTAGAGATATTCTGGAAACTTTAAGAAAAAATGTAAAGCAGAGAAATTTGGAAATCAATAAAGAGCACAAATGGAAAATAATATAAAATAATCATTTCAAGCTTTAGAGATAGATGAGGCATGACAACTAACAGTTAAGATGGGAGGAGATGAGATAAAAACAGTGATGAATAATTAAGCTTCAGGAAAGTCTCCATGCATTTAATGCTTGCAAGAACCTAAATGAATTAAAAATCTAGACAGAAAAAAACCTGAAATACTGCTCTTGGAAGTCCTTGCCATTGATATCCCAGCTGTTGTTGGCATAAATCAACTTGTCTTTAGCAAGGGCTAATCATGCATGATACATTTAAATATTTATGAGGCTGTGACAGGATCTCTGGATAATGGCCTTGTCCAAGGTATTCAATATTATCTCACAAAAAAACATTCTAAACTTACTTAAAGACCTAAGAAATATTGTTCAGATACGAAATTGGAGAGAGCACTGGTTAAGCCAAAGGAATTAAGGGCCAAACACTGGTAACAAACTATTAACAAACTATTAAAATTCTTACTGGGGATAGTGCTCACAACCCTCTTGGACATTGGCAATCATCACTAAATGTGACCTTGGGTATTGACTAGTACTTCTACAATATTACTTTGGGTTGTAATGGCTTGGCTTAAAATGACCTTCAGGTCGATAGTCTAGTAATCTCCTATTATGATCCTATGATCCTATTAATAAACACAACTACAGAAAAAGAGTTCCACCAAGATAGTGAGTATTGCTAATTAATGAACTTATCATTGGAACTTACAGACGACGTTAGACATGTTACTAGACTGTGATAAAATTAATAATAAAATTAGTCTTTAACCAAAAGAATGTATGACATTGCATTTTGAGGGAAGAAATAACCTTTACCCTTATTTTAATCAAGAAAAAATTCCAACATCTAAGTTTGTTAATGACTTGGTGGTAAGAGTTGACAGTTCTTTGACTTGTGATCATTACACAAATAAAATAGTGAGGAGATGCTATTTATCAATAAAAGATATATTATGACAATGTCAGTGAGACAAACAAATGACAAGTTAACCTTATTATATAATATGTTAAGTATTGTACAAAACAACTTTCAGACTAGACAGGATTCAAAAATTCTTAACTAAATGTATTTTCAGATCTAATGCACTTGTGCGTTATGAAAAAATTATTACAGTGGTTTGCTTGTGCAAACCTCATTTTGTTTGTCATGTAAGCAGCACCTTAGCAGTACATTCCATATATCCATGTGGAATAGTGGTTATATGATGGGAATTCAAAAGTACAAAAAGAAAAGGAACCAGAAATGTTTTAAGTTCAGAAGTGCTTAATAATGGAACCATATTCCTCCAGTAGTTAGGCAAACAATTTATTGACATTTAGAGGTGCATTAAATGAATGAGCAGGGAGTAGCATATTTGACTCATCCTATAGTTGGCCACAGATGCTGAGATGATGGCCTGCATCTTTGATCTAAATAGAGTAATCCAATGCCCTTTACTATAAAATCACAATCTGAAACAGAAATAAAAATCCCAAAAATAGGACTTCTGATAATAATAATAAAAAAAAACAAAAAACAAAAAAACAAATGGACCTAGTTACAAAAACATACAGTATAAGACACAAACAATAAAAGCACCAAACAAATAAAACTGGTAAAATTGTGAGTTAGAAGCTCCCACTGGACCACTAACCACAACTTTTTCTCTTCAACTTAATCTGTGGCACCTTCAGAAACAGTCAGCAATATGACAGTAGTACACTGTGGCAATGGTACTACGTCTTTTTCACTGATTTATAACTGCTAGACTATCTTCCCTTACGGGCCATTTTAAGCTTAGTCAATGTCCCTTAGAAAGGTGAGACTAAAAGCATGTACTTTGTATCTGTGAATAAAGACCTTTACCGTTATGCCAACCCCCTTGCTATAAAGGTGAGAATCAAACCCTGTGCCCTTTGTCTGGGAAGTAAACACCTTCACCATTGCGCCAACCCCCCTGGATTCAGTCTTGATTCCATCCTGTTCTCATTTCAGATAAACATATAATGCGCAGATATTTAGTACTCAATCTGGAGTAACTGCTTTGTCTGTTAAGGGACTTGAACAGTCACAAAGTAGAGAGATGTAGGTGCTAAGTCTCAAACCAATGCTTAAGCAGCATATCATTCACAATTCCCTACCTAAAACACTTGGCTACATTGCTCACCTGTGGGCATCTTCACCACTTAGTAGTTGACTCTGGCACATTGCTTTATTTTAGAATAGATTTGAGTCACATTATTATCCTTTATTTGGTACCGCATATACTCCCAGAGGCATATGTATTTGTTTATAGGAATACTCTTGCATACAGTGTTAAAACCTTTGTGGCTGACACACAGGAATTTACCTTTACCACAGGCAGAATCTTTTCATTTAGCTTGACATAACATTACTAAAAACTAATTAAGAAAATGCTGATATTAGTCCCAGAACAATCTATTTTAACTAACTGTCAAGAAAACCTGCTGTCTGTGGCAGTAAACATAGAGCTGTTTCATGCATTCATAGGTAGTTTACTAAGTATCTGCTGTTGCTTCTGCTAGATGATGGAGACTGACATACTCAAAAAAAAAAATCTTAGAAAATGTTATTCTGTAAATAGATTAAACAGGCCTTCATCGTGGATAACTAAACAGAGGGAAGTTCAGAAGCCCCTTGACTTACATGCATGTTAATTTACACTTGCCTCTGAGTAAACATTTTAGAATGAGAAAATTACATGACTATTAATGCAATATGGCCTTCATTACTATGGTGAATGCCCCACATGATGTTTGGCCAGCATGACAACAAAGGCAAATTAAATTATCTGTGGTTTGCAAGATATATTGAATTAGTCCCTAGGGAAGCTATTCACTAAAGATTTATTACTTCTCTCATAGGTTTACTTACTAGAAAACTACATATGCTGTTCAAAAGAAAGAAGGACAATGTAAAAGCAAACTCAATCACAAAACAAGATCAATAAAGCTTCTAGAACTGCTCTTACTACAGGAAACTGAGAAGATAACAGACCTGCAGTGTTTTAAATTACAAGAACACTCCAACAGAACAATAAACATCTTATTAGTGAGACTTTAGTCAAACCATTTAATGACAATAAGCGATCACCATGTGTGATTTATCAGAACAGGAAAGGTTCCAAGCTAAGACACGACTTCTTCCAGAGGGGCAAAAATGAATATTTGGTCAGATGTGAAGAAACACGATCCAGCAAATTTGTATTCTGCATTTTGATGAACCACTGCAACACAACTGATGTCAGGAAAGTTATTAATCTTTTAAATACTGTTGCATTGAGCTTATAGGGTCCATTTACTACCAAGACCTAGTTACAGAACAATTTAGTGTAATACAGCGATTGAACATTAATTACAATACATGCATAAGGAAGCTATACAACAGCTGTAGAATTATTACACTGTAGGCAAGCAGAGTATCTGTACATACCCATAACACAGTACAGCAGAGTGGCAGAACGGAGACAAACACAAGTCAGGAAACATAGAAAATGTCTGCATCATACAGGCAGATACGGTTTGGCAGCTGCTTCACCAATGAAACTGACATCTAGATAACTGAGTAATAGAAGACAACAGCTATATAGCTTCATTCATTCATCCTCAGATAACCTGCTTAATCCAATGCAGGTTTATAGGGGAATCACAGACCATACCAAGAATGGGTGGGCACAAGGCTATCAACTAATCTTGAAGGCTGTGCCAAATCATTGCAGGACACTCGCACACATGCCCTCACACATGACATACAAACTACTAACAATCTGAAGGAATGTCAATCACCTATGGCATGACTTTGCGAGGGTGAAGAAAACTGAAGCACCTGATAAAACCCCATGCAGTAACAGGGAAGATGTGAAGAATCCATTCAGATGGCATTGCAGTGGAGAACTGTACCGGTGTGATGCAGTACACTGTGCCACATTAATTTAGTTATTCGTGAGTAGTTCAAAGTGAGAGTAACAAAGAAAGGAAGTAAAGCCACAGGTGAATGTTCCAAATGTATTATTTTGTCTAAGCAAGATTCCTACCAACTTATCACTCTGTTTTCTTCTTGAGTTTCATAGACAGGATACCAAGACACAGACAGTTATTGAACAGTATCCACTCTAGAAACACAACTGTTTACTTCTTTTGCTGTTTTAGAGACAATAATGTTCTCTTTGTCTCAAATAACTATTAACCTGGCATTCGTATAAGCTCATATTCTGAATCAATACATTCAATATCTTAATACATACTTGCTTAGACTGACTGATCCTTTTCAGCCTGGATTTGTTCTAAGTAACAGTATGTCTTCAGTTAACCAGATAGTTCAAACAATACTTTTATTTATTCGGATGCAATCAAGTTATTTTCCTACTGATCTTGTTTTAGTATCAGATAATGCACACAAAGTATTTAATGAAACACAGATAGATGTCTGAGGACTCCAAATGCTCATGAATTTCAAATAATGAGTATCTCCATAGTGCAGAGGCAATAAATCCCATACTGCTTTTCAACTAGCAGCATGGGTAATGGTGGGCCACACAGGGGAGCATGGGAATGAGCAGCTGAGATCGACTCCCCCATCCTGGGGAAGAGAAGCATTCTAGGCTCACTGCAGTAGCAGCATTAAGAACTGGGTGAGCTTCATGCTGAATGCATTATATCATTTGGTTGGATGGTTGCACATAAGCAGTAGTGTGACGTACCCTCTAGTGGGAGCAACTGCAGAGCTTGCAAGACTGATGCAGGATGGGGGTGAGGGGTTACAGCACATTCCCTGCCCTGGCAGTATTATGGTGCTGCACAAGTGCCCTTGATCGCCTTAGCAGCCCCAGATGTGGGTTACGTTCAGCCTAGGGAGTTGAGAAGCTGTTGGCAACTGATGATCAGCTGGGGGGGGGGCTTCACACAGTGTCCACAACTTAATAAAAGTGCTGCTTTGCTACACTCCCTTTTTCTGATCGGTAAATTGAATTAATTCAAAAATATTTATGTTTGCCTTTTGTTCCTTAATTTTTCATATATACTTAGCTTAAACCCACTTCTGGCTAGTCATGACAACCCTTTTATTATGCCAGTAACTGTATCAGCCATTAAATACAAATATATTATATTTATAGATGATTCTTTCTTAAACTTACTATGCTAATGCTCAAGATTCTATTCAGGCTTTCTTTTAAGGTATCTGAACACATGCCACTTATTATGGAGGATATATTACTTTTCAATAAGTACCATTAAGATCTTTTAACATAGATATTGCTGTTTTATCATACCTTAAGTTTATTCACTATCTAATACATTGCTCACATCTAACAGTTGTCATGCTCCTTATCTGAATCCACATTATGAGCATGGCCCATATGATAGGAGGCATGACCATCTCTTCACTGCATCACCACATGTTCATTCCCTATTTGGAAACCTAATACAAAAAAATTCCTCTAAACTCATATCATTGTGGGGGTACCATATTCCCTTTTCCAACCCCCGACCAAGAACTGTGAGTTCTAAGGGCAAAGCTTTCATGAAAAGAAAGTACACCAGAAAAGTAGAAGCAGTGCAAGCAACGACAAGGAAAGGTGTATGGAAGTCGAAGGACTCAGTGAGGTGGCAAAAAAAAAAAATACTGGTCTTTCACATACAAAAATAACTTGAATTATTGCCTACTGTACTTATTTTGTTATTAAAGTATGCTAAATAATTTACTAGAACTACAAATATCTAGTAGAGACAGTCACAGAAGACAGCCCTCAGAAAAACAAAACATTTTGCTGCTTACTTTAAGTCACTTCCAGGTATAGGCCAGGGATTTTCTAGATACACACACACACACACACACACACACACACACACACACACACACACACACAGACAGACACACACACACACAGACACACACACACACACACACACACACACACACACACACACACGCAGACACTGAGTGACTTACTGAAAAAATTAGCCAAGGGCTCTTCTCAGTTTATACTAAGTATCCACACTAGAACAGTTAAATACACAGTCAGGAATATAGTATATCCAGAACCTGGTATATAGCTACATTTTCATGAAATGGAATAGATAAGTAGATGGACAGTTGCCTAAAGAAAATCAGAAATGAGTACAAACACAGCACCTGCCACCTAAATGATTTTAAATGTTATCAGAGAAGGAATAAATAAGTTGTGGCACCCCAGAACCAAAGACGGAAACTGGGTAAGGATAAAGTGGTATTTCAGAAATTACAGCATGTTATACATAAAAGAGTATTCTGTGCAAGAACCAGTGCATTATGTCACAAATGGGTTTTGTTTTTCACTACTAATCACAGCAGATGTTTGCAAGACACATTTCTTCACCATTGCCTTGACTTCAGTATATACTGAAACAATGTCACAGTAAAGAGAAGCACATTAGTGCAGAGGTTAACATGGCCACCTTAGATCACCTGGTATTTTGGCTTTGCTAATGCCTGGGATGCGTTACATGCAGAGCTCACATGTTCAATCTCTATGTGTGTGTTGGAAGGGGGAGGATTTTTCCAGGGTCTCAAGTTTGCTCCCACAGGAGAAGTGTTGCTAAGCTGAATCACCCAGAGATGTGTGCATGCCCTTTGACAGATTACTGTCCTGACCATGACTGCTTCTCTGCTTTACCCCCACCACCTCCACAGATAAACTATGGCTCCCTGTGGCCCTTTACAGGGCAAAGCAGTAAACAAATAAGTGACTGTCACAGTCAAAAAGCAATATGGGTCTTGACCAGTTAACATATGCAGCTGAGGGGTGATTAGTATTAACTTAAATCTGAACATTGTCCAGTGTCACATCAGGAATGGATATATGTGTCAGTATGGATGACAGTGGTCCAAATGTGAGACCTACTTTTGTGTACACATCAAATTCAATAGCAAGTCACAACAGCATTCCAATGTTCAGCACTGCAAGTGGGGAGCCAAGTACAATTTGCCGAAAAGTACAGGTGCTCTGATATAAGCAAATGATGAGCTTTGCTCTGAGGAATTATTATATCAGGATATGCTTAATGTTTAGAGATAGCAATGTTCTTTTGAGAAAATAAATACAAATTGTATTTTTTTTTGTGGAAGCAATTATTTTAAAACTGTAGAAAGTGATATCCAATCATTAATTTTGGAATTTTATTTCAAGTACCAGTAGAAAGAACAGGAACTCTGTTTATGTTTTCACAGGAGTAAATGAGCTCTGTTCTGAAGACCTCCTACTAGCTTTCACCTCTAACACTATCACTATCAATACACCTCAATTCTGCCTGCCTAGTTAATGTAAACCACTGTAGCAGATGATACCACTGTAATTTCAAGCTTTTTATAATCTTATCTCATACAGTTTCCTATAGTTATTTTCCTTGGAACTATGGATTACTGAATGTTAAAAATAATGTGTCCATCATCAAATGGCCCTTAGCAAGTTTTATTTAGAAATAGTAAGAGGGCGACAAATATATCTGTCATTAAGCAAGCCTATTCCTGCTAGGTGACTCATTCTGTTCACTGCATGAAACCAGAGAAGGATAAATAAGAACAGCTGATAGTACTGTGACATCAAAGGAGAAATGTAGAACCAGCTAATATCATGAAATATACTAAATGACAGATGTTAAACCACCCCACCTACCCCCTAGGTAACCCCACCCACTGCTTTAGGTAGCAAGCCTCATTTGATTCTAACGTTCATATTTCTATAATGCACTCCCTCCTTTTTATAGTTTCAAATCACCAACAAGCGTTCTACCAGTTCACAGCGTACAGCTAAACACTTAAAGCTCTGAATTACAAAAATGACCAGACTAGACCCACTAGGTCTGTGCCCTATTTTAAGGAAGACTGAGGCAGCATTCATATCGACTAAGGATAATCCTGAGAAAAGTAGTTGGATTATCAATACTTTTTTCTTTTCAGTCTGCTTGGCATGATTCCCAATCCTGTTCTAATAGTATGGAGGTCTCTTTAGACTCACAGTGTAGACACAGTTTGTCTGAGAGAAACTGGATGAAGAGAAAGTAGGTTAAAAGATTAGGTAGGCAATACTGATAATTACCGGGTCTTCCTGACATGCAAATGTCAACATTTTAATCTTACACACTTCAAAGTAAGAAAACACTATGCTGTATATCATCTTTATATGCAGACTTTTATATAATCAGTGTGATATATTGCATTTTCCGACAGGGCACTGAAAGGACAAATCATCAAGTTGTCCTGTTTGCTCCAGTGGTGAAAGAGACTGAATATTCTACTGACTGGCAACATTTTTGATTTTGGGATGTGATATCTGAACATGCCCTTTCAGTGCAAATTACAGGCAAAAAGATAATTTTGGATTAGGATTTGCTAGAGCTCACCTTGGTCAGTCTCAGAGGGGAAACGGAGCATGCATTTGAATGAATCCAGCAATTTCTGTAGTCATCTTTTCTTACGTTTGGCTGTAGGCAATTTTAAGGTTCACTTACAGGTTAAGCTAGAAAGAAGGACTGATGAGAAAAAATGTGTTTTCATTTTTTGTTGGGTAGGGTTTATGCACAAATTCACAAAGCAGGGTGTTTGTGTACTTTTATCAACTGTTTTTGCTATAACAGAATTGTCATTTTCTCCAGCTAAGTTGGTGCCCCTGTTCATTTTTCCAGTCATACTTTGATATTGGCTTATTTTGCATTTTGGGGAAGTCATTCCTTGTAAAGCTCATAGTCTTAGGAAATCACTTATATACGAGTTTAGGAAAGGCTGTAGCTTTCCAAATATTTAGCTGTTACAGATTATGACACTATTGCTGTTTGGTGACTGACATTTAAACATAGGGTTAGTACCCTTCAGCTATGTAACAACAATGAACAATTCCATGAGTTGTTAACAATACTACCATAGGCACTATCAATTACTGTTTAAGGTGACCCATCCCAATATAAAGGAAACGCAGCTGTCAAGACTTTCTATGAAATCATCTTATCAGAAACATTGAATCTGGGATAAGCAGGAGATAGTTTGTCAGTCTGCTTTATTATCTGGCCTTCATCAGTAATCCAGATTTTTCTGGGAAGGAAGGTGCCATTCAGGTGAATTCAGTCTCTGCTTCAGTGTGGAACAATTTGTATTTAGAATAAAGAATGTTTTCCTAAGTGGCTTGTTTTGTTACATGCTTGGCTCTTCCAGTTAAGCGGGGGATATTTTAGAAGGTCCTTTTTCCCCAGTGGGTATAGTTAATATACAGTCTTCCCTACACGATGCCAGTGTTTTGGGGTAGATGGATTACCCTGTGGTTTAAGACTGAAAGTGCTCGTGCTAGTCAAGAGATCACATCACTAAAGAATGGCATGGCAGATAGTGATCGCTTGGGTGTTTAAAGTGTGGCATTTATTTATTTATTTATTTATTTATTTATTTATTTATTGACATTTGATTACCAGGAAAGTTCAACTAAGTAGAAGCCCAGTTTTAGCAGTGGTCTAGGGAGAAAAGCTCCACATTTTTACAAAACATTTTAAGAACAATAATTTTGCAGTTTTCAAAAATAAAGCAAAACATCTGTAGTTTAAATAATTATAACAAATTAGGCATAATTTATTTTATTTATTTTATTTTACATTTGTTAACTGGGCTAGTCTAGCTGGATACATGTCCATTTTCAGTGGAGGCCCGAGGAGAAAAGCTCCGCTAACTACTTCATAACAAAATAATACAACATTATACAATAGTATAAAACAAAAAAACAAGAACATTAAAACTCAAATACAGTATAATTAGGCAATAGAGAACAGACTGAGACTTAGAAGATAAGAAAATTAATTACAATATTTATAAGTTGAGAAAAGGGTGGAAGCTATTTTTAGGAAGACACCACAGAAATGGAAATAGTATAATGATAAAGGTAAGAAAGAGAAGGAGAGGGGGGTAAAGAAGGGAGGGAGTCAAGAAGGTCAGCTAGGGTTATTGCAAGAGAAAAGCCTGAGGTTGGTTAGGAGGTGTTTATTTAGTTTTAAATAAGGAGGGAGTCAAAAGGTCAATAGCCAGTGGTTGGTTAGGAAGTGTTTGAGTTTGGTTTTAAATAATGGAATTGAGGTCAGGGATGTAAGGTCTTGGGGAAGTTGATTCCACACTTTGCCAACTGAGTTGGAAAATGTAGAGTCACCTGCTGTGTTATTTGATAGAGAAGTTTGAATTAAAATTTTATTGCAAGTTTTAGATTACTGTAGGGTTTTATGAGGGTGGAGAGCATAGGTGTGTTATCTGGTTGATGGAGGGCTTTGTAAGTTGGTAATATTGAATTGTAACTCTAGCCATCCTAGTTTTAGGAGATTTATGCAATGATGAGTTCTATATGGAGAGGCAGTAGCAAATCTGGCAATGTGGTTGTATAAGATTGTTGAGATTATATTTTGAAAGATTGGTGTATATGGGGAAGCATAAAATTAAGGGTCCGAGCTATAGTAGTTCTAGCTTCAGGAGTTAGGAAAGACTTGATTCTGTAGAGTGAGCCTAGTTTTCTGTTAGTTGATTTTATGATGGAGTTAATATGAACGCCAATTTTAGTTGGTTGTCAATAATCACACCCAAGAGTTTGGTTGTTTGGTCTGGAGTAAGGGTACCATTGTTAGATGTGAGAGTGAAGTTGATAGAGGGAGACAGGTGTGTGGGTGTAAAGAGGAGGAGTTTGGTTTTCTTTGGGTTGAGGAGGAGGCAGTGATTAGAGAACCATTTTTTGAGTGATGGAGTGAAGGTTGGCCTGGGTAGTGGCAGAGCAGATAATGGTGGTGTCATCAGCATATTGAATGCAAGTAGATTGAGGGTGGCAAGATGCAGGTCATTAATAAAATCGAAAACAGCAGAGGACCTAGGATGGAGCCCTGAAGGACCCCTATAGAGGTGGGGAGAAGTTCAGAAAGATGGTTGTCCCATAGGACAGCTTGTTTCCATTATGAAGATAGGATGTGAACCAGCTTAATGCAAGATTGTCCAGAGAGAGATTTTAAACGATGTAAGAGTAGTTGATGATTGACCATGTCAAAGGCTTTTGACAGGTCTTTTTGTTAATAGAGTCTATGAAGGATATTAAGGCTGTGGTGGTGCTATGGAAAGGTCGAAACCCATGTTGGCAATTGGCTAAGAGATTATTACATAGGAGGTGATTAAGCAACTGTTTGTGGATGCATTTCTCCATTATTTTTGCAAGGGGAGATAGTAACGCTATGGGCCGGAAATTAGAGTAATCAGTTGAGTCACCCCCTTTGAAAAGAGGAATGATGTGTGAGATTTTCCAAACTAAAGGGATAGTGCTTTCTTTTAAAGTCCTGTTAATTAGTATAGAGATAGGGTAGGCTATAGCTTGTGCACCTAGCTGGAGGTATTCGGCTGGTACGTTGTCAGCTGAGGGGGTTGTGGGTTTCAGTTTTTGAAGTAAGGACAGTATGTAAGAGGTAGGTATGGGTTTGAGTTGAAATAAGGGAGGAGTACAGCTTGGGGTAGGTAGTGTAGAGGTGTCAGAGTTTTCTTGGTTAGCTAGTTTTAGTATTGCTGAAGTAAAGAATGTATTAAAGGCATTGGCTGTTTGTAAGGGGGAGTCAGGGTTGGAGCATAGTGGGTTAGGTGTTGCAGCTTTGCCAGGAGATAGTAGTGTGTTAATAGCATTCCAAAATTTATGTGGTTGGTGGGGGGAAGATAGTTGTAGTTGGGTATAAAATTTCTTTTTATCTTTTAGGATGGCTTGCTTTGTCATGTTTCTTTTTTGTTTAAAAGTAAGATGATCAGTACTGCTTTTAGTGGTTCGCCATTTAGTCCAGGCTTTATTCCTACTAAGTATTAGCTGTTTAGTATTACTTGTGAGCCATTGAGCTGTTTTAAATTTCATGGATGGTCAAGAATGGTAAGAAAAATATTATTAAAGTGGTTAACAGCTTCATCTATAGGGAGAGTCTTAAGAGGTGACCAGTTAACATGCATAAGTTCATTTTGGGATCAAAAGATGAACGAATAATATAAAACATTACGAATTTACTTTATTAAAATTTTTTTGTTAAGAATCAATACAAGTTATATGACAATTATTTACTATGTACATAAATTTTAGACAGTTTGTAGAAAAATGAAAGTTAAGCTAGTCTAATACAAACAAGAACTGCAATATGAAGTGAGGGAAAACAGACTTACGGTATATTTGTAGAGAAAGTCAGGGAAGAGAATGTGAGAAAAGTAAGGAAGTAAGTGAATAAGGGAAAGTAAGGAGGTATAAGGAATAAAAAAACTACTAGGGATATAGTTTATGATTAATTTGCTGTCCAATTGTTGAATGCAAATTATGTTTTGATGTGCATTTCAGTAGTACTCAACAGATGACATGGGGTATTGTGACTTCAACACAGTGTTGAAGGTTATTGTAGATCATTTTTTTTTCATAAATTGATGTTTGTTGTATCACATTTTTGTATCTGGAAGTGAAAGGATTTTTGCATAATTTCTTTTAAAATTTTAGAATATATAGCATTCTGTACATCAGCTTGTTTAACTTGTATGGTTGGGTTTACATGGTGCTGGATTACAACCTAGATTTCTTTTTCTTTTTTTTTTTTGTTCATAACTCATATAAGATTTATTTGCTTATGTGTCAATTAACTATTAGTATTATGGTATTTAATTCAAAACATGGTTATTTGGAAAGTCCACAGTTTTGATAAATGTGGAGGTTTTATTTCAGTTCATTTTACTTCTTTGGAGTGTATATTATTAGGTAACTGTCTCATTTTAAGGCTACGTGGATGATTTTATATTTGTTTTTGCTACTGCTTCATGTGATGACTGCAAACATATTCTGATAGGAAATAAGTGAGCAGAATTATGTTTTGAAGAGTTACTGAGATATAAGTTGTTTCTTTTAATGAAGCATCAATTAAAATCTTTAATATTCAGCTGGTGATATGGTAGTTTTTAACTTCTTGACAGCTCTGGTTAAAAGGCCTAAGGTTTTATATTGGTGTAAATGCAAGATGTAACTTTCCAAAAAGCTGTTGCTAGTACGTTCTAGTACGTTCTTGGATGCTCCTTTTCTTGTATGTTAGCAAGACGTTTTAGCTTCCTCAATCATTCTGTATTTTCAGGGCTTTCTAGGGTTTATGTTTCCAGAGCACAAGTTGAATCCTATAAACTGAGAGATGTGGTATGCCATCAGATTTACTAAGTGGGCAGAGTATGATTTACTCAGTTTGTTTTGTAATTTGTGCTTTTGACTTATAAATTTTATCTCTTTGGATGGACTGGGCTGTTTGTTTTATTAAAATAACTAAGGTCTTTGTTTTTTAAACGGTGATACAGGTGGCACGGGAACCTGAAATACTGAGTCCATACAACTGTAGACTCCCTACACAGAAGAACAAACTTTTTAAATTCTGATGATACTCTTAAGTGCAACCCAGCTCTGTCAGCAACTGAAGTCTTTGTATGCTGTAGTCTGGCCTGCTATTAGAATATGAGTACCTTGGGAAAGGGCTGGAGGAACATAATTAGAAATATCAATCATAAGTGATTAGAAGACATGATGCCACTGCAAAGATTTTTTTCTTTTATGGTTTTGCTACACAGGTTATATGGACAGAGGCTGCAAATGCAGAAGTTGCACAGACAAGTCTTGTTTACACGTTGTGTGCCAATGACAGGAGTAAATAATGTAATCTTATTTTATTCCACTGAAGTGCATTCTAGTGAAGTTTTGCATAGCTGTGGACTATTTTTTCTTTCTATTTTTCCTTTGACTCACAAAAAGTATGTTGCGGGTTAACAGGTGTCTTAGACTATTTATAATATAGTCATTTAAAGTATCATGCTCACTATTATATTATTTTTAATAGGTTATTTATATGTGCATCATACATTTTACTGTCAGGTTATACTGGTTCCTTTGATTGTTCTTGTAGGTTTTGTTCCATTTTCATTTTGAATTTTTCTTCGTGGTATTGCTTAGCTCTTAATAAATCCTCTACTCGTACAGGACTTTTTTATATCCACCTGAGCTAACACCGCCTCAGGCAGATGGAACATCCGTTTATTACCTCATTTGCAAGACAACACCTCAGGAAGGTTTATCTTTTTGCTACAGTACAGTGACAGTACTTGAACGTTTAATATTCCCAAACGAACATACCTCCATATGCACATAACCTCTAGAAACTTCCTAATGAACATATTACCTCTTAATAAATGCCCATGATACATAGGGATGAAACTGGGTTGGATTACACAGCTAGGCTTATAAAGGCCCTGGTAGTCGTTAATCTAGTATATACCTATGAACCTATGAATCAATGCCAGGTGTCTGGTTTGGTAACAGAACCTGTAGCCTTCAGATATTTTCAGTATCAAAGAGGTGAGTGTGCTGTCTTATGTTATCCCGTTCTTGTCACTTTAGTGTTATCAGCTTACATATCAAAAGTGATGTCTAAGCAAATGCGGAAAGAATGAAGTCAGAAAATGTTACCATGGTGTGGAATGTGGAAAGAATGAAGCCAGAAAACTCTACCATGGTTACCATGGTGTGGTCTGGAATTGTCTGTTACTTGCACACTTGTGAATCTGCTCCTGTAGAGCCTGACATGTGTGCCAGTTGTGTTAAATGTATCTCATCTCCAGTTGGAATGAAGGGGAAGTAGTCTGATGGAGGTAGGTATTATATATATATATATATATATATATATATATATATATATATATATATATATATATAATTTAGATGTGGTACCAAATTGCATGATTCTCAAAATATTAAATGCCATTCAGAGTGTCTCTGCACTAGACTGCTAAACAGAAGTTATGTCTAAGAAAACTGTCATGTTATTATATGTGTGCAATGTCCTAACAAGTGCAGATAAAACAGCTTGTCCCAGTGACATGCATTAAGCCTGATAAGAATACTGCCACATTGTTTAGTACAGAATATACCCATAATCCATCGTTTTAATGTGTCCACCTTGAAAATAGCAAAGTTACATAACATTGATTTCTGTGTTAATACACAGATCCCTTAAAGGACATTATGTGTGCAGCCAGGCATAAACCATGTAAGTTATGCTGCATAAATTATAATTTTATAGGGTAGCATTTTTTAGGTTCATAGGTGTGTGCTAGGCTAATGGCTCTGGAGCCTTTACAAGCCTATCCATAGGATTACCTTGGCAGAGCCACTGGAGTGATCCCTGGGGTAAATTTTCTATTTCCCATCCACTCATCAAGATTTCTTTCGAAGACGGCCAGTAAGGTGCTCTGCTTGACATGTATGGGAAATCTATTCCATAGTATGGGTAGTCTCTGGGTTATGAACCTGTCCCTCCAGCATGTTCTGTTGATTGTGGTAATGAGCATGTTAGATGCTTCAAGTTTAAAAATGACCCACAAATGTTAGAAGAAAACCAATAACAGCTATGACAAGAGTGATGAATGTTTGTTACAATACTATGTTTCTCATTTAAAGACTTCTTATATAATAATGTGTTCCTCTTTAATTCCAGATTTAGGATATATACCATACAAAAAGGGTGGCAATATTGAGGAATGGTAGCATCACAGTAGTCTAGAATTAGAAATTCCATGCGTTAACATGACCTTGAAGAGATTTGCCATCTGTTTAGAAAGTGGAATAGCCTTCCTTTTTTCTCTCAAAAGAAATAAATAAGTGATTAGACTTTCTAATGTTTTTAGGCTTCTCCAAGTCAAATCTAAGTTGTCTATGAAAATCCAGCAAATGATGGATTCTTTCACCCCTACTTTGAGGATTGTAAAATACAGGGAGATGGGCAGTATTGTTCAAGAGACATTTCAGTGACCACTTTAGGCAGAAAGGAAGGGTTTGTACTGAGGGTCACACTGTCTATACGGAATTAAAAAAACACACAAAAGAGGAAGTTGACATGACAGCTTGTAACTAAAAGCTGTGTTGCTAGCACAATAGGTGGTATACTTGCCTTTGGTTTAGAAGATTGTGGGTTCTAATCCCATTCCATATAGATGGATTGCTGATACTACACTGGACTTTAAAGGAGGATCAGGGTGCTGTATTCCTGAGTCTATTGTCTTTAAGGGTGTTACCTACTTCCCTCCTAGATAAGGCCAGTCGATGTGGACCATAGATTTGTGATGCAAACACACACCATACAACTTGGTCAATAAGGGAACAAGAGTATAACATGGCTAGGCTTACAAAGGTTCTAGGGCCAATAGCCTAGTAACCTCCTATGAACCTATGTAACTTATGGACCATTTTAGTAGATGTTAAAGTCACTAATAAACCTGTTTTCCAAGAGCAACATTTTAAAGATGCAGAAGATGCAGGTTCAAAAAGTGGTAGTGTTAATTTTTCATGAACATAGTTCAGGTCCCAAGGAGGAGGAATGGATTTTCTGTGAGGCCTGATATATATGACACCTTTTAGGAACTGCTTCATCTCCTAGGTTCATAGGTGTTAACTAGACTAATGCCCACAAGGGCCTTTGTAAGCGTAACCATGTATCCCAAATCTCTGACAATTTCTGGTACCCTTGATAAGTGTAAGCAGGGGCTTGGGAGCTAAAACATTTATAATCAGGGGCCTGAGAGATAAACCATTTACAGGTTGCCTGTGTCCATTAGAGGTATAGGTGCCAAGCCAGGTATGAATTTCCTGTCCCCATCCAGCTGTTCAAATTACACTTGAATTGGGTTAGGGAGGAACTCTGCTTCTCATGGATGGGGAGCCTGTTCCATAGATGGGGTAGTCTCAGGGATACATACCTATCTCTCCAGTAGGTCCTATTTATATCACAGGCAATGTTTAAGTATTTAGAATGGATAATTATTGTGCTGTTTGTTTTGCTGATATACAAGAGGCCCATCAGTGATGGGTCTGACAAAGCTCTGTATGCCAGGCATAGATCTCACCTCAACAGCCTCTAAGACAGAATTGATGGATAGGGCCTTGAGGTGGTTTGCATAGGACATTTTAATTATGTCCTGTATTCTTTTAGTGCGGAACCTCAGTGGATGTTCCATTTGTTGGATATGCTTGGTTAGGTAAATACCAATGGGGGTACTGTACTCAATGATAGGTCTGATGAATGCCGAATACAGTGGAACAATGACTTCCTTGGACCTGGATGCCATACCTTTATTTATAAGTTACACAACTTAGAATGGTTTCCTCACTACTGTAGACATGTGATGGTCAAAGGCTAGATTACTGTCTATGTGTGTCCCCAACTCCTTGACTAGTGGGTCAACTCTAAGGGATGTGTTGTCAATATGACAGTTACCAAGGGTGGATGACTTCCTGAGGGATACTGTTATGCATTTCTTGGCATTTAGTTTTAGTCCATGGCTTTGACACCAGTTGTTTGTCTGTGTCAGCCCTTCCTGGAGAACATTTGTGTCATTGTGGGATTCAATGACATCTCCTAATTTGCAATCATCTGCAACTTTAGTCAGCCAAAGACCACTGACATTGAGCTTGACTTCAGAGAAGTAAATGTCAAAAAGGAGTGGTCCAAGGACCAATCCTTGAGGGACTCCACTTGTGACTGGCCTCTTTGTAGAGGTGGACTCTCCAGTTTTAACTTCTTGGGTCCCATCTGTGAGCCAGCTGGCTATCCACCAGGTGAAATACAGGTCTGTAAGACAACCTCTAAGTTTGTCAACAATTCCCAAGTGAAATATTGTGTCAAATATCTTGGTCAGATCAAGGTAGGCAGTGTGAATCATTTTTCCCTCATCCATTGCTTTGGTGACCTCCTCAAAGAAGTCCACCAGGCTGAGTAGGCATGACCTGCCTTGATGAAACCAAACTGGGCTGGGTCCAGTGTTTGGAGGTTTACTATATAATTATTGATCATTTCCATGACAATTCTTTCCATGCTTTTGCATATAAGACTAGTGCACTTATGGGTCTGTAGTTTCCAAAGTCTGTAGATGGTTCACCTTTGTGCAGAGGGATGACTGTTGCTCTTCTCCAGTCACGAGGCACAAAGCCTGTTTGGAAGCTACAGTTAAACATTAATTCCAAAGGGCCTGATAGCTCATGTTTCATGCTATTTAGAAGGCATCCTGGGATATTGTCTGGACCCAGTGATGCAAAGTTCTTGTCCTTAAGAGAGAACATTAAGGACCTGTTCCCTAGTGACAGCAGGGGGGTATTATATTTGATGGTATTTCCTGAGGAAAGGCTGAGGAGAAGAGGGGGCAAAGCTGGAGCTGAATTTGTCGGCCAGTAGGTTTCTATATCTTCTAGCTCAGTATAGAAGGCTCTATTTACAATGAGTTCTGCATACAAACGTGTATTGTCTTTGAGGTTGCGGATGTATCTAAAGAATGCCTTATGGTTGTCCTTGGCCTGGGAAGCCAAATTTACCTCAAAGTTCGCATTGATAAACTTTATTTGTCCCCTGAGTTTTGTTTAGCTTGATGAGAGTGCTTTTATCCTGCTGGGTGCTGCATCTCACCATGACCTGAGACATACCTCCCTAGACTATATGAAGAGAGACATCACAGAGCTCTCAGAATATGTGTCCCAGGCTGGTATGGGCCTCATACTGAGCATAATTTTACCTTCTCCAAAGATGATGCCACAATACGAACAAAAGAAGACTGTCTTTAATAATTAGCTTAGTTTCTGGTGTCATTCTAAGAGGGTGCAATATTTGTCAGCATGTAAGGAGATGGTCAGCAGACCATGCTGCTTTGCCACAGATGGTCTACACCTCTCCCCTCTAGGCTTTGAATATTAGCTAAAACTTTGTTTTCCCCCACAGTGCCTTTTTTAGTCAGTGTCAAAATGAAAGTACTTCTGACATAGCAAATCAAAACCAAGAAAATCTAAAAGTATTACTGCTCAATGCTAGGAGTCTAAACAAAAGGCTCCACTCCCCAGAAGCTCTCTTCACCCTAGAGAATGCTGATGTCTGTGCAGTCAGTGAGACATGGTTTAATAAAGCCACAGAGACACACCAACAGTGCAAGATTATAATGCCTTGCACAAATTTAGACCAGCTACTTCACAGGCAGGGACTAAAGGTGGAGGTAACTGTCTCTGTTTACATCAAAAATAAATATACTTCAAGGCCGGTCAAACAGGACAATGCACTTGAGCTACATGCAAAATACAATACTACTTCCTTGCAAGCTATAGGTTCCCCTCTCTGACCTAGGAAACTCATACCATGTATTTAAAATTATTGGAAACACTCACCATCAAACCTAATGCCATGCTCAAGGGCGATTTTAATTACTCTACTATTAACTGGGAATCCTATATGACACCAAATGTACAGGCACAGAGATTCCTGGATTTCATAAACACAAACTCCCTGGTCCAGACTGTCACTACACTAACTAGGGGTGCAACCATACTGGATCTGGTCCTCACTAATATGGGACAGTGCTGCACACCACCTAGTGCAATTTCTACTCTGGTAAAGTCAGACCACAAAATGGTTTTCTTTGAAGTAAAAATAAAACCTGGACCCACAGCTAACCTTGGAATATTCAGGAACTACTCTAAGGCTAACTTCCTGCTATTAAGTGATAATCTGGCAAAATCTGAAGTCCCCAGAAACCCTGAGAACACTGCTGCACAGACTTAAAAATGAAAACAGGTTGCAAACAACTGTTGTGTCTGTGCGACCGATTGTTTATGTCTGATGTTTATGTCTTTGTCTTCCGCAAGTGCGGAATTTGAAGACATTTGGACTGTGGAACCACAAATGGACAAGCGAGAGGTAGGTGTGTGTTTAAGAGTATGTGTGTAAGAAGTAGGTAGGTAGGGCTGTTTGTGTGTGTGTGTGTGTGTGTGTGTGTGTGTGTGTGTGTGTGTGTGTGTATGTAAGAAGTAGGTAGATAGGGCTGTGCATGTGTGTGTGTATAAGAGGGAGGTGTGTGTAAGACGGAGGTAGGGGTGTGTGTCTATATGTGTGTGTAAGAGGGAAGTAGGGTAGTCATACTTCTCAATTGTCCAGATTTTCACAGAATGTCCAGGTTTTTTCCTCATATTTTTGGTCTGTTTCTCATAAAATTGTGCTTTTCTGACAAATCCCTGGCAAATCATTGAGGACTTAAGTCAGAAAATAACAGCAGACATTTGAGCTGTAGACTTCATATCCTTCAGAAAATTTATACTAATGCAAAACTTGTTGTTCATCAACTTTCTAAGTTTGTAAGAGAAATATTTAAAAGATGTCCATATTTTTGGGCCTTTGTCCCACCATTATTTGTGGCTTTGTCCAGATTTCTTGCTCTAAGAGGTTGAGAGGTATGAGAGGTGTATATGTGTGTGCATACCTCTCAATCGTACAGATTTTCACAGACTGCCCATATTTTTCCCTTTTGGTTTGTTCCTCATAAAAACTGTCTTTTTTTGACAAACCACTGGGATCATAAGGATTACATTTACTAAATAATGACATGAATTTGAGTTTCAGACTTCATAACCTTTAGAAAATGCATTCTAACACAGATCTAGATATTCTAGCAACTTCTAAGGTTATCAGGTTGGACGGTGCAGTGGTGCAGCAGTTTCAGTTGTTGCCTCACAACAAGAGGCTCTCTGGTTTGATTCTTAGCTGGGGTGCCTTCTGTGCACAGTTTGCTTGTCCTCCCTGTGTTTGTATGGATTTCCTCTGGGTGCTCTGGTTACCTCCCATGCTACAAAGACATGTGTCTGGAGTGTTTCTCCCTGGGCTTCTGCTGAAAATTGGCTTGTCCCAAGTCGGACTTTCCTGGAAAATAAATGAAAAATTAATTAATAAGAGCAATATTTAAAATGTGTCTCTAGTTTTGGACCTTTGTCCCCCTCCATTACGACAGACTTTGTCCAGATTTCTTGCGCTACGTGGTTGAGATGCGTGTGTGAGAGAAAGTGGAATGCCCTAACAGGGTTAGCAGGTGCTTACAAATTTCTTCACGCTCAAACCCTATTCCTTAACTACAGGAAACAAGAGCCTGAACCCTAGCCCAACTACCAAGCTGTATTTTATCAAGGAATTTAGTTTCAAGTGCATTTTCAAGGGAAGAGAAGTTTACTGCTGCTCATGCTAAGTCTGTTTACAATGTGCAACTGTTTTGTTTAGCAAATGGTATCACTATTGTGGTATAGAATTTTAAAGCAATGTTAGTAGCACAGCAGGTAGAATACTTGCGCTTTGATGTAGAAGGCTGTGTATTCTACTCCCACAGCATGTAGATGAATTGCTGACACTGTGTTATATTTTAAGGGGGGGGGGTGCTGCAGTCCTGAGTATGCCCTCCTTTGGATGAGATGCCTAGTAACTATGAACTTCTTGCCATCCATTCCTTGGCATTTTGTACTATTACCAGTTTATCATTTTTTTAATGCAACATAGGCAATTTATTCTTCAAGGGCAACAGGCACTTTATTTGTAGATGAAACAATGAAATATAAAGGTGTTTGCTAGCAGCAACCTTTTCATTAGTTACAGATCTCTTTAATGTGGAGATATTCAGATGACTTTTACTTATGTAGAGATTGTGCACATTAACTGATACTGGTGGATTGTAATGACCAAAGTTTGAGTGGCCTTTTATGGTTGAAATGTTCTGAATTGGGCAGTTTTGTTATTATTGGTTCACATGTTTTGTTTCATTGCTTACTGGAAAAAATTTTCAAAACTATAAATTTAAAACATGCTTTAACAAGTGGTGCTGTATTATAAAAGGGATATAATTTAATTATTATATATTATAATTTACAATCAGGAAGGTGAATCAAAGAACTTTTGCATGGTCTTAAAAATGTGTGTAGGGTGCCTATGATTTGAAAATAGCCCAAAGGTAAACTTAATCCACCACTAGCCAGATGCATTTTTATGAATGTGGGTTTCAGTGCTGTTTTAGTGAATGTGAGTTTCAAAAGAAGAGAAGTTTTAATGATAAGTCTGTTTTCATTGTGACACTGTATTGCTTTGTTTGCAAATGTCTACCAGTGTTTGTGCTATAAAATTTGAAATAAAACTTTTAAATTAAATTCAAATATTTGTAATCATTGTAGAAGTAAAGCAGAAAATTGTATGCACACTGAGAGATTTGAAGAGTGTTTATGGCAACTGGGGAGAAATAGCCAAGTAATGGGACACTGGCATGGCTGAGTTGGAGGGGGGTGCTGAATGGGGGAGTTTGACCTATATACAGGGGGTCATGTAAAATTATCTCTTGCGAAAACTGGGTTGAGAGTGGAAAAAGTTTAAGAAGCCCTGATCTATATCACTGCATATTAATTCAACTACAACAAATTCCATGCGTCTGATAGCTCTGTAATGTCCAAAGTCAGTAGCTGGACCACCTTTATGCAACGGCACTACAGCAGCTGTTTTCCACACTTCATGGATGTAACCAGGGGACAGACTCAGGTTTAAGAGCTGATAACGTGATTTTCCTAAGCTGGGACTTAACACTTCTTAACAGACATCCAGAGATTTTTGTAAGGAATCATGCAGCTGATATATATAGTTCTGGGAAGCATCAAAAGAACATGGTTCAAATTGAACTTGGGAGAGGAGATATAAGGGGGAATGGATAGGACAGAAGTGAGGTTGGGTGAAGTGGAGTTGGAAGTAGGGTTGCCACCTTTTCAAATGCTCAAAGTGGGACAATTGTGGTACACATATCAGATTTTGCAGGCCAAAACATACCCACGGCCAGTACAAAGGACAGAACTTCACTTTTTTGCCTAAATAAAAGCTTAGTCATGTAGCATTTTAGTTGCTTATTCTGTTTTGTATAACATTTAGGTGTTTCAGATACAGAATAACTGTTTTATGCAACTATTACATAAAATATTGGAAATAATTTTGCCCTAAAATTTCAGGACATTTGCCATTTTTACAATTTTTTTGCAGGACACAACTTCCCAAAGTGGGAGAGGTGGTGACCCTAGTTGGAAGGGGATCTGCCAATATCAACAGTGTTCTTGAATCATATATATAGCTTGTCTTCTGAATTAGATGCATTCCTAAGTTCACAGTCAGCCTTGCGTATCCTAATGGTAAATTTGAAGGACTTACTTGTATCTCTTTTGTAACAATAAAGTGAACATCTTTTAGTGAGGGCAGCAGCCTTTTCTTTTTCTTACAGTGTTTGTTAATGTAGCAGTCCACCCTATGGGTTTAGTTTTAACCTTTTAACCTTTCCATTATGCTTATTACGGATTGGCATGGGCGTCTCAATGCATCTATCAAAGAGTGAGTTAATTTCATAGCAGAAGGCATCAGCCTTGGGAACAAGGTTTGCTGAAGAGTTGTAACATTTGAGATTACCAGTATGATCAGTACATAGTAAATAACTGGTTTGACAGTAATATCTGAATGTACAGGAATTATTAAGGGGCACAAAGCAGGTTTGCAGGAGAAGGTCAAAATCAGATGGTCAAATATGACTTGGGGGGTGCACATCTGGGGCTCAGAGATGAGGTGTGGTTCTGTAACAGATATCATTGTACCAGAATCTTATGCCATGTCAAGCACATGAGAAGTTAATGCCAATTTGCCACATTTTGTTCTAATTAGAAGTATGATCCTCAGTAGTCTAGCTAGAGTGGGGCAAAAAGGACAGCTGCCCCAGGTGCAAAGTGTTAGGAGGCATGACTGGCAGATTCGGATCATTCTTCATTCATTTGCATTTGTAGTCAGAAATTAAGTGCTTTAATGTTTCATGTATGGTAGCAACTGTAGCAGCTATTTGCAAGCAGCGTTCTACAGTTTAAAAGGAAAATGATTTTTTTTAAGCAAATCCTGTGTCAGGACTTCAGAAATGAAAGTGCTTTAGCAGTTGTACTGTAGCCACTGCTTGCTACATTTGTAGCAAGCAGATTACAGTTTAAAGGAAAGAAGTTTTTTTTAGCTCCTCAGTTAGAATGGGGGTACACCAAAATCAGAGGATGGCTCCGGGCATCAGAATAGCTATCTATATCTCTGATGATCCTTACTAAATCACAGTTG
Source organism: Protopterus annectens (assembly GCF_019279795.1). Taxonomy (NCBI): domain Eukaryota; kingdom Metazoa; phylum Chordata; order Ceratodontiformes; family Protopteridae; genus Protopterus; species Protopterus annectens. The sequence goes on along the minus strand of NC_056732.1, from coordinate 1,361,886,514 downwards.
CATTCCTTGTTACTGCTGTGTTATCTGTCTCATAAACTCTCAATTCCTAACAAAAGATAAACCAAATGATTGCATGACATGCATATTTGCAAAATAAACTGAATGAGTTGTGGATAACAGTCATTTACAATTAGCAGAAGATAGCCATAAAAAAGCAAAAACAAAAATTAAAAAAGATCTTGACTACTTCCTACAGTATTGCCAATGGTTGTTAGCCTAAAATGTGCAAGACCATTTCCTTTCCGAGGAATCATATGGTTTCCTAAAATAAAATCCACAAAGATGATGATGTTGGAACTAACCTTGCCAAATCAAAAAGAGGAATCCCCATTCCTGGTGATGCAGCAACAAGAGTTGGCATACTACCTTAGGGATTACAGAGGTATAGCCCTCTATATTAAGGAGTTGGTTACTGAATTCATACAGATTTAGTAATGTTTTTTATAATGGTATGTTGCATAGCACAGTGGCAGAGTGTCACATTGGATTACACTGCTGTCTCAACGTAATTGGTTCTTCAGTTCTCTTTTTGGCTGGATTGTCTTTTATGTAAAGTTTGTACACCCACCCAGCATTTGCATGGGGTTTTGCTGTGTGTTCCAAAATTATCCCACATTCCACAGACGTGACACAGATGAACTGTATAACTGAGGCTCTGTGTGTGTGGTGTGTGTGTGTGTGTGTGTGTGTGTGTGTGTGTGCGTGTGTGTGTGTGTGTGTGTGTGCGCGTGTGCGCGTGCATGTGTGTACTCGGAAAGATGGTATTTTGGCCAGTAATAATTTCTCTACCTTAGTGCTAAAATAGCTCTCAATCCCTCACAATATAAAAATGGATGAAGTGGGTAAATGAAAAATGAACGAATGAATGAATACTGTGTGGTACAGCCTGTGTCAATGTTTTCATCTTACGTGAATCTGTCTTCATGTTTCTAGTCTATAACCCCTTCCTTAAGTCTGTAGTGTCAAGTTTATAGGTTAATAACAGCCTGTTTATCCCAGGTCCATTTTATATGAGTCTATGCCAATTGGTTGAAGGACAAAAGTGTTGAAACTAATATGGTTGAGATAACATGTCAACAATTTGTTTTATCAAATCATTCTGACTGAGATAGTAGTACAGAAGAGATAGGGAAATTTGCCTTTTTCCCCACTGTGATCTCGGAGTTGGTATACATAATTATCAGAGGATATGGGGGTGCAGGGGGGCTTGGTCCCCTGTAAAAACATTGTTTGTGCAGTTGGTGGGTGTTGTGTGGATTAAAGTCAATTTTCAATTAATGGCATTGTCAACTATATGGTTTCAACCATGTTTTTTTTTTTTTTGATAAACTGACATAGATCCTTTAGCATAGGCACATGATATTTCTTTGAATTTACAAAGACATAAATTAAAAGCAGATCCCCAGCAGGATGAAGTATTTTGGACCTAGTTATATCCCCTTTCTATAAGGACTTGAGGGGCCAGATCTGGGTTGTACATATGACTGCCCATCAGGTCGTCCAACTGCACTTAGAAAGAGTCATGGAACTACTATGGATTTACATCTCTGGAAGCCTGGTTTGTAAAATTAATTCTCTGTGATATGCCAGCAAGTCCTATTTATTTTTGTGGTAGAAGTTCAGATCTCTTGAGCAGGCATTTAGGGTGCTATTAGTTTTAGAAATGTGAAGGAATTTGCATAGAATGGGATCCTTCACTGTTCTTTAGGCAAGGCAGGGTCCCTTTCAAAAGTTGACAGGACACAGTAAATAGTGAAAATGTTTTAAGCCAGTCAGGGAAGATCAAGGTGGACACACCCTGACTGTCTTTGTAAGGAAACTATGTGGCTTCTCAAGCTGCATCATGTGCTTTGATAACTGCATATCAAATGGGGTATTACAGACTACTACTGGCCTGATAAGGGAGGAATGGAGGGGAATGATAATAGTACCTAGTGATTCATTTCCCAACTATAGTGGCAACGTGATGGTCAAGGGATAGTTCGTTGTGAATGAAAAAGTCAGTAGCAAATCCAGGCACCCCATGCTTCCTTATGACAAAGGCACAATGCTGCATTTATTGGCATTTAGTTTGAAACCATGGTCTAAGCTCCACAAGTTAGTATGTATTATGCCCTCCTGAAGAATCCAGTGGCCAGATGGAGTGTTTATGGCAGTTTCTAGTTTGCAATCAACAGCAAATTTTGTTAGGCACAGGCCCTTAGCTATCAAAGAAGTGGATTAATCTCAGAAATTCTCTCTCCAAATTTTTTATACTAGATATTGTTTTTATTTGGCAGAGAAAAACACAAAGAGGCATTGTAACATTAAATGTAAATGAAAAAACAGTCTGAACCAATTTACATAACATGCAATATACATGAGGCACGTATCATGCATTCTGCTTTATAATGTCTAGTTACTAAAGAAAACAGTTTTGAAAATAAAGTGACAGGTGTGTCCCTTTTCAGCTGATCCATTCCGAGAATGATCCACCCACCTATCCATCCATCCATCCATCCATCCACCCACAACCTTTATCCCATTTTTGCACATGGGGTTGGGGTGTCACTTCAGTGGCTATCAATTAGAGCCAAGGATTACACCACCAGGTGGCTAGCCAAGGAAAAATGCCGCAGCTAGGAGATCAAAAGTTCTGCATTTTCTTTCCTGAAGGGAGACTCATGGTACTCTAAAGTGTATGATGAATACAATTTTCTCCATTCTAAGGCTAACCAGTAAGCAGAAAGATTAAAGAAAAATCTCCAAAATAAAATTCCCTTGATTTACGCACCCATTTTTTTAAGATGATAGCTTAAGTCTGTTACTGTGTCACTGCTGAAGGAACCTTTTTTGATCAGTGTTCAGATAACAGCATAGCTGAGTCATAATAGACATGTCTGCAAATTTGGTGATAGTTCTACAACTTCTATTTGCAAAGCTATTTTTTTAATATATATGGTCAAAGAGTTCAAGTGAGAATAAAAAATGCAAGGTCCTTTGAGGCAAGCACCTGTGAAAGTCAAGGACAGCAGGAAATGTAAAGAGGAAATTAGGAAGCATTGGTACCATTAAAATTAAATGTACACGTGTGACTACAGATCTTTTAACCTTGTCTTCTCAGCTGCTGAACTCACAAATAACATTTTATGAACCTTACAGGAAGCCAAAGTGATGCTAAAAAGGTACAAGTGGGGTCCTGCTCTGTGGCATAGATGGATAAAGCCCTGATTACAACCCAGATGGCCAAAGTGTGACTAACAGCTCAAGTGCTGGAAAAACTGGGGGGGGGGATGACTGGTTTACGTCAGCTCACCCACCTTGGGAGGGGAAGGAAACTGTGGTCTCAATTGGTTAAACTGCTCTCATGCAGAACAATAATGGCTGCAGAAGCAGGGAAAGAAGGACATTCATTCAAGCTGTACAACACAGCAGGTACAGCATTTATTGCATGTACATGCCACAAAAAGACATATAATGCCCCTATAATGATGTGGGTGTTCATATCAGCCACCAGGAGGCTGGCTTTATTTAACTAATCTGCATGACGGCTGCTAATGAAGGGAAGCCTGTTGTTGGTTAGCAGGCAACAATATGAATATGACTTAAAAATGTTAGTTGGGTCTGTGGCATACCAGTTTAGCATGTATCCCTAACATCCAACTGTTCCAGGTTTGGCCGGAGGCCTGGGAGCTAGAGAAGCCCACCAGGGAAGGAAAAGTGTGAGCGGGCAATGTCTAGTCACCTCTCCAAAGTGTAAGGTTGAAAGCATATGCCACAAGGTGTATTCCTTGCCAATACATTCCCAGTGATGACCCGTAACATAGCAAGCACCATCCAATTACAGGGGAGTGGGGGTTGCCTGAGGGGCTAAGCCACTTGAATCCATGAAATGCTTATCCACCAAACAAAGGAGGCATGTTAGATTTACTAAATTGTAATCCCCGGGTGGCTTATTTGGTGATGGGTACATCCCAAGTAACTTTCACCCAGTAGGGGGACAAATGGGTAAGAAGTACAGCACATAATCAGATGGTTACCATATTGGGGGGGGGGCAAAAAAGGGTAAAAGGCATTATATGCTAAGTAGCCAATATACTACACATATAGCCTTAAGCAGCCAATGTACTACAAGTACAGTCTTTCGTATATGCTCATGAAATGCACACAGAGTCCAGGCATATTACTGGGCACACACAGCCATTCCATTCATAGTTTCTGTATGCCTACTACCACTCAACAGTCACCAGGGGACACACTGAGGTGGTTTGTTTATCCTCAGTAATTTTCACAATATCAGGCAAGGATTCTTGACTTGCTGAAACTTCAGACTTAGTCTGATCTAGAATCAGAGGAGAAGTCAAGAGTGGAAACTGTGTCATTCTCCATAGTTGGCATAATAACAGTCACTGTCCAGTACACTGTAGAAAGTTTCTCTTCTTAAAGACTGAGTGTGACTTCATCCATAGAAATGTTAAGTTTTAATATGATTAGAATATTCTTTATATGGAACTTCTGTTTTTTTTTTCACTGAATGTCCTGTCTGCAGAGTGTTTGTCATGCAGGAACCTTGTTTACAAGTACAGTTTCTTTTAAGCAGTCTGACTCAAGCTCAGTTTTACGAGATCAAGTACAGTTCTCATTATGTGTATTCAGGAACAATTCTACATGTAATTGTCTAATAGTATACTGTGGATATATTCTGTACTAAAACAGAAAAAGTGAATTTTTATCCTGTTTCCAATATGGTATTCAACAACTTTGTTGTACTTGAGTTGATATATGCACAAATCTTTCAAATAAACCACTGGTTGCTGGATGCCCCGGGGTGCTGGTGGAAGGAATTGCTCCATTTTCTCCAAATTCTTCTGAAATAAATGTAGTTTTGTTGTCAGTAACAACATATTTAGAATAAACTGAGAAATAAATGCAGTCATACAAAATACTATTGATCATTTCAAAAATGCATCCACAACTATTATGAGTATGTTATTCACAAATGATGCTGCGAAATATAAAAGTAACCTCTACCCAACATCCACCTGGAAATTTCCAGGGATGTGGTGATTCTTGTGTCAGTATTTTCAATTTTATCTGGCAGAACAAGAGAAAAGGACAGCCTTTTTATATGAAGTCATGTAGGCATTGTAACAAATCATGAACTGAGTACAGTATATTTTTGTAGGATCATACAACTCATAGGGAGTTACTAGGCTATTGGCCCTATGGCCCTTATAAGCCTAGCCAAGGGTTTAGCCCATGTTTAGACAAGTCAGCACCCACAGCCCCTGTCCAACAGGGACACAGGTGGAATCCCAGGGGTGTATTTTCTGTTTCCCATCTAGCTATCCAGGTTGCGCTTAAAAGGGATAATGAAGTACTCTTCTTGACGTGGAGAGGGAGTCTTTTCCACATATGGTGGAGTCTCTGGGACACAAATCTGTCCTGCCAACAATTCCTATTGATGTCACAGACCAGGTTGAGGTTGCATGTGTCGGTTACTTGAATGGAGCTTGACTTGTGAATATGCAGCAGACCCATCAAGGTGGTGTCTGAGATTGCTTTGTAAGCCACACAAAGGTCACTTCTGAGGAGTCTGTATGAAAGTGAGTAGAGGGACAGGGCTTTTAGTCTATCGGTGTAGGGTAGATGTTTGAGGCCCTGGATTGTCCTAGTGAGGAACCTCTGTGGTCTCTTCAGCTGCTGCATGTGCTTTGCAAGGTACATGCCAAAGGGGGCATTGTACTCAATAATTGGCATTTTAAGGGAAGAATACAGGGATGTTATGACCTCCTTGTCCCTGGATGAGATACCCTTACTTACAAGCTGGGCCATGTAGAAAGCTTTCCGTACAACGGAAGCAAAATGGTGGTCAAATGTCATGTTGCTATCAACCTGGGTGCCCAAATCTCTCTCGACTGACTGCATGTTTAGGACATTGTTATTAATGTGATAATATGTGGGAAAATCACTCTCCCCAAAGGGGATTATGATGCATTTCTTGGCACTCAGCTTGAGGCCATGTTTCTGGCACCAGCCATTTGTTTGGGTGAGACCCTCTTGGAGGACGTCCACATCACTTGGGGAATTGATGACCATGCCCAGCTTGCAGTCATCAATGGTGTTTATACCATGCCTCAGGAGGTTGTAATCAGCGTGTTTTTTTTGTCTGACCCTAGCTGGGGGGGGGGGGGGGGTCAGAGGAGATGGTGACTTCAAAATGTGAATGGTTTATGGTCGGATCTTACCAGGAAGGATGATACTGTAGGGGTGCTGCAGTGGTCACTCATGTTGGTTAATACCAAGTCCAAGACTGGTTTTGGCCCGCACCTCAGAGAAGCATATCCTGAATAAAAGAGGCCCCAAGACCGATCCCTACGGTACGTTGCTCGTTATGAGTCTACTGCTTGAGGTGGCTTCCCCTACTATGATTAGGTGGGTTCTATCAGTGAACCAGTTTTCTACCCATCTGGTAACACATGGATTGATGCCTAGTTGAGAGAGTTTATCTATTATGCCTGAGTGGAGAACAGTGCCAAAGGCTTTGGCCAGATCAAGGTAGGCGGTGTGCACCATCTTCCCCTCATCCATGGCTTTGGTGATTGTCTCAAAGAAGTCGACCAGATTTAACAGACATGACCTCCCTTTGGCAAAGCCAAACTGTGTGGGGTCGAGTGTTTGGAGGTTGCCAATGTCCCTGTTAATGAGGTCAATGATAATCCATTTCATGGCCTTGCAGATCAGGCTAATTAAGTTGATGTGTCTATGATTTTCCGAATCAGTTGACCCTCCATCTTTGTGTAAAGGGATGAAAGTGGCTGTCCTCCACTTGGCTGGGACAAAGCCAGTACTTAGGCTTTTGCTGAATAGGGTACTTCATGGTACTGCAAGTTCATGCCTGAGTTCATGATTTGGACATTGGTGCCAGCTCCTATGGGGGGGGGGGGGTAGTGAAGCTGTTTATACCATGCCTCAGGAGGTTGTAATCAGCGTAGTTTTTTTGTTTGACCCTAGCTGGGGGGGGGGGGGGGGTCAGAGGAGATGGTGACTTCAAAATGTGAATGGTTTATGGTCGGATCTTGCCAGGAAGGATGATACTGTAGGGGTGCTGCAGAGGTCACTCATGTTGGTTAATACCAAGTCCAAGACATTATCACCTCTTGTGGGTTATCAACTAGCTGTTCCAAGGCATTTGCATTGATAAAATTGAGGAATCTCTGGGCATTTGTGTTCTGGCATGAGCAGTTTTTTCAATCTACAGTTGGGTAGTTAAAGTCACCCAGGATCAGGTTAAAGGGTTGAATCTTGATAGATTCGAAAAGGTCCTGATAGGTGGAGTGGGCATCTTGAGTCAAATTTGGGGGCCTGTAGCTAGCTATGATTTGAACAGGAGTCTTGTCAACAGTTAAATGCACCTGGAGTGTCTCCTGTAGGTCATACTGTTTGACCAGCCTGGTGGTGTGTGTGTGTCTTTAATATATATTGAAACTCCACCTCATTTAGCTTTGCTGCCCACAGTTTGGGGTCTGAATGTATGACAGGATGAGTAACCATGTAAGGTTGGGGTGCTCTCCACAGCTTTGAACCAGGTTTATGTGACTGCACAAATGTCAGCAGCTTCCTGGTTAAAAATGCTTGCAGTGAGTGCTGTTTCATGTTTAGACTCCTCTTTTCTAAATTTCTAAAGAGTATTCATAAAGACAGTGCCCGATTACTAACCATCTAAGGGAAAGGTCAGTATTTTGCTAATAAGAATAATAAAAGGTGTTATCAACATATTATATAGCAGAATTATATTTGTAAAACTTAACAGGAAAGGAAAACACTTACACTTGTTTGAAAATTGATCTCAGGACCCCCCACATTCTGTTCAGTTGTCACTACTACTAGACCCAACAAGGATTTGATTGACAGTTAGATACCTGGCTTTCCCCAAGAGCAATTTCTGCTTTCAACAAGGAAACCACCACAACTGTAATTTTTAGAACATAAGCATCCAATGCAAAGCATCGGTTTTCAACGAAATGGAACAAAATTTAACTTGCAATATGGTCTACATGATAGTTGACAGTAGTAGCATAATCTCCTACGAAGGCTCAAAATCTCACATAAATGAATGGAGGAAGAAATCCACAACAACCATGCTTTTAAAAGGAAAAAGATTCACCACTAATCACAACTGGCCAGTCTCCAAAAGAGTTGCTCTCGATGTAAGTCTACCCTTATTCTGAAACATTTGATCTCAGTATAAGTGACTTACTTCAGTGTAAGGCTTATCTACACTGAGAGCGATCTGCTAAATAAAGTTTTTTTTATCAGGATACTAAATCAGCTGATTGATGTCCTAAAATAACCAGGAAAGCTGTATGGTTTAAAATCCAAGAAATCACAGAGGAAGAGTTAGATGATTAAAGGACAAAGGCAATGTATAACAGCACCAGTTTTTGACATGCATTAGTACCCAAGATATAGCTTTATTAGGGCATTTAGAACCTGAAACTGTATGGCAGCTAGGACTATTAGGCCATTTCAAGCCATCAAGATGCTCTGTAATAAACAAATATCAACAATGTATTTATTTAAAACTTGTTTAGGGATTGAATGACAAAATGAAATAATAACAAATATAAGGCAAGAACAAATCTTCATTTTGACAACAGTGGTTTCAAATAATAAAGATTCACAGCTTTCAAATTTGATAGGTCTTGCAGAATATCTCCACACATTGACCAAGTTATTATTAAGCGTTATTTTGAGAATTAGATATACATAGGTATTTAAAGTTTGACAAAATACTAATGCTATTCAAATTACACCCCAACAAAAGAGAATGGGGTCTTACAGAAGGGAAAATGGTAGATTTATTAATATTAGGCTACTGATAGATGAATCAGGCAGCATTTAGCACAATAGGTAAGTGGGAATGTGGAGAAAGAAATCATAGGACTTGTATAGCACAAAGATTCCAATAATTCTAGAAAAATTAATAGATGTTCTATCATGAAGAAATATTAGTAAAAGTTCAAAATAAATATCAAACATCAAAGGCAAAATGGGACATCCTTTAATCATCCTTTTATTAAGGATAACTAAGTCAGGGGATAAGTCCCTGATGTATAGTGGAGAGAAAGGTGTAACATACTTTAACTGCTTAATGAACATTTCAGAAGAAATGTATGAAAAGGGTCAAAAACTTTACAGCATCATTGACTAAGGCAATACACTAATACTGAGATCGCTTAGAACAGGAACCTCAAAACCCATGGCCCTTGGGCCTCAACCAGCCCTCAAATGAGCATAATTACAGGTTAAGCTACTGCACTACAGTTCTAGCTGGAAGGACTACCTTGTTTTTTTGTTTTGGAGCATGTGGCCCTCGGCTAAGTGTGCTAGCCCTTATACAGCCTTCATAGTCATTTGAGATTAAGACCTTAAAAAGTATAATGGACACCTAAGTTAAAGCTAAGTCTAAACACTGCATTGATTTTTAAATTAGACTGGAATGATGAGATTATGTGAGACCCAATATTTTCTATTCTTTTAGCAATAATGGCCACCTAAACTTTACAGCCTCTATTAATTAGTGCCAAAGACCTACAAATATCAGGAATTTCCCATCCAGAACAGAGTATTCTATCTGCTGCATTTTTTATCTTTTAGTCTATAGTCATAGTCTTTGTTGCACTATACAATTACTGAGATGCTCACTATGTCTTTCCATTTATAAGCAAATCATCAAATAATACAGCGGCTTTCAAATCCTTGCTCTCTGTGCTGGTAATGTGACGTTGACTTTCTGTAAAGTAAGAGAATGTGTTACACTGTCTTCATTGTTTTGAGAACTGGAAGGTGGCAAGTACACAAAAACGGTACCTATGATATACTACAGAAAGAAGCCACTACATGCTTTAATTAAGTTTTCTTAGACAGGCAGTGCAGAGATAATGGAGAAATATTTAAAAAAATAGTTCCTCCATAACACAGGTGTTTAGAGGACAATGCAAGAGACACATAATGGTAAAGACACAGTGTCCAATGACACAGCGAGACTGAGAAAGGTAGATTTGTACGACAATACTAAGTAAGGAGAAAGAGACTCTCTACACTACTCACAGGAAACAAGCACACGGTGGAAACTGGTAGAGTAATGGCATGAATGGAGTGATGAGGAAGGGAATAAACCTAGTGCAGAGTAGCATCTATTAAATGATATTTTCTGCATTCAGGTAGTCGTATTTGTATTGTTCAAACAGACACCGCTTGAGCTGAGGGCTGAACTTAAGAGTCAATATTATGCTTGGTGAGATAGTGAGGAAGGGTTGCCACAGTTTTGGAGGAAGAACACAGAAATTAGAGTCAGAACTGTGTAATTTAGTAAATGAAGTTTGAGTAAGAAAACCTTCTGTATCCTAACTTAGATGTTCATGACAAGTATCATTGCAGATGGAGAGGGGACATTGTTAACGAGTACGAAATATGAAAGCATAATGCTTGATTATATAATTAACAATATAAATAACATTGAATATGAAAGCATAATGCTTGATTATATAATTAACAATAGAAATAACATTGAATATCCCTCAAGATGTGCAACTTTTAACAGTACAAATATCAATGACAGTTTTTTTCAACAACATCTCAGGTTTCACCAGATGATGAGCTATTGTTTGCAAGTCGCTTGTTTTTTTGAAGTATTAAGCACATATGAAAATATTACTTATTTTCATAATTATTAATGAACAACTAGCAATCTCTCCAGTATAATGTGATATAAGTGGACATTGACAACAAATTTTCCTGTATGCCACCATAAAATTTCACACCATACCCCTCAATGATAAGTACACTACGCTTAATGGTTATTAAGGTGTGCATTCCAATCACCATATTTCAAGTTGCATTATAACATGCTCATATTTACAAAACCCCAAGCAAATGTCAAGCTTTGTCAGGTGCCAAGAAGAGCTGTTAGCCCACTATATCCAGTTCCTAGAGTACAACTGCTGTGATCAAAGCTACTCTGACATAAGTTGTTCAAACTGAAGATCACATTCTCCATAAAATCTTCTCAGTAAATCAGAAACTAATATGCATTTTTATTTCATGATCTCAATTTACAGCTATGACAATTTGGTGTCATATTGCAGTGTATCTATATGTGCATTAGTATCTGCATGCACAAATGCATGTACACACACACACACACACACACACACACACACACACACACACACACACACACACACACACACACACTCTTTCTCTCTCTCTCTCTCTCTCTCTCTCAGACGGATACCTGGAAACCTGGCTCTGCTTATTTTACCATGCAGACCTATTGTTCTTCAACTCTGGATTTTGAGTGCGGCATCCTTTCAAGAAACAGAATCTCATATCAATAGTCCTTGAGAATATGTTTTGACTTTGAGGGGTATGTGAAACATCACAATAGTCCTTTTGTATGAAAACCAATATATTTTGATGTTCATACACTTTGGAATGGAAAACAGTATATTTTCATTTGAAATTTTACCAGCTGTTGACCACTATTTCATGGTTAGTTACTTTCATAACCACACTTAACTACTTTGTAGTGCATGGAACATGGTGATTATGCTGAAATATTGTGAAAATGACAAACCAGTTAAGTGCGTCAGTAGCACGACATGCGATCTTAACTGTTAAGCACCCCTGTTTCAGTTGTTAAGATCGGTTATCATGTTAGGCAGTTAAACCTGCCAATACTAACCAGCAGGCAATAATGGCTGAATTAAAAACAAATTTGTTTCTACATGCTCTCTGTGCTGGTAATGCGTCTCTGACTTTCTGTAACGTAAGAGAACTCACTAAGTACTTTATGGCTTTGAAAGTCAAACACTTAGCACTTTTTGTTCCCTATAGCAGATAAAGCTCCATGCACTATAAAGAATAACCAGTAGGCAGGATTAAAGTATGCATTGAGTATACAGCCTTTGCCTTTTAGAAACAATGTGCACATTCATGCCTAACAAAATGCATGTCAGAGCAGAACATTAAGGTATTACTAATGTTTTACTATTCCTCAGACTCAGGCTAAACATCATATAGAGATTCTGCACAGTGAAACTCTACCTTTCTGAAACTGGCACCAGTTCTCTTCAAAAAAGCCAAGGCTCAAATTTTATCTTTATGTATTTTATTTATTTATTTATTTATTCATTCCTTCTTGACCAGGTTATTCCCACTAGTCTAGTAGCCTCTTTTCAGAGAAGAACCAAGGTGGTATTTATACTACTAGGGGAGGTTTGGCCAGGGTACTGGGGAATTTTCGTTACTCGTGGTTGTAGTGAGTGGGACACATTTTGCAAAAGCACTTCTTGTTTCCATTCCAGGAGCAGAGGTGGCTGGAGAAACAGGAAGGCAGATGGAGACAGCAGGAGATAATTGAGTCATGAGGGAAATGGAGGAGAAAATAAATATTGAGATTAGAGAATGTGTGCAATATTCTGAGATGTTTCAAAGAAATCTGTTTGATATAGATGAGCCAGCAAATGAGGGATGTGTAATTACAACCCTCCAGTCAGGAGGGTTGTGGGATGATTTACTTAAAGAAATGATTATAAAGAGTAAGCCAGAATACAAAAGAGATGTTTTCTGGGAGGACATTAAGGAGAAAATACAAAAGGAGGATGCAGAGACAATCCTGACAAATAGTGGTGAGAAGGAAAAGACAACATAAGCAGAAAAAGTAAAAGAAGGCAAACGGGGAGTAGCAGAAAAGAAGGCAGAAAAAAATGAAAAACGGAAGTATGTGGTAAAGATTCAAAGTAAAGATGACAAGAGAAATAGACAGGTATGTAATGTGGGACAATTTAATACCTCCTGGGTGTAAAAGCACAGGAAATAAGAGCATTTATTCTTATTAACAAAGAGACATTTTAAGACATTATATTTGAGACTGTTTTTTTCAATGGAAATTTTTCTTGGAGAATCTGAAAAAGAGAAAAACTGTAACCCATGGAATCTTTCTGTGACAAAAGCATTTAATAGCGAAACAAAAAAGAAAATGCATGTGCAATTTCGAACAGAGGTTTATGACAAAAGGGGTTTATGGACTGGTGGATGAGATTGTAATATTTTGTTAAAAATATAAAGAGAACTATCAAGCATGACAGAAGTAGAGGGGGATACGGATGTTGTAAAATACCAAGGACAACCCAAAACATGTTTTTTTGTGGAAAAGAAGAACATTTGACAAGTAACTGTGATAAAAGAAAATGTTATACTTGTGGGAAAGTGGGACATGATGCAAAAAAATGTGAATTGAAATGTTATAAATGTAATAAAATTGGACCTTTCTGGATATATTGCAAAAATGAAAATGACAGTAAGGGAAAGGAAAAAGAAAGAGAAGAAAATTAACAAAGAGAAGAAATTTTAGAAGTAGTATAAATAGAAGAAAATTTGGATGAGAAAAAAATAATAAATATGACATAGTAGAAGGTTCATAAAAAATGATGAAGACATAAATTGAGGCATAGTAAAAAAGATAATTCTATCAGTAAAAGGATAAAAGACAGAAAAAGGAAAAAAAGGGATAAGTACAAAAGAAAAAAAATGAAACTGATGAAAAAGAATATATACAGCAGATGATTGGTGGTTGGTATAACGGTTAAGGTGTTTGACTCACAGACAAAATGCACATTGTTTTATTCTCACCATTGGGAGGGAAATTGGCTAGTCTTAGAATGGTCTATTAAGAAAACTAGCCTAGTTATTAGCTATGAACGTACAAATCCAAAGAAAAGGGCAATGAAAATTTTAGATTGCTTTCTGTAAATGTCAATATAGTATGAAGAACAGGGATTTTGGAGTGGGGAAATACAGGTGATGTAGATGTAATTAAATTAGAAGGCACACGAGTTTTAACACATGAAGTAAGATTACAAAGAACTTATAAGGAGGAGTGATCATCTGGAATTTGGGAAATGCGAGATGTTCTGGAGTAGCTGTATTCTGTAGAAATACAGTAAAGACATTAGATATAACTTTATCAAAAATATGAAGATTAGCCATTGTTGATTTAAAATGGAAAGAAGTATACAGAATTATACAATTATATTCATATGCTAATTGTAAAGAAAGGGAACACTTATTTCATCAGATTTTAGACTATGTAGTGATAAATATGAAAATTATAATAGCATGATACTTTAGTTATGATATAAGTCACAAGTGTAAAAAGAAAGGAAATTATATAAGAAAAAATGTTCAAATTTATAACATGTAGTAAGTTAAAAGTCTGAAGCAAAAATCATCGACTAACAAAAGGGGTATGCATAGAACTGAGATAAATTATTGTACAGGATCAGAAGGTTTAGTTATAGAAGAAGGGGAGGTAGTTGAAACAGGATTTTCTGATCATCTTACAATATGGTTAGAAATAAAGGAAAACAATGAATTTATAAAAATATGCAAAGGAATATAAAGGATAAATGAGAAAGCATGGAATGAAGAAAGAAACAGATTAGTAATAGAGTTATGGAAAGATTATATTACTATGTATGTGCTAACAACAGCATATGAAAAGGAATTATTGCAGATATATATTTTTTTTCATTTATATAGGGTTCCGGATTGAACCCTGTAAAAACAGGAGTTTGTATTTAAATTTAATGAAGCAGCATATACTACAGGGTTAAGGTAAATAAATGAAAAAGATGAGAGATTAGTACTAAAATTGTATAAATATAAGTATGATCAATTTTGGGGTGTGGTAAAAAAGAGTAAAAAAGATTGTGTAAATGAAGAAATCAAATGTTACCAAGAAAAAAATATTTTGTAGAAAATAAAAATTGATGATAAAGAAAAAGAAAAGTGTGGTATATGAATGTAATGATAAAACATTACTATGTAAACCCATGGGAATATCTAAGAGATGAAAAAAATTAAAGCTATAAAAATAAGAAGCAAATGATGAAATAGGAAAGTAGAATGTCAGTTTTTTGAGGAGACTGGTAATAGATACATTTCCAGTATAATGAAATATGCCATATATGAAGAAAAGTGATAGAATACGTTTACATTGTCAAGAAGAAAAAAATTACGGAACATGTTTTTTTGAAATGTAAAGGAGTAAAAAAGTTATGGGGAGAACTATGTAAAGAAAAATTTTTTGAGGATATAAAAGAAGTGGATAAAATAAACATGATATGGTTAAACATGAATATTATAAAAATAGAAATAAAGGATATATTAAAAGAATAGATAAAAGTATTTTATGTCATATGGGTTACATGGTATGAAAGAAGAAATGAAATTATGTTCAATGGTAAATACATTTTAGCAAGAATATTAAGTAAATCAGATGGTGATAATGGAAGAAGGAGTGGGGGTCTAATAAGGATGACATTTAGTACAAACGTAAAGGAAATTCTGAACATGTGTAAATAGATTTGTATATGTATAAATATGTACATTTGTAAATATGTAAATATGTTGTAAATAAGAGTTCTTTCTGTATATAAATAAAGGACCCTTACATTTTTTGATGGGCACTGTGGGATCTTTTGATCCACCTGAGCTACCATCAACTCAAGCAGATGAGGACTTGGTTAAATATCTCATCTGAAGGATGGCACAATCAAAGAGTGTAGCATCCACCTTATGCTAAAATGTTTTACATCAGCAATTGAGCTACCAGGAGAGTGTACTACTTCTGTTGCCGTTGACAAATCTCAATGTGTGGCTTCTATTCTGACATATTTATATATTGTTTACTACAAAAGAATATGTCTGAAGATTCTTTGCACCAAGATCATCAACTATTACATCAACAAGGTGGTCATGGTTAGTTGTTTGTCTTTTGCCAGAATCCACCATATCACCAATCACTCACATCTCTCAACAGGTACTGCTATGACTCTGTCATAGTCCATGTTGGAGTGAATGACTTGAGACGTACCTCCCTGGACTATATGAAGAAAGACATGATTGAGCACACTGAGTATGTGTCCCAAGCAGGTATGTTCCTACCCTTAAGCAGTATTCTACCATCACCCAGAATGATGCCTCAATACAAACAGAAAATGATTGACTTTAGCAATTGGCTTAGTTTCTGGTGTCATTCCAAGGGGATCCAGTACCTGACAGCCTGGGATGACATGACTGACAAACCATGATATTTTGCCAGATATGTCCTGCATCTGTCTCCCTTGGGCTTCAGCATCCTGGCAAAGACTATTGTCTTCCCCACAGTGCCTTTTTTAGGCAATGCCATGAGGTCAAACATACTAACATGAAAATTTCATCAAAACGTAAATTAAGGGTCATGCTGCTAAATGCTGGGAATCTAAACATGAAACTGCACTCATTGCAAGCATTCTTAACCCTGGAAGAAGCTGACAGTTGTGCAGTCACAGAAACCTGGTTCAAAACTGTGGAGAGCACCCCAGCCATACCAGGTTACTCATCCTATCATTCATTAAGACCCCACACCATGGGCAGCAAAACAAAATGAGTTGGAGTTGCAATACATATGAAAGACATACACAACTCTAGGCAGGTCAAACAGTATGATGCACAGGAAACACTCCAGGTGCAGTTAACAAGTGACAAGACCCCTATTCAAATTATAGCTAGCAATAGGCCTTCAACTCTGACTCAAGATGCCCAATCTACCTATCTTGACCTCTTCGAATCTATCAAGATTCAACCCTTTACCCTGATTCTGGGCAACTATAACTATTCAACCATAGACTGGAAGAAATACTCATGACAAAACAAAAATGCCCAGAGATTCCTTGATTTTGTCAATGCAAATGCCTTGGAACAGTTAGCTGACATCCCCACAAGAGGTGAAAATATCTTGGACTTGGTATTAACCAACATGAGTAACCACTGCAGCATCCCTACAGTGTCATCATCCCTGGTAAGATCCGACCACAAAGCAGTCACTTTTGAAGTCACCATCTCCCCTGACACCCCCCCCCCCGCCCAGCTAGGGTCAAACAAAAACATCTCCAAAGCTGATTTCAACCTGTTGAGGAAAGGTATAAACAGCTTCATAGCCCCTCCCCCTCCATAGGAACTGGCACACATATTCAAACCTATACCAAAGTACTATATGAGCATTTATATAGCTGCATAGAATCAGGAATACCAGACAAAACAAAATCATTCTCCTCAAAGAAGGGTAAACCTGTCTGGTGGACATCTACAATAAATAAACTCTATAATAGAACGTTAAAATTGCAGTCCAGGACCAAGAAGGAACAGGTGCCTAATTGGAAGAAATCTCTCCTTAGCCTGAACAAGCAAATAAGAGCACTAGTGAAATCCTCCAAAGCAAACTTCAAGTCCAAACTGGCCACATCTACTAAAGACAATCATAAGGCCTTCTTCACATATGTCTGCAATCTCAAGGGACCCAGATCTGCTCAGAACTGGTGGTCAAGGACGCCACATACATAAACACAGTAGATATAGCCAACCTGCTGGCAGACAGGTTCAGTGAAAACTTCACTCCTCTGTCCCCCATCAGTAAAACAGGAAATTCACAGTACCTGCACCCCTCCCCTTATCTCTAGGGAACAAGTCATCACTGCCCTCTCAAATGCATAAAATACTGCCTTCATGGGACCCAATAACATTCCAGGCTGCATCCTACATGAACAGGGGCAGGAACTTGCAGCACCATTAGGCACCCTATTCAACCAAAGTCTGAGTACTGGCTTCATCCCAGCCGAGTGGAGGACAGCTACTGTCATCCCTTTGTGCAAAGGTGGAGCATCCACCAAGCCAGGAAATTATAGACCCATCAGCCTATCTAGCCTGATCTACAAGGCCATGGATCAGATTATCATGGACCTCATTAACAAGGACATTGTCAACCTCCAGACACTTGATCCCACACAGTTTGGTTTTGTCAAGGGGAGGTCATGCCTGTTAAATTTGATCAACTTCTATGAGACAGTCACCAATGCCACAGACAAGGGGATGACGGTGCACACCGCTTACCCTGACATGGCCAAAGCCCTCGATACTATTCCACACTCAGGTACAATAGATAAACTCTCTCAACTAGGCATCAATCCATATGTTACCAGATGGGAAGCAAACTGGCTCACTAATAAAACCCACCTAGTCAAAATAGGGGAAGCCACCTCAAGTAGTAGATGCATAACAAATGGTGTACCCCAGGGATCAGTCTTGGGGC
Organism: Protopterus annectens; assembly: GCF_019279795.1. Taxonomy (NCBI): domain Eukaryota; kingdom Metazoa; phylum Chordata; order Ceratodontiformes; family Protopteridae; genus Protopterus; species Protopterus annectens. The sequence goes on along the minus strand of NC_056732.1, from coordinate 1,361,868,339 downwards.
CTCGGCTGTTTGGGATATACTTCTTGAAGATGCAGTCCAAATCTACTGGGCTATGGCTGACCAAGTTTGCAGATGACTGCAAGCTGGGAGCTGTCATCATTTCCCCTAGTGATGTGGACATCCTCCAAGAGGGTCTCTCCCAAACAAATGACTGGTGCCAGAAACATGGCCTCAAGCTGAATGCGAAAAAATGCATCATCATCCCTTTTGGGAAGAATGACATCCCCACAAATTATCACAGTGATAATAAGGTATTAAGCACACAATCAGTCGTGAGTGACTTGGGCACCCAGGTTGATAGCAAACTGACTTTTGGCTACCACATTGCCTCTGTTGTACGGAAAGCTTTCTATATGGCCCACCTCATTAGCAAGAGTATCTCATCCAGGGACAAGGTGGTCATAACACCCCTGTATTCTTCCCTTGTAAGACCCATTATTGAGTACAATGCCCCTTTCAGCATATACCTCACAAAGCACAGATGCAGTAGCTGGCGTGACCACAGAGGTTCCACACCCGGAGAATCCAGGACCTCAAATATCTACCCTATACAGATAAGCTAAAAGCCCTGTCCCTCTAGTCAGTCTCCTCTCCTACAGACTCCTCAAAGGTGACCTCTGTCTGGCATACAAAGCAATCTCAGACCCCTCTCTGATGGGACTGCTGCATATCCGCAAGTCAAGTTCCACTCAAGTAATCCGCATGCATGACTCAACCTGGTCTGTGACATCAATAGGACTTGTTTGCGCGACAGACTTGTGTACCAGAGACTCCCCCTTTTGTGGAATAGACTCCCTCTCCACGTAAAGCAGAGTACCTCATTAAACCTTTTTAAGCACAACCTAGATAATTGGATGGGGAGCAGAAAATACACATTTGGGATTCCACATGTATCCCTGCTGGACAGTGGCATATGGTGCTGACTTGTTGGAACATGGGCTAAATTCTTGGCTAGGCTTATAAGGGCCTCAGGGCCAATAGCCTAGTAACTTCCTATGATGCTATGACACACTCCACCTCTACCTGCCCCAGCCATTCATATCCCATTTCTATGCCCTTCCCCAAACCCTTCCTGCAGGGACAGATTGAGAGCTAATCGGTGCTTACACTAAAGTGCTATTCAAATCTCCTAACTGCTTGTGCCTGGGACAGCCACCCCTTTTTTCCCTCCATTACAAGAGCTCTGCACCAGGGCCTTTGTAGTCCTCAGTTCTTCACCTTCTACTGCTTAAAACTGTCTCATTCCATCCATTTTCTATTCTGCATATGTCTCCCCTTTGCAAAAACTACAGCAAAGTTATAAAATATATATAAATATAAAAAAGATTGCTAGATACAGTGCAGGTCAAAGTGCCAGAGCATTCCCTGTCCTTACTTTGCAAATGGCATTAGTTCAACCATTACCTTCCTCTTATTCAACTAAACTTTACCTATAAGCCACTATATTACTTCAAGTATGCCTGACTTGTTCATTTGTTCATATCCTGAAACGGGGGGAAAAAGTGAAAACATTGTGACCTTAGGTTTGTTTACAGGTTTCTCATATCCATACCTAAATCCAAGAATAATAATGTAGTTCATGCTTTTCTGTCTAAACTGGCAAGCTCTAGAACAGACTTCCACTTAAACGACTTCAATTTATACATGCAAAAATTCACAGACCATCACTACCCTGGGTCATTGTGATGTTACATGGGAATTCTGTCAGCAGAAGCACATTACAATTATTAAACTTGCTCCTGTTAATTGCTGTATCTGCTATGATACTAATGCAGAAACCAACAATTTACAACAGTAGCCATTAAGTGATTTTTGTTGTCATGCATCCTACACACTACCTACTTCTGTTATATTCCAGTAGATAATTTTCTCTGTACACTACGGATGACAAAAACAAACTTGACTTTGTTTCTGTGTGATTAATCTCTCTAGCCGGTTTTTCACCATATGTTAATTTTTTGCCTGTTAACTTAACTAACAAATAATTGTACTTTATTTGTTTTCATTTTTTAATTTTTCCTGGAGATTGTGTCCTTAGAACTCCGATGAAGAAAGCACTGCCCACCTGGACATTCTGGATCGTCAAAATAAGTAAGTAAAGGAAATAAGTAGCTCAGGAGGAACAGACAGGTGCGCATTTTTATCACGTGTGTGCATGCGCACAGGTGTGTGTAAGCATTCTGTCGGTGTAGACTGCTTCCAGCTGACTTTGAACGATCTGAGAGAAGAAACCCATTTCTTTCAGATACAATCTCACAACTCGTAAATTTGCCAAAGCGCTCCTTTACCAGGTTGCCAAGGCTGAAAGGGACTTAAGGTTAATACCTGCATCCCCTTTCATAAACAGGAATAACTGAGTTATCTGGGAGTTAGGTTGTATATCATTAATTCTTATGTGGGGCCAGATGTGCCTGCTCCTTGTCAGCAAAGTCAGACCATGTCAGAGATAACAGTGCAAACATTAAAATGAGGCTCACCTTAACAGGTTGTCTCATCCTGTAGATAATCCGCAATGCATCACAAAGACAGAGTTCACAGTGGGTATGGTACTCTGGTAACAACTGTGATTATAGTGAAGTACTAAGATTAAAGTGACGGCCCCATCTGCAAGTCAAAATATACTAATATTTAACATGCTCCCTTTTAAAACTGTGCTGATTTAGAAGTGAGTAGTCTATCCTGAATGGAGCCTTAAATCATTTTTCAGTCATTACTGCCCTACTTCAAGTAGACTCACTCAAGGCGAGGGGAAGGTAGGTGTATGTTTTGTCATTTTCGCCTGTGTGTGTGTGTGTGTGTGTGTGTGTGTGTGTGTGTGTGTGTGTGTGTGTGTGTGTGTGTGTGTATGTTTGTGTGTGCGTGCATGTGTGTGTTTGTTTCTGTACAGTCTCTCAAAATAAATCTATCCACACCTCATAACGCAGAGCACGAGTTCTCAGACTACTTGAATGCTGACAAGCTGAAACAAGATTCTCATGGATTCCAAGATCTGATATACCAGGGGTATTTTACAAGGCATGGTGTTAATTTATTCACCAGTTGTTTTTCCACTTTGGAAGAACTGCCTTGATATTCATTTTAATTCTCCTATACCACTAAGAAGACAGAATATAGACACCTAGAAATGAGCTTAAAAGAATAAGTGTAATACTTTTACAGATAACACATAAGTTAACTGATTTAGTTTCTAGCACAAACTATAAGGTAATCATTTAAAAGCATAAAAGACCTGCCTTTGCACTGCAGTGCCAGGATGCTGCAGTTCTGTCTGCACAAAGACAGAGAGAAGCAAATAAGCATCTAATAATCAGTGATTCCTACTACTTCCTACTTTGGAGATACAACATGCTTTTACAGCATAAATCACACTTCAAAATGATCAACAGAGAAACCATTACAATGTGTATTTGGAGAAACAATGTCCTCTAGCAATCTGCAGTAAGCAGGCCAAAATTATAGAAGAAAAACACAGTCAACCAAATTACTTACAAGCTTTTGACAGAAGGGTTGAAACTATTAGTTGGAAAGGAAATCCAAAATGTATCTGTCTAACCAAGATTCTCCCTTTTAAAGACGTTTATTAACCAGGTTAGTCCACCAGATACAAGAGCACCTTTCACAGCAGGAGCAGTGCCTGGTAAAGTGACTTATTCAGAGTAGCACAGCAGGCAAATGGAGGTGGGAGGAATCAAATCCTGTACTAAAGGCACAGAAAGCAGCTCCGAGACTTAATCTTCTGCTCTGACTGCCAGAGCCAAACTTCATTAAATACAACCTCCTTCGTTCTTGGAATTTTTGATTTCTCCAAATCTTGTGGGTTTCTAATACCATGACGGGAATGGACCCTATTCCTAAGTCAAAGTACGATTAAAGTACATGAAATTTAGTATTGTTTCAAACTATGATGTTAGCCAGAAGTGCTTTTTGCAGCACCAGCAATGTGCCCAGTAATGACTCCTTCTGCAGTTCGTATGGTGTTATATGTATTGGCAACATATCTAAATATGACTGTAGATTCTATTTTAAAAGTCCCATTGCTCCTACTGCTATTGGAACAGTCTGGGTATCTTTCTTCCACATTGCCCTTGTTTCCGCCTGCAAATCCTGATATTTTATGACTTTGTGTCTCTCTGTATGCAAGACACTGTAGTCAGTGGGTATGATGATTTCAATGATCAATGCTACTTTTGTCTTCTTTTCTGGGACCACTATATCCGTTTTTCTAGTATCTATCTTTTGAACTGTTAGTAATGGGTGATCCCATGTGATGTAAACTTCATAATTTTCTATGATGCTTTGTGGCACGTTTCCAGTGTTTTTCAGCCACTTCAGTACCACAATGTTTGCACAATCCCTAGTGCAACAGTCTTGCCACATTATTATGCCTTTCAGTATACAGTCCTTCTGAATGCATCTTCCTCCGCAACTAGCAACGAGGTGTGCAACTGTTTCCAATTCTGTTTTACAAAACCTACATTTGTCTGTTTCTCCCACATGTTCAATGGACTTTGTAAGCCAACATGTATGTAGTCCACTATTTTGGGCCACCAATATTAACCTTTCATCACTTGGTTTGAATTTGGCTCTCCTTAACCATTCCTGCATTCATTCCTGATCAACATGAGGTTCTTTCAGAAGTTTTCTATACTTGTAACAATATTTATACATTTTCCACATTTGTTGCCTTCTGATTTGGTCCTTCACCTTATATTCTTTTTTGGCTGTATATGGTGCACAATGTACATTAAAAATACATATTACACATACAGTACCTGTACTACTCGATACTCACAAACATTCATTTATTCTGCCATTACTTACTGAATCCATTTCATGGTTATACAGGAGCCAGAGCCTGTACTGGTACTCAGTGGGTACAAAGCAGAGACTCTAACACTGCAGAGGGGGCCAGTCTTCACAAAATGGACAAGCACATGCTCATATCACACATCTACTTGGTATGTGGGAAGATGCTTTTCAAATCAGCAAAATCCCATGCAGACACAGGCCGGACAAGCAGCCTGTGTTGAGAATGCATTCCAGCTAAAAAGTGAACTGCAGAATCCAGTGCTGTGAGGCCGCAATAGTACAGTAACTGCTGCCCCGCTGCAGTACATATATGTAAACCGTACCTCAACTGTCCAGATTTTTCCAGAATGTCCAGACTTTTGACTCATATTTTTGGACTATTCCTCAAAACATTTGTGTTTTTCTGGCAAATCACTGAGATGATCTCAGGATTGAAACCAATAAACAGTGACCTATGTTTGAGTTTCAGACTTCAAATTCTTCAGAAAATGTATGTTAACACAAACCCTGTTATTCTAGCAAATCTCTAAGTTAATAAGAGCAATACTTAAAATATGTTCCTATTTTGGGCCTTTGTTCCCCCATTTTGTTAGGCTTTGTCCTGATTTTTTGCATTAAGAGGTTCACAGGTATGACACATACATACATACAGAGCATTTGTGCCCAGTGCTACATGACAAGGAAATGAGGACTATGCTGCTGTGGAGCTCCAGCCCAACTAACAAATGTCCAAGACCAAAGAAAGACAGTGAACCATAATTTGGTTACCTTTCCTATGGCTTATCTGCATTTGTTTTGTTATTAGTTTTAGTTTGCACCTTCCATTTTTTGGTGTACTTTATCTGTTAAACTGTCAGACATAAATGTAATATGGAAACACACTTAAAATTACAGCAATGTAAGCTGCTTGGAGAAAATACATTTGTATCTTTATGCTTTCACATTCAGAGAGAATCTGTGCAGTTTGCCCCTCTCATTAAATTCATTCTCCCAGCCCAAAATAATGAAATGAACTCCTAACATCTACATATGTTCACTATGCCCTGCCTCGCCCTTCTGTATAAAATCACTTAATATTATCTTCCCTCAAACAGTACCCAGTAGACATGATTCTCTCATTTAAACAGTCATCTGATGTCCTTGTTTTCTATTTTTTAATGTAGTAATGAAGTCACTTCTTGCAGTCGTATAATACTTCCTTATCCTACACTTTCTGATACTGTAACAATAAAATAATTTCCTGTTATGCCTATCTTACATTTGCTGTGATATGAAGCCAATCTCTCAGCTAAGCCCTACTGTGGCAGTGATGAACAATACTGAATCACTTATCAAAGCTGCTCATTGCTCAGGAGCCTGTACTAGCACAGAAAGGCAAGCGGTTACAAGGAAATTATTTTCTACTAACACCATCCACTATACCTACCAAAGGTAATCTCTCCTTTATAGCAAGTGCTTACTGGCTAAACTCTTACTGCTCAACGTTAGGGTTACATGACCACACTCAGAGCACTGTCGCTGCTATTTTAATACAATGCACTTTTTATTTTTGTAAGTTACTGTTAGATGTAAGAACTTTCTGAATGCATTTTCCTCCGCAAACTGCACTATAAATCAATTTACCCCACAGGAGTATGAGTGATATAATTAATAATAAAATAGTCATTCATACATTTGGTGTAACCACATTATCCTAGTCAGGGTCAGAGGGACGTCAAGAGCCCATCACAAAATTCACAGCGAATCAGAGACACTTAAGACAGTTTGAATGGTGAAGGACAGATATAACAGTACGTTAACTCTGTTAATGTCACAAGAGGGAATCTAGACACGAAACCAACAAGGAATATGCATTTTTATAGCATTATTGAAGAACAGTTAGTGTGACATGAACAAAACAATACCATCAGGAATGGTATACAAAGATAGATTTACAAGACTGGAGCAATCATTTGGAGGTGGGCAGAGGCATCAATCTAGCAGGGATTCTATGTTTTAATGTTTCTACTGGGGCTCAGGTAAAAAAAAAACAGGGGGAAGAGAAATGACCATTGCTTTGGGCATCACCTGTGTTTAGATGCAGAAAGGCTGCTCCAATACAACAGACCATGTGATGAAAGGTGCTCAAGACACAGATTTCATCTTTTCCTGACACTGCTTGGGCACCCAGAGATGGGAAACAGTACCCACACCAACATCAATTTCAAAGTGCAAAGCCTAATATGCATAAATGCAGCTCTGTACAGTGTTCTTTAGCACAGACAACAGTGATGAAGGTTTGAGTAATGCAGTTCTGCTTTACATGTATACAGATCACTCCACACTGGTATTACGGGGTCTGAATGGAGAGACGGTAAAATCAGCAAGCAAAGGAGTAGTACTGCTTGATTTTGAATTCATCCTCAAGTTTTAGTGCGTACCTTCATGAGGTGGACCCTGTTTTTACAAAATCTCACCAAGACAATACTGATATATACACTTATTTTGTATGGCATATATCATGGACAGAAGTAGATAAAAAAAAAAAAAAAGACAGGTGGGTGCACAAGTCCCAGGATAAAAAAGTATGTCCAATCCTGGTAGACTCACTGGTGCCAGTACTGGAAAAAATTACAGCATAGAATCCAAAAACACGGAAACATTCCTACAATGGGGTTAGGCCAGACTCAGGGGGGAGGATGGCCCTCTTCTTGTAGGAGGAAGTAGTAATCCACAAAAACAAGAAATACTGGCAGGCCAAAAAAGAGCCCTAAAGATTATAGAGTGGACTACTGAGGATAAGAAAGAAAGAAATTGTGCATTGTTACTATTATGTAAATAGCCCAGAATTTCCAGACAGAAGATATACAAAATGATTAAGAGAGACATTTGAGGGAAAAAAATACTTGCAAAAGAAAAACTGTCAAAAGCTTCAAATGCAAATTTGTGTTTATTAATACAACAGACTCATGAAAATCATTATACACACCAAGAAACCTTGGGCTATTTAGAAAAAAAAAAACGACTGAGGAAGAGCAAAAAAATAAAAGAACAAAACCTAGAGATTTTTTAAAGGTATAAAAAAGAGACATGGATTAGGTTCATAGGTTCATACTAGGCTATCTGCCCTAGGGCATTTATAAGCCTAGCCAGAGTATGTTTGGCTTTCGCCACCCATTTTAAATTAATTTTGCTATGCCCTTTTTCAAGGTTAGTATACTGTGCCTCTGTCTAACAGTGACACAGAAGTGATACCCGGGGTAAACCTACGATCTCCAATCCACTCATCAAGATTCCTCTTGAAGAGAGTCAATGAGGGACTCTGCCTAACCTGGACTGGGATTTTATTCCAGAGTGAAGGGAGACTCTGGGTTATGAATCTGTCCCTCCAGCATGTCCTATTTATTTCAGTGCTGAGGTTCAAGTCTCTCGAGCGCGTAGCTCGATGGGATTTGGATTTTTTGAGGTGCAGCATGTCCATTAATTTCGGGTTGGACATGGCTTTATACGTCAGGCACAGATCGCCTCTGAGCAGGCAGTATGCCACTGCGTAGAGCTGGAGTTTCTTTAACCGTGCAGCATATGGCATCTGTTTGAGCCCTTTGATCCTCTTGGTGAGGTACTTTTGGGGTCTTTCCAGTTGCTGCAGGTGTCTGGTAAGGCACATCCCAAAAGGGGCATTGTACTCGATTATGGGCCTGATGAGGGATGAGTAAAGAGGCACGATGACCTCCCCTGATCTAGATGTGAATCCCTTCATGATTAGGTGGGCTATATAAAATGTTTTTCTAACCACTTTGGCCACATGGTTGTCAAATGAGAGATTGCTATCAACTTGGGTCCCCAGGTCCCTAATTACTTCTTCTGCACTTAATGGATTACCATCTATGTGGTAATTTGTGGGCACTTTGTTTTTGCCAAAGGGGATGACTATACACTTTTTGGCATTTAACTTGAGGCCATGGCTCTGGCACCAGTTGTCTGTTTCTATGAGGCCCTTTTGGAGGATGCTTGTGTCAGCTGGAGAGTCGATTATGGCACCCAGTTTGCAGTCATCTGCGAACTTGGTCAGCCACAGTCCTTCCATGTTGGCCTGTACCTCCGAGAAATATATACCAAACAAGAGAGGTCCCAAGACTGAGCCTTGTGGGATGCCACTTGTAACTGGTTTGGAGTCTGACATGGCTCCAGCAATTCTAAACATGTGGATTCTGTCCTTGAGCCAGTTTGCAACCCATCTAGTGACATAGGGGTTTATATTTAAGCTGGTGAGCTTATCTATAATGCCCGAGTTGGGTATTGTATCGAAGGATTTTGCGAGGTCCAGGTAGGCTGTGTGGACCACCTTCCCCTCATCAATGGCCTTGGTGACTGTTTCAAAGAAGTCGACCAGGTTTAAGAGGCAGGATCTGCCCTTAACAAAGCCGAACTGGGTAGGATCCAGTGTCTGTAGGTCCCCAATATCTTTATGAGGTCCATGATGATCCTTTCCATAGCTTTGCAGACTAAGCTAGTCAGGCTTATGGGGCGATAGTTTCCAGGGTCCGTTGAGGCACCACCTTTGTGGAGAGGGACCACTGTTGCTGCACGCCACTCTTTGGGTACATATCCTGTAGTAAGGCTGAGAATGAACAGTAGTTTTATGTTTGGGCTTAGCTCTTCTTGGAGTTCATGTAGGACGAGCCGGGACACCGTCTGATCCCATTGATGCTGTGTTTTTTGCTTTGGAGAAGGCGGCTCTTACCTGAACATCTGAGATGTCAGGGGGGCAGCACTCTGCTGGGATAGATATTTGCCATTTAGGGATACAAGAAAGAAAGACAATCTGATATAGTGCAATATTTATGCAAAGGAGAAAGCCAAACTAATCAATACAATAAATGCAGCTCCAAAGATATTTGAAGAAAAATGCAGGCAAAGGCACCCAGATAAGAAAATTTTCACAATACAAAATATAATATCACAAAGGGGGAATGTAGAACAGAAGATTAATAAAGCAGAAGTTAAACAAATGGAAGCTAAGTCGTGGAATACCTGTGAAGTGAAGGATTTAGTGTAGAAATTCTAACACAGGTCATGTCATAACATAGGTTCATAGGTTCATAGGTTCATAGGTTCATACTAGGCTATCTGCCCTAGGGCATTTATAAGCCTAGCCAGAGTATGTTTGGCTTTCGCCACCCATTTTAAATTAATTTTGCTATGCCCTTTTTCGAGGTTAGTATACTGTGCCTCTGTCTAACAGTGACACAGAAGTGATACCCAGGGTAAACCTATTATCTCCCATCCACTCATCAAGATTCCTCTTGAAGAGAGTCAATGAGGGACTCTGCCTAACCTGGACTGGGATTTTATTCCATAGTGAAGGGAGCCTCTGGGTTATGAATCTGTCCCTCCAGCATGTCCTATTTATTTCAGTGCTGAGGTTCAAGTCTCTCGAGCGTGTAGCTCGATGGGATTTGGATTTTTTGAGGTGCAGCATGTCCCTTAATTCCGGGTTGGACATGGCCTTATACGTCAGGCACAGGTCACCTCTGAGCAGTCGGTATGCCACTGAGTAGAGCTGGAGTTTCTTTAACTGGGCAGCATATGGCATCTGTTTGAGCCCTTTGATCCTCTTGGTGAGGTACTTTTGGGGTCTTTCCAGTTGCTGCAGGTGTTTGGTAAGGTACATCCCAAAAGGGGCATTGTACTCTATTATGGGCCTGATGAGGGATGAGTAAAGAGGCACGATGACCTCCCCTAATCTAGATGTGAATCCCTTCATGATTAGGTGGGCTATATAAAATGTTTTTCTAACCACTTTGGCCACGTGGTTGTCAAATGAGAGATTGCTATCAACTTGGGTCCCCAGGTCCCTAATGACTTATTTTGTACTTAATGGATTACCACCTATGTGGTAATTTGTGGGCACTTTGTTTTTGCCAAAGGGGATGACTATACGCTTTTTGGCATTTAGCTTGAGGCCATGGTTCTGGCACCAGTTGTCTGTCTCTATGAGGCCCTTTTGGAGGATGCTTGTGTCGGCTGGAGAGTCGATTATGGCACCCAGTTTGCAGTCATCTGCGAACTTGGTCAGCCACAGTCCTTCCGTGTTGGCCTGTACCTCCAAGAAATATATACCAAACAAGAGAGGTCCCAGGACTGAGCCTTGTGGGATGCCACTTGTAACTGGTTTGGAGTCTGACATGGCTCCAGCAATTCTAACCATGTGGGTTTTGTCCTTGAGCCAGTTTGCAACCCATCTAGTGACATAGGGGTTTATATTTAAGCTGGTGAGCTTATCTATAATGCCCGAGTGGGGTATTGTATCAAAGGCTTTTGCGAGGTCCAGATAGGCTGTGTGGACCACCTTCCCCTCATCAATGGCCTTGGTGACTGTTTCAAAGAAGTCGACCAGGTTTAAGAGGCAGGATCTGCCCTTAACAAAGCCGAACTGGGTAGGATCCAGTGTCTGTAGGTCCCCAATATCTTTATGAGGTCCATGATGATCCTTTCCATAGCTTTGCAGACTAAGCTAGTCAGGCTTATGGGGCGATAGTTTCCAGGGTCCGTTGAGGCACCACCTTTGTGGAGAGGGACCACTGTTGCTGTACGCCACTCTTTGGGTACATATCCTGTAGTAAGGCTGAGAATGAACAGTAGTTTTATGTTTGGGCTTAGCTCTTCTTGGAGTTCATGTAGGACGCAGCCCGGGACACCGTCTGGTCCCATTGATGCTGTGTTTTTTGCTTTGGAGAAGGCGGCTCTTACCTGAACATCTGAGATGTCAGGGGGGCAGCACTCTGCTGGGATAGATATTTGCCCTTTAGGGATACAAGAAAGAAAGACAATCTGATATAGTGCAATATTTATGCAAAGGAGAAAGCCAAACTAATCAATACAATAAATGCAGCTCCAAAGATATTTGAAGAAAAATGCAGGCAAAGGCACCCAGATAAGAAAATTTTCACAATACAAAATATAATATCACAAAGGGGGAATGTAGAACAGAAGATTAATAAAGCAGAAGTTAAACAAATGGAAGCTAAGTCATGGAATACCTGTGAAGTGAAGGATTTAGTGTAGAAATTCTAACACAGGTCATGTCATAACATAGGTTCATAGGTTCATAGGTTCATACTAGGCTATCTGCCCTAGGGCATTTATAAGCCTAGCCAGAGTATGTTTGGCTTCCGCCACCCATTTTAAATTAATTTTGCTATGCCCTTTTTCGAGGTTAGTATACTGTGCCTCTGTCTAACAGTGACACAGAAGTGATACCCGGGGTAAACCTATGATCTCCCATCCACTCATCAAGATTCCTCTTGAAGAGAGTCAATGAGGGACTCTGCCTAACCTGGACTGGGATTTTATTCCATAGTGAAGGGAGCCTCTGGGTTATGAATCTGTCCCTCCAGCATGTCCTATTTATTTCAGTGCTGAGGTTCAAGTCTCTCGGCGTGTAGCACGATGGGATTTGGATTTTTTGAGGTGCAGCATGTCCCTTAATTCCGGGTTGGACATGGCCTTATACGCCAGGCACAGGTCACCTCTGAGCAGTCGGTATGCCACTGAGTAGAGCTGGAGTTTCTTTAACCGGCAGCATATGGCATCTGTTTGAGCCCTTTGATCCTCTTGGTGAGGTACTTTTGGGGTCTTTCCAGTTGCTGCAGGTGTTTGGTAAGGTACATCCCAAAAGGGGCATTGTACTCTATTATGGGCCTGATGAGGGATGAGTAAAGAGGCACGATGACCTCCCCTAATCTAGATGTGAATCCCTTCATGATTAGGTGGGCTATATAAAATGTTTTTCTAACCACTTTGGCCACGTGGTTGTCAAATGAGAGATTGCTATCAACTTGGGTCCCCAGGTCCCTAATGACTTCTTTTGTACTTAATGGATTACCACCAATGTGGTAATTTGTGGGCACTTTGTTTTTGCCAAAGGGGATGACTATACACTTTTTGGCATTTAGCTTGAGGCCATGGTTCTGGCACCAGTTGTCTGTTTCTATGAGGCCCTTTTGGAGGATGCTTGTGTTGGCTGGAGAGTCGATTATGGCACCCAGTTTGCAGTCATCTGCGAACTTGGTCAGCCACAGTCCTTCCGTGTTGGCCTGTACCTCCAAGAAATATATACCAAACAAGAGAGGTCCCAGGACTGAACCTTGTGGGATGCCACTTGTAACTGGTTTGGAGTCTGACATGGCTCCAGCAATTCTAACCATGTGGGTTCTGTCCTTGAGCCAGTTTGCAACCCATCTAGTGACATAGGGGTTTATATTTAAGCTGGTGAGCTTATCTATAATGCCCGAGTGGGGTATTGTATCAAGGCTTTTGAGGTCCAGATAGGCTGTGTGGACCACCTTCCCTTCACAATGGCCTTGGTGACTGTTTCAAAGAAGTCAACCAGGTTTAAGAGGCAGGACCTGCCCTTAACAAAGCCAAACTGGGTAGGATCCAGTGTCTGTAGGTCCCCAATATCTTTATTTATGAGGTCCATAATGATCCTTTCCATAGCTTTGCAGACCAAGCTAGTCAGGCTTATGGGGTGATAGTTTCCAGGGTCCGTTGAGGCACCACCTTTGTGGAGAGGGACCACTGTTGCTGTACGCCACTCTTTGGGTACATATCCTGTAGTAAGGCTGAGATTGAACAGTAGTTTTATGTTTGGGTTTAGCTCTTCTTGGAGTTCATGTAGGACGCAGCCTGGGACACCGTCTGGTCCCATTGATGCTGTGTTTTTGTTTTGGAGAGAGCGGCTCCCACCTGAGCATCTGAGCACTCTGCTGGGATAGATATTTGCCCTTTTGGTGGGGAGTTTGCGCTGAACCTGTCAGCTAGGATGTTGGCAATGTCTGTGGGATCAGTGTATTTTTGTCATTTTGGACTAATTCTGAGCATATCTGTGAATTCCCACCCAGGTTCCTAACATAACTAAAGAAAGCCTTGTGATTATCTTTAGTGTCCTGTGCAATTTTTCTCTCAAGCTGGCCTTTGACGATTTTATGAGTGCCCTTAGTTTTTGCTAATACTGATCAGAGATGCCTTCCCTTTTGGGAATTTGCTCTATCATGTAGTAGCTTCCTCCTTCTATTGTATAGTTTGTTTATGGCCGGGGTCCACCAGACAGGTCGCCTGCCTTTGCAGGATTGGGTCTTGGTTTTATTTGGGATTGATGATCTATGCATTCTTGAAGGTGTTCATAGAATGCATTTATAAAGGATTCTGCGGTCTGGGCGTATTTTCCACAGGCCTGGGGCTTTGAAGGATTCCACCTCAGTTTTGAGGAGTGTGAAATTTGCTTTAGAGAAGTTTTTCACTGTGGTTTTCTGGGCAGGGGGTGGGGTCGGGATGTGAATATCCAGTGAGATCAGTTTATGGTCTGATCTTACCAGTGAGGGATACACTTCTGTTCTGGAGCACAGAGTCCCCATGTTGGTGATGATCAGGTCCAGTATGTTTTCCCCTCTTGTGGGAGTGGTAACAAGTTGTTCCATAGCATTTGAGTTTATGAATTCTAGGAACCTTTGGGCAATGGTGTTGGAGCTAGAGTAATGCTCCCAATCTATGTTTGGGTAGTTGAAGTCACCCAATATAATGGTGTTCGAAGAGACCTTCATATTTTCCAGTGTTCTCAGGAAGGCCGAGTGGGGTTCCTGGGTTTGGGAGGGTGGTCTGTAGCAGGCTATAAACTGGAAGGCAGTTTTACCCACTGTTAGTTGCACATGGATAGTCTCTGATGCTTCGTGCTTTGCCACCAACCTGGAGGTGTGGGTATCTTTGATGAATATTGATACTCCCCCTCCTTTTGTGGTTCAGTCCAAGTTTTGGGGCCGAAAAGCATGGTATGAGGTATAACCTGGTAGTGCTGGGGTGCTCTCGGGAATCCTGAACCAGGTTTCTGTTACTGCACAGATATCGATGTTCTCCATGCTAAGGAGAGTTTCGAAAAGGTGCATCTTGAGGTTTAGACTTCTAGCATTGAGTAGCATTACTCTTAGTTTCTTATCCCTTGTGATACCTATGGAGGTGGGTTTGTCTTTTGAGCCTTGCCTAAAAAAGGCACTATGGGGGTAGCAAGAGCCTTTTCCAATATCCGAAAGCCCAGGGGTGACAGGTGCAAGCTTTCCCTAGCAAAGCATCGTGGCTTGTCGTGCATATCATCCCACGCTGACAGGCATTGGATCCCCTTTGAATGACACCAATACTTAAGCCAATTGTTGAAATTGATCATCTTGTCTTCATATTGTGGCATCATTCTTGGTGAGGGTAAGATGCTACTCAAGGTCAAGGTCATACCAGCCTGGGCTACATGCTCAGAGAGCTCCTCTATGTCTCTTTTCATGTAGTCCAGGGAGGTACGTCACATGATGGAACAATCTTCTTCTTCTTCTTTCGGCTTTTCCCAGTTAAGGGTCGCCACAGCGGAGCACCTGTCTGCTCATGATTGAGTGGAGTTTTACAGTGTCGAGTTGCCAGCCCGGTGCCCAACCTTCCACAGAAGGCACACACATGCACACACTCATGCCTAGGGCCAATTTAGAGTATGCAATCCATCTACACCCATGTCTTTGGGATGTGGGAGGAAACAGCATGATGGAACAATGAGTTCTCAAATTAAGGAGAAACCAGTGGAGCAGGAAGCATCTGATCAGTTGCCATATGAAGATACTTTGGGGTTTCAGTAGAAAGCTAATACAAAAGTTCAGTTGGGGTTGCATAACAAGGGAAAGAACAGGAAACAGTGGCAACTCTGATGCAGTCAATGTTGTAGAGTGATAGGCCAGTCAGTTCCCATGTCGAAGAGCAATGGATGACACTGGATTAAGAGAGTATATCACAGGAAGATGTTCTAGAACTTTCTGTAGAATGCCTGCAGGAAGGAAATGGAGAACAAAGAATGTGCCCTTGGTTTAGAAAAAAAATATTTTTTGGAAGAGATGCTTGATTTATTAGAGATCAATAGACATATTAAGATCAAGGGAAAAATAGATTACAAAAAGTCAATAAGACTCAAAATGTTAGAAGTTTGTTACAACAAATGAACACAGTATTAAGACTGTTCACAGAAATGTATATGATATAACAGATCTAAAGATGATATGTTACTGTGCAGCTAAATTAATCATTGATAAAGTCTTACCACAAAAATACAGGGCGGTAAGGGAAAGGAAGGGAAGAAATCAAATGCCATCGCGGAACTATCGAATAGAGAAAATGATAAAGCAATTAAGACACTGTTAGAAGAGTACAGAAGAGGGAACATATCAACAAAAATACTTAGAACGATATATTTAAGAAAAGCAATGCTCAGTATCAAAACAGATCAGGATCTGCTGTACACTATTGCAAATAATAAACAAACAATATCAGCAAAGGCAGTTAACGCAGAAGATATGCAGATTCATATAAAGGAATAGTACAAAATAAGAAATTCACTGATGACCTAAAAAAGCTTTATAGACAACTGGGAAACAAGGCCAAAGGAATAGAAACACTACCGAAAAAAAGAAGAAATAGACACATTTTGGAGAAATATCTATGAAGATCCTATGGAACATAACAAAGATGCTGAACGGACAGAATAAGTAAAAGAAACAGTTAAGGCATTCACATGTGCAGGATGTGAAATGGAATGAACTAACGGTCAGAGAAACTGAAACCAAATTAAGAAAAGCTCATAATGGAAAACCCCAGGCCCAGATGCAGTACCTAACTTCTAGCTAAAAGTATTAACATTGTTACACAAAGATTTAGCCCTGAGTAAGAACTACTTATATGCACACCCTAAACAGACACCAACCTGGTTTACAACAGGAAAAATTATACTCCTCCTTAAGAGTGAACCTGCAAGATATCCTAAAAACTACAGACCAATAACTTACCTTCCATACTGTATAAATTATACAATGGAATTGATGCTGACAGAGTTTATAGTCATTTAGAAGAAAACTCAATTATGGCAATAGAACAAAAGGGTAACAAAAGAAAGTTATATAAAAGAAAGGATCATTTGTTGTTAAAGTCATAATGGAAAATTGTATAAAAGGGCAGAATCAAGTATGGCATGGATATATTACAAAAAAGCATTTGACAGCATCCCACATTCATGGATAAAGGAGTGATTACAGATATATAAAATACACCCTTCATTGGTAAATTACATTACAATCACCATGAAACAGTGGCAAACCACTCTGCAGCTAAGCCACGACAAAGGACAAATTATTATAGCAATAACCCACGCCTGGGTGTGGGTAATGCTGGATTTACCCACGGCTGGCGTGGTTTGGTCATGAGGGTGAAGCCGGGTGAAGCCCAAGTGGCCAAACAAAGCCAACCATGGGTAAATCCAGCATTACTCACACCCAGAAGTGGGTTATTACTATTATACAATGACATTATTTAAGAAAAAAATACTTTTCTTAAATAATGGTATTGTATAATGCCTCCTTGCTGCCCTTCCGCAGCTGTCTGGTATTCTACGGCAGTTCTGATGTACTGCGCAAGCGTATGCCTACGCAGTACATCAGAACTGTGGGCAAAAGCAATGGAGAAATCAAGATCTCCGTTGCTTTTTACAAACTGTTTTCGCTATGTTAAATGGATTTAACATAGCGAGACAGCTTTAAAAAAAGCAACGGAGAATCTCAGTTGCTTTTTTTAAAGCTGTCTCGGTATGTTAAACCCATTTAACATAGCGAGACAGTTTTGAAAAAAGCAACGGAGAAAGCAAGATCTCCATTGCCTTTTCAAACTGTATCGCTATGTTAAAGGAGTTTAACATAGTGAGACAGCTTTAAAAAAGCAATGGAGAATATCCGTTGCTTTTTTTAAAGCTATCTCGCTATGTTAAACTCGTTTAACATAGTGAAACAGTGTGAAAAAAGAGTTATAGTAATGGAAAAAGTCCGGGTGACTGGACCTTTTTCCATTACTATAACTCTGATTTACAATGTGCACGCTGACCAATCAGCTTGCAAGTTTTTGAATATTTAATGGGGGGGGGTCATTGTATAATATCCCTTAACCCATTAAGCTGTCTACTTAACAGATTATGTCATGGTTGCAATTTGGCTCCCAAACAACAACAAAGTGTAAAGACGTCTCATCTTCTTTTGCTGGATGACTTAAAACTATATAGTTCATCAGATGAGGAGCTGAAAGCACAACTGGAAGTGGACAAAACTTTCTTAGATGACAGAAGAGTGTCAATTGGTCTTGATAAATGTGCAAAGGTAACATTTAAAGTGGGAAAGCTGCAGCACAAAGAAAAGTATCAGTCTGGGACAGGAATGTGATATAACAGAACATGAGCAGGAGAGAATGTACAAATATTTGAGAATTGGTTGGACACTCTAAATTGGCCATACGTGTGAGTGTGTGTGCGACTGTGTTGTGGAAAAACTACCAACCCCATGGCTAGCCACCCAGCGGTGTAAACCTTAGCTCTAGATGACTGTCATTGTTGAAGTGACACCTCAAATCTATGTCAAAAAAGGGGTTGAGGATGCATGGATGAAGGGGTAGATGAAGGATCAACAATAAAACATGAACAAATGTGAACAAAACTCATTAAGGAATATTTTAGAAGGCTAAAATTAATACTGAAAACAGCCCTGACTTCTAGGAACAAAGTCCAAGCTATAAACCAATTTACTCTTCCTACTATAACTTACAGTTTTGGGGTGAATGTCTGGCCCCAAAAAGGTACTGGATTAGTTGGATAGGAAAACAAGAAAAAATGCCTCATGCTTATCAAATGATATATAAAAATCAGTGTATACCAAGATTATATTCCTCATTCTGAAGGAGGTAATGGCATTCTTGAAAGTGATTACATGTACAGATCTGCAATCATAGGACTGCATACATATCTTCTGACCTCATCAGATCCAAACATTGTGAAAGTCTTGAAACATGAAGAGAACAAGTCTTAAGATGACTCCCTACTTAATTTAGCAGAATCACATCGGTGTCAAGCAGGATTAGAAACCAAAGCAGAAGTAGACAAAAGTCAGGCAGCAACTATGTGCCAAAAAACAAAACAAAAAATGTAAGGAAAAGTATCAGATAAGAAGGCAAGAAATGTAGAAAAGGCTTAAATATAGTTGCAAGTACATAAAACTGCTGGAACAACCTCATGTTGATTAGGATCTGACACAGGAATGGTTAAGGAGAGGTGAATTTAAATCAAAAGGTGAAAGGTTAACACTGGCAGCCTAGGACACTGGATTAAGTACACTTTGGTGCATTAAGCATGTGTGAGAGAAACAAACAAATGCAGGTTCTGTAAAACAGAACTGGAAACAGTCACACATCTTGTTGCTGGATGTGATATGCGAATGGCAGAGGGCTGTATACTGAAAGGCATAATAAAGTGGCAAGACTAACGCATTGGGGACTGTGCAAACATTACAATATTGAAGAAGCGGGGAAGCGTTGGAAACATAAGCCATAAAGCATTACAGAGAATAATGAGGTTTACCTCACATGGGATTTCACCCACTAACGACAGTTCAAAAAATAGATGCAAGCAGAAACAGATATTGGAGTCATTGAAAAGACGACAAAAGTAGCACTGATCATTGAAATTGCTACACCTAATGATTACAGTCTTTTACTTACAGAGAGACACAAAATCATAAAATATCAGGATTTGCAGGCAAAATTGAGGGTGATGTGGAGGAAGTACACCCAGACATTCCAATAATAGTAGGAGCAACAGTCTTATTTAGATATACTACTGATACATGCAAACCCATATAAACTGGAGGAGGAGTCGATTCTGGGCAAACTGCAGATGCTGTGAAGAGCATTTCTGTCCAACATCAAAGACTGAAACACTACTAATTTCATGAACCCAAGTCAGTATTTGACTTAAGAATGCAGTCCACTCCCATCATGGTATTAGAAACCCAAAAGGCTTGGAAAAATAAAACTGAGTAATACCCTATGGAACCAACCCCAAGAGGACATGAGAGCGCAAGGACATCTTCCATACTGCACACTCAGCACGGCAGTGTTGGTCACTCTCCCTGCCCAAGGTATTTCACAGCAATACAGCTAATAGTAAGCAGCAAAACCTGTGCCAGAATAGCTTTAGGATTTTAGAACTGTCCCTCAATTACTGTTAGACAACTTCTTTCAAAACTTAGACATTTTATAAATCGGCCGATCTTGTATGAAGATGAGTTCACCATTTTCTTCTTGGCCAGCACAATATCTAACATTCGCACCGAACTCCAAACCACATTCACACAGTTAGGGGAATACCTGCAAGAGTCCAGCTTCTCTCTTAACACCTGCAAATGAAAGTTATTCTTTTTATGGATTATAAAAACAGCTAAACTAATCACCTTTAATTTCAAATACTCTTTCTAGATAATAATCCCTAAAAATTAGGCAGCAAAATTAAATTAATGTAATTTATTCTGCATCAGTAATTAAACTTGATCACATCAAATCTATAGATCTCAAAATCAGAAGACACGGTTCCCTTTATCATGTGAAAACTTCATGATAGACCAAGTGAATCTCTACTGTCAGGACTTATTTACTTCCTTGCATTTTACATCCTATGAATCTCACAAATCTCCAATGTAAGCAATCTGCCAAGTTGCAGCAAGCATAACATTATTTTTTATTTAACATTTGTTGACCGGGAAAGTCCAACTGGACAGAGGCTATTTTCAGAAGAGGCCCGGGGAGAAATGCTCCAAACGCATGTCTTTGGAATGTGGGAGGAAACCAGAGTACCCAGAGGAAACCCACGCAAATGCAGGGAGGACATGCAGACTCCACACAGAAGGGACCCCAGTAGAGAATCGAACCGGAGAACCTCTTGCTGTGAGGTGACACTGTTAACCGCTGCACCACCCACACTATTTCTGCTTCTGGACATTTAGCTATGACATCATTGCACAATACTCTAGGCTGTACACTAGCTACACCATATCTAGTATCTAAAACATTTAAAACATTTGAGAACAGCTCATTCAGTCTTGTATGTCTCTCTCTCATAAATATTTGGCTATTCAGTTGTTCTTAAAATGGCATATATAAACACTTTTTTAAAACCTTTGTTTTCTTAACTTGCACTTTACCGTGAATTTACTCTTCAGTAATTGCTATGGTGACTCAACATTTGACTTTGTACTGCGTAACATGAAACAGTTTTCCCTTTCTCTGTTCCAAATTAACTTTATAAATGCACCCAAATTACTCTTTTCTCATCTGTGTTCATCTCAGACCTGTACTTGTGCCAGAAGTGTTACCAAAGTTCTTTCCATGCCAAACTGTCACAACCATAGTCCTCAAAGGCCTTCTTCAACTGACAGAAAAAGGAAGACCCTAACTCAAGAAGAGCACATTGCTGGTACTTAAGTGAAACATATGTACTAGAATCCTTCAGCTATGTTGTAAATAGCACATATAATACACGTCTCAGTACAGCATATAGCATTGTTTCATGTTTTACGGTATCCAGTATTATTCACATGTTGCACAATCTATCCATATTAAAGCTTTGTACTGCCTTAAGTCTAGTTACTGCTTTTGTTATGGTCAGTGTTTCTCCTTTCACTCTTTGTCCTTAACAATTCTGTTCCTATATTGCACTGTACTGTTATCGTACTTGTAATGAAGGTTTTGTTTTTGCCAATTCATATTTTTTCCAACTGCCTCTTATTTATGCAATGCTTTGTTTAACTTTTCTCCTTGGGCCTGCTAATAATGTGTTGTGCCCTGTCAGCTTTTCTGTGTCAACAAATAAAGAAATCCTTGGAAGCATTAGTGAAGTCTCACTGACTACTCATCTCACGTCTTCACTCAATATGTTTGCCAGTACCCTACAAGACTACAACTTTTACTCATTTTTAAGCATAATCACTCAAATATTAATAAACAATTGATGGGAACAGGCCACCCATACATTTAATCCCTCTATATACACATGGCCTTTAATTATCTGACTGCACCATCTAAGCTGTGGAACTTGCACTTAAAGCCTTTTTTGATATATTTCACCTGCATCTGTTTTCATTTTTGTATTCCACATTATTGATCTAAAGCCCCCTGCGGGGTATCTCTTCTGTCTTCTTTATTCCCTACAGTGGCAAAAGGCTGCATGGAACAAGCCCTTGGTAGTCAAAATGTGAGATCCTTTTTTAATTAATGCTTTTTACCCTGTCACCTTATGTACGATGTGCAACATCAATGCAAAAAAGCACACATGTGCTTTCATACATATAAATCTTCTGGGATGTCTGTGTCTGTCCTTTTTCCTGCTTACTGAAGCCCCCCTTTCCTCCAGACTCCATATCAGTACATGAACACTTGCCCATTTTGGTCAGAAGAATGCCAGCCATCAACTACTCAGATTGCCACCTTAACTAGGTGCTGCCTCACCTGGAGCTCTCATTAAAACTTTTCAGGTAATCCTCCTCTGCAGCTCACTGCCTATCCTCCAATAGTCAACAAATTTGATCACATCAGAAGAAACAGCTTAAGTGTTTATTGCTGTTGTAACTGGATAACACCTGTATGACTGGCTGAGGCTTACAATACCTACAGGGGCAGATAAAGAAAACACTATTACAGACAAGGACTGTACTGCAGTAAGACAGCTTAAAGAAGTATAAGTTGTGATCATGGTATAAACTGACTGGAAGGAGTACTGTGGGGTATCCTTTAGATGGGGTAGTAAAGTCACAGACCAAACAAAATTTAATAATATAGCATCACCTTCTTT
This sequence comes from Protopterus annectens, assembly GCF_019279795.1. NCBI lineage: Eukaryota > Metazoa > Chordata > Ceratodontiformes > Protopteridae > Protopterus > Protopterus annectens. The sequence goes on along the minus strand of NC_056732.1, from coordinate 1,361,845,814 downwards.
TCTCTGTAAAAGAAAGAAATGTTTTTATAAACCCTAAAAAGCTGTATCCATGACTAAATAACCAGCAGAATGTTTGCACCATACTTATTAATGCTTAGTCTGATTTAAAACTTTGGTCTCGGTACTGACCTATTTAGAACCAGCAGTTCGTAAGCAGAAGTAGAGACCATGGGGTTTGCTCCCAGTTGAAGAAGCAGGTGCCAGCTCTGTTTTATCCACTGACCAGAAACAAGCACAGCCCATTACACACTTGGCATACCCTTAGCTGTAATGGAACCAAACAGTGGCTCACTACCACAGTTCTGAAGATTACAACAGTGAGACACAGTATTATGGGAATTATCATTGATACTGTGGCCTTGGATTTTGTACATACCCCTCTATTTTGTTATTATTACTTTACCATTACCATGAATACAGCTGCAGTCTTTGGAACTCCAAAAGATACTCCTAACTATGCACATAGCCACTCCGGTGGTGCAGAGGGATAAAGCCCTGACTACAGTCCACGTGACCTAGGTTTGATTAATGGCTTCGATAACTGATGGAGAGGCAGGACAGGGATGGGTGTGCCTTTCCCAGAGGAGGGTGGACAGTTATAGAAACATAGACATTCCAGGCTGCTATCCTGGTGGATGTTGGGGACATTGTATAACATGGGTTTTGCTCAGTAGGGGTAATGGTGGACATGGCTGTATTGTTGCAGAGGTGGAGAACTGCCCAACATGACCATATTGCACATTTGCCCCTCAAGCATCACCACAAAACTGTAATGCAGAGGATAGTGAGTAGATCATGATCAAAAAGAAAAACAACCGAATGAAGACACACAAGACCTGCAGGGCACCCATAGGTTCCACAACAAGCTGCAGCATAAAGCAGATAAACTCCATGGGGTTCGGAGTACCTGGCAGACCTGGCATAGATGTGAGTTACTGAAGCTCATTACTGTAAGCATGCGTAGAAGTTCTCCACCCAAAAAAAATAACTGTGTAGGTGAATTTCTGGTCTCACATTTAAGTGTTCGCAGAAACTAAAATTAAAGATTTAAGGCAGCACAGTATAAAGTATGCTATAGTGCTTAAGTTCTTGTGTTATAAAACTAGAAACATGGGTTTGAATCCCATCAGTATTTAATATTTCCACACCAGGTGGGTAGATTAATTTTCCAATACTGACACTACAGTGGACCACAAAGGGGTATTTTACTCCAACATGTACTGCCCTTTAGATGAGATGTTAAATGAAGGTTCCATCTGCCTGAGTTGGTGGTAGCGCAGGTGGATGTACAAGATCTCACAGCAATTATCAAAATGAGTAGGGGTCCTTTATTTATACAAAAACATTATTTACCAAAATATTTATATACTTGCAAACTTACAATATACAGTTTTTAATTTCCTTCTTTTACTATTATACATTCATATTTTATTATACCAACCTTCATCCTTTTTAGACCCCTACTCCTTTTTCCATAACCACCATCTGATTTTACTCAATATTCTTGTCAAACTCCATTTTTCATTAAACATAATTTAATTTATCATTTCATCCCATATAAACCATATAACATAAAACGTTCTTATCTATTCTTCTGACATATTCTTTACTTCTATTTTTATATCTGTATTTAATCATACATATACTTATCTTAGCCGCTTATTTTATATTTTCAAATAAATTTTCTTTACATAACTTTTCCCAGAATTTCACTATTCTTTTACATTCCTAAAACACGTTCAGTAGTTTCCTCTTCCCCACAGCGTAACCATATCCTTTTACTTTTGTTTTTGTATGGCATGTTTCCTTTCACTGGTTATTTATTTATTACCAGCCTCCACAAAAATATCTTGACATTCTACTTTCTTATTACAACATTCATTTCTTATTTTTATAGCTTTAATTTTTTCCTTCTGCTACCTTTTTCATGGTTTAACATAATAGTATTCTATTATATGTTTACATCATACTGTTCTCTCCCTTCTATTTCATCAGTATTTATTTTCCAGATTAATATTCTTCTTAATAACATTTCATGTCTTCATTTATACATTTTCTTTCCTCTTTTGCTCCTTTTTACCATACGCCAAAATTTATCATACTTACATTTAAACATTTTTTACAAGTAATCATTCATATTTTTATTTATCCACATTATCACTTTATATACATTTAGTGAAGCAGCATATGCCACTGGATTAATTAACCCTAAGCTTCCTACCTCTTTATTTACATATAAAACTCCTCTTTTTTACTGGATTCGATCTAGGACTCCAAATGAATGAAATAATTATCTGCAATAACTTTTTTTCAAATACTGTTGGCAACATAAGTACACTTCCTAAATATGCTATTCTTCCTATTAATACTGAATTTATTAAGTAAACCTTTTTCCTAAATGATAATCTGTATATTTTTCAGAAAGAACACATTTCTTTTAAATCTTCTACTTGCATTCTTATTCCCAAATGTTATAAATAACACAGAGATTTCATTCATTGTGAAATATATTCCCCCATCTTAACCACATCCTTTACTTTTCTCTTTGTTTAAAGTCATCCCTATTGCTTACTGCTTATAAACACCATTTAGACAAAATATTACTTCTTTTATCCAAGTCTTGTTTGTTGCAATTGCTATAATATCATCCACCTAAGTTAACAAAATTGGAATTCATAACCCTTCAGGCATTATGTACCCAGCATCCTTCATTTTATAATTTATTTCACATACAATCACATTAATAACTAAGGCAAAAAGTATACATGTCATTGAAAATGTCTGTTACACCCCTCCTCATATGTACCTCTTTACTTAACCAACAGTTTCCTAGAATTTTTACTGTATTACTGATACTGATGAACATGCATAATTTCCTATTTTTTCTCACTTATATTGTGTTCTTTCATTATCACTCATAAAATTTAATGTCCCATTGTATCAAATGTATTAAGACTCCTTATCAAAAGTTTAGCATCTTCTCTATTTATAAAATCACCCACAATCTCTTTCACTATCATTAACAATTGCTCACATTCCACCCCCTTTATGGTATATATTGTGTCCTCCATAACACTTTCCATATTTATTTCAGATTTCTTTTTATTATTTTTATAAAGATCTCTTAGTTATTTGTATTCAGTACTACTGGTATCTAGTTTTTAATTGACTTTTGTCTTCTTTCTTCTAAATAAATTTAAGTACTCCACTACATAATTCTTTACACAATCATTCAAAATCTTTTTGCCATTCCACTAAATTTTCATATATTTTGTACCCTATTCAGCTGGTCTTGCAGCCGAATCTCTATTCACTTGTCGTAATACTTAATATATAACTCATATAAATCTTTTTTTACTTCCCATATTATTTTCAATGTCTTCTCTTTTTTCTTTAACATTTCTTGTACATTTTCTACTATGGTATGCATAATTTGTTCCTGGGTTCTCTCTATTTCTCCTTTTACATTTTTCATTTCTCTCATCTACTACTGTCTTCCTTTACTAATTTGTTTAAATTTGCTGATACTTCTTTTTTTTTCTTGCAAGAAATGTCTTTGCTTGAATAAGAACTCCTTAACTGTCTCTTGATTTCTTCAATATAATCATTTTTCTTTATCAAAATACCCTCTATCATTATTTTCTAAATCTTCCAATGCATCTTTATATACTCTCCTATACTTTTGTTTAACACTTTAAAACAAAAACTCAAAGGCAAGGTTCATCCAAAATAACTTTATAAACAATCAAAGGAAGCGCTTTCATCCAAAACAAATGTATGAACTTCATCAGACAATCCAATAAATAAAAAAGACAGTTTAAATAATCCAAATCATTATGACATCACATTACACGCTACATTCTTAGACACATACTCCCTATAGCCAACATTCAATTACTTCTGTTAAAATATCCGTTATAAATGTATATATAACTAATTTACAGGAAAATTCATTCAATATAAACCATTACAAAAGCTAGTTATAAACACATTAAAAAAAAAAAAATATATATATATATATATATATATATATATATATATATATATATATATATATATATATACACACACACACACACACACACACACACACACACACACACACACACACACACACACACATATAGTATGTATAAATATGTCATGTCTCTAGAGATTTAAGATGTAAACTACATTTCAGAGAGCATTGGTCATTTAAACCAGGGTTGACATATGCATTAACTTTAAGTTTCCAATAAAGGTCTCTTTCTTCCAAGCGGAGGGCCCAAGGCCCACCCCTAGTATTTTTGCTAACATTGTCAAAAGCTAAATAGTTAAAGAAATGGCCTGGGTTCTCAAAAACATGTTTTGCTAACACATTTGTAACACTGAGTTTCCCAATATTATACTGGTGTTCATAAACCCTCTGTTTGAAATGGCTGTCGGTTTTTCCAATGTAAAACCCTGGGCAACATTGGCATAAAGCAATATAAATGATACCAGAACTTTCACAATTGAATCTACCTCTGATTCTATAAGTGAAATTGTTGATGAAAAATGTATTAGTTACTTTCATAAATTTACAAAAGTTATATCTGCCACATTTAACCATGCCAACATTGGAAAGGTTCCCATTTATGTTACTTTCCAGAATGCCCTTCAGGTTATTCCCCCTTTTAAAAATCAACCCAGGTCTATCATTGATTTTATGTTTAATAAAGGGATCTTCTAATAAAATATTCCAATTCTTCAACAAAATGTCACGCATGTAATTAGCATCTAGTGAGTAAGTTGTAATGAATTTAAAATAGTGAATACTATCATTATGTATAGGGGATCCAATTTCATTACTAGGGTCAATGCTTTCATTCTCTACTACCCCATCAAAAGTAGGTTCAATATGTACCTCAGATGTTCTATTTAGTATAGGTTTAAACCACCCACTATCTCTTTTCTTAAGAACTTCAACTATGATTTCATCAACCAATGTAAGGGGGTAACATCTTTTGAGGAACATTTTCTTTAGGTTGTCACATTTGGACAAAAAAATCACTGTCCAATGAGGTCATTCCAGCGGCTCTCACCAGTTGACCTTTAATAAACTGCTTTTTTCTGGTGAAATGGGTGGGAGCTATTGAAGTGTAAAAGTGTGTTAGAGTATGTGGGTTTGCGAAAGATTTAGCCAAATATCTCCCATTAATTGTATCCTTTGATAGTTGCACATCTAGGTAGGAAATTATATCCTCATTAAACTCAAAAGTAAATTTGAGAAATGATGCAAAGCCTGAGATTGTTTCAATGAAGGTTGCAGCTTCAGCCTTATCCCCCAGAAGATGATATAAATATTGTCTAGGAATCTGGCGTACCAGTAAACTTTGTCTTTATATATGGAGTTCTTAAATAATAATTCACCCTCCCATTACGCCATAACACAATTAGCAAAGGTCCCCCCACAAGGGGAGCCCATAGCAACACCCGATCTCTGTAAAATATATTAAAAAATATTCACCATTGAATATAAGCAGGTTTACATTTGATCAAATTCCAAATTACCTCCCCCATAATTTTTCTCTTTGTAATCTTTCTTCACTTGTTAAGAATGTTGCATCTTCTAGTACAATTACATCTGCATCACATTTATTGCACCATTCCCAAACCCGTAACCATTTCACCATGTTCTTAATACTATTCACATTTTCAGAAAACACTCTAAAATTACTTTCCCTTTTCCTTACCATTCTAGAAATTATAATTTTATTTTATTTCTCATCAATTCCTTTCTTTTTTCTTTTATACTTATCCCTTTAATGTTCTTTTCCTATCATTTACCAACATAAGTCTTTTTTTACAACTTTCCAATTTATATCTTCCTCACCACTTATTTCATAACCTTCTTCCATTTCCTCCTTTTTATTTCTTTCTTTGTCTTCTTTGTCTAATTTATCTTCTAATCCACCACTTCTAAAGTTTTTCCTCTTTGTTCATTTTCTTCTTTTTTTCTTCACTTTCCTCCTTGTTATTAGTTTCAGCTTTACAATCCATCCATACATGTTAAATGTTGTTACATTTACAGCATTTTTCATTTCACATCTTCTCATGACCCAGTTCCCCAAAAATATAACATTTTTTAACAGTTATTTAACAGATGCCCTTCTTTTCCACAGTATACATATGTTTTGGGTTACCCCCAGTAGTGTACCAAAACCTTAATTCATTGAACATATATTATACTTGAAATATGTATAATTTTGTCCTTTTCTATCTTTATCACAATATTAAAGTCCCATCTATCCGTCCATAAGTCTCTTTAATCATAAACCTTTGCAATGTCCAGCACTTTTTTACGTAAGCATTTCAAATGTCCTTTCAAAGTTTCTCTCTCTCTACTTTTGTTCGAAATTGTACATGAATCTTCTTTTTTGTTTCCCTGTTAAAAGTTTTTAATGCATATTAATTCCAAGGATTACACTTCTTCTTTTCACATCCCCAAGAAAATCTTCTACTGCATAAACAGCTTCAAATATAACGTCACAAAATGCATCTTTGTTTATAAGAATAAATGCTCTTAACTCTTGGGCCTTTACACCCAAAGACACCATTAAGTTGTCGCAAACTTCAAATCTATCCAGTTCTTTTTCTTCTTTATTTTGAATTCTCACCACATACTTCTGCTTTGCATTCTCTTCTGTTACTTTCTCTTCTGTTTTTTTCTTTTCTGTTGCTTCCTTTGCACCTTCTTTCACTTTCTGCATAGGACTTCCTTTCCATCTCACCATCGTGAGGTTGGATGGATGGACTATGCTTCTTCTTTTTCTACTTTATCTATAATGTATCCTCAAGAAACATCTCCATCATTTTCAGGCTCAATCTGCATCACCATCTCCTTCATTCCACAACCCTCCAGACTGGAGAGTTGTAATAACACAAACTTCACTTGCTGATTCTTCTTTTTTGACTTCAGCAAATAAATTTTGCTGAAAAACAACTTCTGAATCATACACAATTTCAATATTAGTCTCCATAGCACTGGCATTCACTTCTGTGCCTTCCGCCATCTTTTCCTCATTCCTCACCAGCCTCCCAGCTGCCACTGCACTAGGAAAGGGATGTGCACACTCATTTACTGGCTCCAAAGCAATGAGTAGAGGAAGTTCACCAGTGATCTGGCCAAATTTCCCCAAATGCATACCACCTCAGGTCTTACCTAAGAAGAGGCCATTGACCTGATGAGAGTAACCCCATCATGAAAAAGTTCAAATAAGTAAATAAATACAAACTATAATACAGAACAAGTTAATTAGTATCAATTACACCACCTGTCAGGAACTAAATGCTCTCTATATAGCTATGAAACAGTCAACTTTTATGCAAAGCAGTTCTCAGCAAACATATAATTCCACTGAGGAGTTTCAATTTTCACTTGTTTTATCATGCTTAGAAATCACTACTAGCATTCTCCTTCTAGTTTTGATGGTAGACTTTACTAGTAGAACAACTATTCTGAATTCTACATTTGATTTTATGAACTGACTAAAATGTTTCTAAACTTTAAATGATATTACAGCATCCTGACAAATTCTTACCTTTGTAGGCACTAGAAGTTCCTTTGTTTCCAACAGTTACTGTTGTGACAAGTTACATGGGCTTCTTAATGTTAATCTTCCTGTGATGCAACGTGGTGTAACTAATCAGTACAGCAGGCTACATCTGCATCAGTTCTTTTTATTTTCCATGGTCACTGTGATTATTGTTTTCATTATGTAACTATAGTAAACAATAAAGATGATCTTTAGATCCTTGGGGATGGCGCAGCAGTGTAGCGGTTAATCCTGTCGCCTCACAGCAAGAGGTTCTCCGGTTCAATTCTCGGCTGGGATGCCATCTGTGTGGAGTCTGCATTTCCTCCCTGCATTTGTGTGGGCGTCCTCTGGGTGCTCCAGTTCCTCCCACATTCCAAAGACATGCAGTAGGTGGATTGGACACTCTAAATTGGCCCTAGGTGTGAGTGTGTGCATGCTTGTGTGTGTGGTGCACCCTTTGAGGAGTGTTGGGCCTCGGGCTAGCAACCCAATACTGCAAAACCTGCACCTGTTATGGAAACAGCGAGGGCTGAATGGTGCTTGTTTCCCAATCTGCTAAATGCATGGCAGCGAATCCAGGATAGATCCTTGGAAAAAGTTCAATGGTACCTTCAAGCAATGTGCTGAAAGAATAGGGTGTTTACAACAGAAGAGTCTGATATCCCAAACAGCAAATAACACTGGATTACTGCGCCCTATACTACAGGATATAAAACAAATCAGATGAATATTAACTACAAATTTGCCAAACAGTTTCATTATCTTCTAAAGTTTAAACTATATTTGTCACTGACTCCCTGGTCAAAGTCTAAGGAATGCTATGTTAAATAGTGGTTTATTTTACTATTTCCATTACTTTTAGTTTGAGCACTCTGGATAAAACTCACCACTTTACAGACCTGCTTACATTGTTTTCATACCATTTCCCTGCCATAACTGCAGTGGTGGTGCTGCGGTAGCGTTGTCGCCTCACAGTTAGACGTTGCCTGTTCGATTCTCAGTTAGAGCATCTTCTGTGTGGCGACATACATGAATGGGCGTTCCTTCGTTGAAGGTTGTGCATTAGGCCCGGCAAGCCAGCACATAAAAAAAAATCTACTGCCAATCATTAGCGGACTGGAGTTCCACTGTGGCAACCCCTAACCGGGAAAAGCCGAAAGACACAAACAAACCATCTGCAAGTAAACCAGTCTTCAAGTTAGATTTCCTCAGTCTCCGCTAGCATACATGCACTTCTGATCAAGACACATAACCTCACCATAGCTACTTTGTTATTTACTGAAAGAAGAAACCAGTATCTTGGAGGGTCTTAACCTAATAAATAAGTCAGATGCAGTTGAACAAATATTAAGACAAGGAAGAAGCCAAACAGGAGAGAAAATAAGTTAGAGTAAGTGAATGAGAGGGCTGGGACAGCAAACACAGTATACAGAGTAAGAGAATAACAAACAAAGCTGAATTCTGTCACAAGTGTTAACTTAGAAGCCATACTACTTCCAGCCTGTCATGTGTATTAACTGTTGTAGGCTACACACTCATGTGATAGCCATTTCTGTGCATTTAAAGTGTTTTTTTGATTGTATCTGCTTTATTTTCTGAAAAAACAAACAAAAAAAAAAACAAAAAATATACTTGTTTTCCTGCCTTTCTAAGTTAGTATAGTCCAGTTTACAAGTTAGTGCTGAATTCAGGGCTGTGTTACAAGTTTCTGTGTTTGCCCATACCTTACTTAGATAGAAGAAGTTTCTTTGTTCAGTGTGAGAGAGGGAGCTTTGAGCAGCCTATCTGTCCCTGGAGGAGTGGTTTCAGCCCAGAAATTTGTAACTTATTGGCCATTTTGGGCTAATTTCTATCTCTTTCATTTCCCTGCTATAAAACCCGCATTTGCAAGGTTTGTGTGCTAGTATACAGCTCAGCAAGCGTCTGGCTGGTGCCCTGCAGAGTTCTACAGCAACAAAGAGACAAAAGAGAGACTTTAAAGTGATTAAGTATAATTTTTCTGCATTTTCCGGTTGCCTTTAGCTAATTACACCTAAAAAGCTGATTTTCTAGAGTTTCTGTGATTTAAAAAGCTTGTTTCAGCTACATATTGTACTTATTTTACTGCCTGCACTTTAACAAAGTCGTTTTTGTGTTTAAATTACCTGTTTAACTGTTGTTGGCTACACACGCAAGTGTGATAGCCATTTCTGTGCATTTAAAGTGGGTTTTTTTTACTGTATCTGCTTTACTTTCTGAAAAAAAAAATATATATATACTTGTTTTCCCACCTTTCTAAGCTAGTATAGTCCAGTTTTCAGGTTAGTGCTGAATTCAGGGATGTGTTACAAGTTTCTGTGTTTGCCCATACCTTACTTGGATAGAAGGAAGTTTCTCAGTTCACTGTGAGAGATGGAGCGTTGAGCAGCCTATCTGTCCCTGGAGGAGTGGTTTCAGCCCAGAAATTAGTAGTTTATTGGCCATTTTGGGCTAATTTCTATCTCTTTCATTTCCCTGATATAAAACCCGCATTTGCGCTGTTTTGCGTGCCAGGCAGCGCCAGTTAGCTAGGGTATAACTATTCCCGGATACACAAAGTCTACTCTTCAATTTTTCCCTTGGAACTAGACAAACTTTCAACTTAAGCACTCAAACCATTCACTTCTCATACCAGCACTTGCTCAAAACTCATAGCAAGCACTAATAAACCTTAGCACTAGACCCTCCTATACTGTAGAGAAGGACAAGGGTCTCTATTTGACCTTACCAGCCAATCAGTAAAACAGTTCACTGTACCTATCCAGGCATGTCTAAAGGGCAGTTTCAGGTGTACTCTCCGGTCCAACTGGTGAATCTGGGCATTTTGAGGCAATGTTACAATTGCCTCATGTACGCAGACAACCCTCTCCTCCTTCCACCAAACACTAATACATTCGAGAGATGCAATTATACAGCCAAACTGGAGGCTAAGCTCTCTCAACCCAAGACTGGACCAGGCAGTCAAGAGGAGAAGGGAATTACTTGCATCACACCATCAGTCTCACATAGACCTATGAAACCAGCACTGGCAAAAAACACACATAAATATACGAAAACATACTCGGAGGCTCTAAATAAAAATCTGCAAAAGCAACAGAGACCTCCAAAGCAGACATCGAAGAAACCTCCACCCCCCCCAACACAAACCATGAAACACATACTTCACAAAACTAGTGTGCCACACAATCACAGCCCTTAAGGCAAAATAACATACCCAACACAATAGTAATAGTTGACTCTATAGTCAGGCACACTGACGTCCCACTCACTAGGCTGAACAAGGAGAAGGTTACTGTTAGCTGCCTGTCGGGTGCCAGGATCCGCCACATAACACAAGCACTCAGGTCACTCCATAACAAGTACAAATATGACTCTGTCATTGTCCATGTTAGTGTGAATGACCTGAGCCGTACCTCCCTGGACTACATGAAAAGAATGCGTCTGAAATTCTCCAGGTGCAACTAACACTAGGTAAGACTGCAATCCAAATTGTAGCTTGCTACAGATCCCCCACCATACCCCAAGATTCTCACTACACCTTTCTAAACATACTGTAAAATATTAAGATAGAACCAAACACCCTAATACCGGGTGATTTTAACTACCCTGCCATTAACTGGGAAAACTACTCATGTACCAACACCTTTGCCCAACGGTTCTTGGAATTCATAAATTTCAGCGCCCTGGATCAACTAATCCATAGTCCCACCAGGGGCTCCAGTATCCTAGACCTGGTCATTATCAACATGGGAAATTGATGCTCCACACCTATGGTCACCCCCTCATTAGTCAGGTCTGACCATAAGCTAATCACCCTTAACATCCACGTCCCACCCCCACACCCCAGTAAGGAAACCTCTATAAAAAACTTCTCCAAAGCCAACTTCATGCTTCTCAAGTCAGAAGTGACAAACTTCATGACACCCATGCAGACGGGAACTGAAAGTTCAACTGCTGAATCCTACACTAAGGCACTATACGAGCACATCCACTCATGCATGAATCGTGCCATCCCAAATAGAACCAAGATGCTCTCATCCAAAAAAATGGAAGCCAATCTGGTGGTCCCCTGCCATAAAAAAACTTTACAACAAAAGGAAGAAACTGTTGCAGAAAAGAGGAAAATCCCAGGATGCAAAAAACTCCCTTACCAGCCTCAGTAAGAAACTGAGATCCCTCATGAAATCCTCTAAAGCTAGTTACGAAAATAAAATTGCCAAAGATTCCAAAGACAACCACAAGGCATTCTATAACTATGTCAAGAATCTAAATGGCAATGCTCAGATCTGCTCTGAGCTAAAACAGAATGGCATTAAATACACTGATCCCAAGGATATTGCCAATATCCTGGCAGATCGATTCAGTGCCAACTTCACCCCCCCCCTAAAAGGCCCATCTCAATACCGGAAGATTGCCAAATTCCGGTGATGATGGCCACACAGGTAAAAAACACATGCTCCAAAGCTAAGAATACAGCATCCATGGGACCAGATGACATCCCGGACTGTGTACTACATGAACTACAATATGAACTGGCACCTCACCTAAGTGTCATGTTTAATCATAGCCTCACCTCAGGTTTCGTGCCTGCTGAGTGGTGCACAGCTACAGTTATCCCAATCCACAAGGGGGGATCCACCTTGGATCCCGGAAACTACCATCCCATCAGTCTGACAAGCCTTATCTGCAAGGCCATGGAGCGTATTATCATGGAACTTATAAACAAAGACATTGGCAACCTTCAAACACTGGACCCCATCCAGTTTGGGTTCGTGAAGGGCCGATCTTCTCTCCTGAACCTGAATGACTTCTTCGAATCAGTCTCCAAAGCCATGGACAAGGGTAAGGTGGTCCACACAGCCTATCTAGACCTTGCCAAGGCCTTTGACACCATCCCCCACTCTGGAATCATAGATAAACTTACTAAGCTGGGTATTAATCCCTATGTCACCCAATGGGTTGCTAACTGGCTTACTGATAGAACCCACACTGTAAAAGTAGCCAACTCCAAATCCAGCTCCAGACAAGTGACAAGTGGAGTACCTCAGAATTCAGTCCTGGGACCGCTCTTGTTTGGCATCTACATCTCTGAAGTAAAGGCCAACACTAAGGGACTCTGGGTAACAAAGTTTGCAGATGACTGCAAACTGGGAGCCATTACTGAATCCCCAAATGATGTGGATACTCTACAAAAGGGCCTTACAGAAACAGATGCTTGGTGCCAGAGCCATGGGCTTAAGCTCAATGCCAAGAAATATATAGTTATCCCCTTTGGGAAAAAACATGTATCCATGAATTACCATATAGGTGGCAGTACACTAAACACCGAAAGTGTGATAAGAGACTTAGGGACAAAGGTGGACAGTGGTCTCACCTTTGATAACCACATCGCCACAACAGTCAGGAAATCCTTCTATGTGGCACACCTCATCACTAAGGGCTTTTCATCCAGAAAAAAGGAGGTCATTGTCTCACTGTACTCATCCTTCATTAGACCCATTATAGAATACAACGCCCCATTTGGTAAGTACCTCTCAAGACATCTGCAACAACTGGAAAGGCCGCAGAAATACCTTACTAAAAGAATCACAGGCCTAAAGCAGATGCCCTACGCTGACCGCCTTAAAAAACTACAGCTATACTCTGTGGCATATCGTCTACTCAGAAGCGATCTCTGCTTAACATACAAGGCCATGTCAAACCCAGAGCTGTTGGACATGCTACACTTAAAGAAATCCCAATCCCTCAGAACCACATGCTCCAGGGATCTAAACCTTGTCATCACAATAAACAAAACATGCTGGAGGTATAGGTTCCTGACCCAGAGACTCCCCAGACTCTGGAATAGATTGCCCATACATGTCAAGCAGAGTGCCTCTTTGGCCCTGTTCAAAAGAAACCTTGACGATTGGATGGGAGAAAGGAAATTCACCCCAGGGATCACGTCAGTCGCCCTGCTAGACAGGGGTCCAGGGAAGTAAATAGTGTGGGAAGAAATAGTCAGAGAATTGTTATGGCTAGGATGGTATAGGCCCTAGGGCTGATAGCCTAGTACCAACCTATGAGACATGGAGGAGCTCTCTGATCATGTAGCCAAGGCTAGTATGACCCTGACCCTGAGTAGCATCCTGCCCTCACCAAGAATGATATCACGGTATAGAGAAAAAAATATCAATTTCAACAATTGGCTAAGCTTCTGGTGTCATTCAAAGGGGATCCAGTGTCTGTCAGCCTGAGATGACATGCTCGACAAGCCACACTGCTTCGCTAGAAACGGCTTGCACCTGTCACCCGTAGGCTTTCGAATACTGGCCAAGGATCTTGTCACCCCCATAGTGCCTTTATTAGGCAAGGCTCAAAAGACAAACCCACCATCATAAATAGCACAAGTAACAAAAAACTGAGGGTAATGCTACTCAATGCCAGAAGTCTAAACCTCAAAATGTACACACCCAAGGCACTCCTCAGTATGGAGAAAACTGATATATGTGCAGTAATAGAAACCTGGTTTAAGGCTCCAGAGAGCACCCCAGCACTACCAGCCTACAACTCATACCATACATTTTGGCCACAAAACCTGGACCGAAATACAAAAGGCAGGGGAGTATCCATATTCATCAAGGATACCGACACCTCTAGGTTAGTGGCACAGCACGATGCTTCAGAGATCATCCACGTGCAACTAACAATGGGCAAAACTTCTATTCAAATTATACTTGCTACAGATCACCCACCATGTCCCAGGACCCCCCACTCCGCATTCCTGGAAACACTGGGAAACATAAATGTCCTACCCAACACCCTGATATTGGGTGATTTCAATTAGCCAAACATTAACTGGCAGAACTACTCAAGTGCAAACTCCCTTGCCCAACATTTCCTAGAATTTATAAACTCAAACACCCTGGATCAACTGGTCAACACCCCCACCAGAGGTGACAACATATTGGACCTGGTCATCACCAACATGGGCAACCGGTGTTCCACAACGGAGGTCAACCCCTTGCTGGTTAGATCTGACCATAAACTAATCACTCTGGATATCCACATTCCTCCATCACCCCCCGGTCAAAGAAACCACCGTGAAAAACTTTTCAAAAGCAAACTTCACATTACTTATGACGAGGTGGGAAGTTTCAAAGCCCCCCATGCTAAAGGATAACGCTGTCCAAGCTGCAAAATTCTTTACTAATGCACTCTATGGGCACCTACACGAATGCATGGATCGTGCTATCCCAAACAAAACCAAGACTCACTCCTCCAAGAAAAGGAAACCAGTCTGGTGGACCCCTGCCATAAACAAGCTATACAACAGAAGGAGGAAACTAGTACAGAAAAGAGTAAAATCCCAAGAAGGGAAGACATCCCTGATCAGTATCAGCAAGAAACTACGTTCTCTCATAAAAATTATCCAAGGCTAGCTTCGAAAGACAAATTGCCATGGACTCCAAAGATAACCACAAGACATTCTTTAGCTATGTCAAGAATCTAAGTAGCAATTCTCAGATCTGCTCAGAGTTAGTGCAGAATGGCACAAAATACACTGAACCAACTGATATAGCCAACATCCTGGCAGACAGGTTCAGTGCAAACTTCACCCCTCTCAAACCCCCAAAAGGGCCCATAACTATACCAGAAGTATGTAGTGCCCCTGAAATCACAGACACTCAGGTTAAAACAGACCTCTCCAAAGCCAAAAACACAGCATCACTGGGACCGGATGGTGTCCCAGGCTGTGTCCTACATGAGCTCAAAGATGAACTAACCCCTCACCTAAACACACTGTTTAAACTCAGCCTCTCCACAGGCTATGTGCCCACAGAGTGGCTCACAGCAACGGTTATTCCACTCCACAAAGGTGGAATCCACAACGGACCCCGGGAACTATTGCCCTATAAGCCTGACTAGCTTGGTCTGCAAAGCAATGGAGTGCATCATCATGGATCTCATTAACAGAGACATTGGAAACCTCCAAACACTGGACCCTACCCAGTTTGGCTTTGTTAAGGGCAGAGCATGTCTCCTAAACCTGGTGGACTTCTTTGAGACAGTTACCAAGGCTATAGATGAGGGAAAGGTGATGCACACAGCTTACCTAGACCTTGCAAAGGCCTTCGACACCATTCCCCACTCAGGTATTATAGACAAGCTCACCAGCCTGAACATAAACTCCTATGTCACGAGATGGGTTGCCAACTGGCTCACGGACAGAACCCACATGGTAAAAGTTGCGGGAGCTAGGTCTGACTGTAAACTGGTTACAAGTGGCATTCCCCAGGGTTCAGTCCTAGGACCCCTCCTGTTCAGCATATATTTCTCAGAGGTACAGGCAAGCACAGGAGAACTATGGCTGACCAAGTTTGCAGACGACTGCAAACTAGGGGCTATAAGTGACTCTCCGGCTGTCACAGACATCCTCCAAAAGAGTCTCACTGAGACAGATACCTGATGTCAAAACCATGGCCTCAAGCTAAATGCCAAAAAGTGCATAGTCATCCCCTTTGGAAAAAACAAAGTACCCACAAACTACCACATAAGTGGTAGCCCCCTAAATACAGAAGACATAATAAGGGATCTGGGGACCCAAGTAGATAGTAACTCTCCTTTGATAATCACATTGCCAAAGTGGTTAGAAAATCCTTCTATGTGGCCCACCTAATCACAAAAGGGTTTGCATCCAGACTGAAAGAGGTCATTGGGCCCCTCTATGCATCACTCATCAGACCCATCATAGAGTACAATTCCACATTTGGGTGTACCTTACAAAACACCTGCAACAACTGGAAAGACCACAGAAGTACCTCACCAAGAGGATCACTGGCCTTAAGCAAATGCCCTATGTAGCTTGACTGAAGA
Organism: Protopterus annectens; assembly: GCF_019279795.1. Lineage (NCBI taxonomy): Eukaryota > Metazoa > Chordata > Ceratodontiformes > Protopteridae > Protopterus > Protopterus annectens. Next base: position 1,361,829,381 of record NC_056732.1, on the reverse strand, counting down.
AAATCCAGCTGTACTCGGTTGCATACTGCCTACTCAGAGGTGATCTCTGCCTGACATACAAGGCCATGTCCAACCCAGAATTGATGGACATGCTCCACCTAAAGAAAACCATATCCCCTCGAGCCACAAGCCCCAGGGATCTAAATCTCACCACAACAATAAATAGGATGTGCTGGGGGGAACAGATTCCTGTCCCAGAGATTTCCCATCCTCTGGAACAAGATTCCAGTCTACATTAGGCAGACCTCCTCACTAACCCTCTTCAAGAGAAACCTTGACGAGTGGATGGGAAACAGAAAGTTTATCCCAGGGATCACTTCAATGGCTCTGCTGGACAGTGGCACAGGGAACTAATCTAAGGGGGCAGCGAAAGCCAACACATTCTGGCTAGGAGTATAAATGCCTTCGGGTAGATAGCATGGTACCTAGCTATGAACCTATAAACCTATACAGTGCAGTAGAGGTTCAAGACCCTGGGAACTCTCTTAACAGCAGCAGTGTGCCTTAAACAATCCTCCGAAAGATGCTTTGATGTGTTAAGAACTGCAAAGTGACAACAGCAGCTTATGTCAGCAACAAATTTCTATACAGATACACTTCAAGTGGTTTATGGCTTGGTTAAACATTTAAACCTGCAACCAGAAATGGTTCATTAAGAAATGTTCAGGTCTCTGTGTTGTATGCAAGTGTATGTACTGATAGTGACCAATCACCTGCTGCATATGCACAAAAGTATCTTGCAGCCATAGAAAGCAAACAGGATAGCACAAGAAGTAAGGAAGTTTATGCTGTTAGCCTTTTCACAGCTGTGTGACTACATTAGGAAATACTATGAGCATCTGAATAAGTACTAACAGAGAACTCACAACATTAGATCATCAGGGACAAAACGGATTTACAAACCACTATGCAAATCAGAGAAGGGAAGGTTCTAACCCTTTATGTGAGTTTTCTTCATTAATAAAATGTATGAAGGAATCAAGGACCAGGCAGAGAACAGAAAGATACAGTGATGGAGAAGTAAGGGTGGTAAGTGTGCATACGTGTGTGTGTGTGTGTGTGTGTGTGTGTGTGTGTGTGTGTGTGTGTGTGTGTGTGTGTGTGTGTGTGTGTGTGTGTGTGTGTGTGTGTGTGTGTGTGTGTGTGTGTGTGTGTGTGTGTGTGTGTGTGTGTGTGTGTGTCTGGAATGATGCCCGAGAACACCCTAAAAGCTGTATCTGGGAGGTGTGAACCATGAACCTTTAGTGGTTTGACCCACAAGATTTGTATAGTTAAGGAACAAAGCGGCATCAGTGGGTAAACCTTGTTCATATTCTTAATGTGCTCAACAAAAACAAATGTAGAGGAGCTGTCAGTGCCTCCCCTAAGCCTTCGATCTGCCACAGTTCGTGATATCAACATTTCTGTAGTACAGGCATCTTGGTCATCATTTCTGTAACAAGGGCATTCACTGTGCAGCCAAGTTACCAAGACAGCTGTCTTCAATGGAACACCTGCTGCCCTTATGGGAAACCACTACATCAAGAGTATTCTGGTAGGCACTTCGCTTCAACTGGGTATGACACAGGTGCAATCAAACCCCCTAGTAATACAGCAGTAAACTGGTTTGCATCCAGTAAATCAACAAGTGCATTTCACTGTGTTCTACTGACTGATTCATTGTCACTGGCTCAGGGATTACTCCTCAAACACAAGCTGCTTCTACCTTCAATTTTCCTGTCCGAACAAAGCATTCCCAATTCATAAAACAAACGCAACCAAGCAAAAAGATTTATAATTCTAAAGTGAATGTGGCAGAGGTAGGTGAATCCTGCACTGGGATCATGTTTTATAACTGCACATGGACACTAAAGTTCACTGTAGCTGCTCAGCATTCAATGTCTTAATAGTTTATAGAAACAGAAAAGGGCATTCTCTGAAACTACTCCCTACCTTGAAGGTAAAATTTTGATTTATATTCCAAATTGTATTCCTTTTCTGACAACTTTGACTCATATATCAGAAGGTTAGCTCTAACACTAATCAAACCATGTGAACATATAGTAGAACTGAAACTGCCTTATCAAACTGTTTTCATATACAAGGTATCTAACAAGTTCTAATATGATGTTTCAGAAAAAGATGGCAATATTATCTGAAACTGTCACACATCATGTAAAACGTGCTTAAAGTGTACTGTTCCTCCTTGTCTGTATTATATACAATGCATTCTATTTAGCTTTATGCCAGCCAGCCAACTGATTTGTGTACATTTGCTTCCCTCTTACATTCTGGTTGTCTGCAAACCATTTAAAGTTTGCAGACAATGAAACTTTTGCTTGGTGTTAAACTCTTTTCTGTATCCAAGGATATATATGGTAATGAGTGTCTCTTTGTCTCGCTCTCTCGCTCTCTCTCTCTCCTGATAAACAAAGCAACTTTATCGTTTACTCTTTCAGAGACACAATCTTTTCTGAAGCCAAGCCAGGCTACTCTTCGGGTATTCTACAGTATCTCTCAAGCTGAATGCATGTAGTCCAAGTCATGTGGTTCTACAGCTGATGCCTCTGTGTTAATCACTATTCCCAACAATGCTGTCCTCCATCACTATAACTGAGCTTCATTTGCACAGTGACCCCTGTTGGTGACAACAGGCTGAAATGGTTCAGTAAAACAGCTTCATCCAGCTGCCTGTATTGAGTACGTAATGCAGGTACAGTAAAAATATCTGACTGATGCAGAAACTGCCGATTCTTAACCCTTGTATTGCACTCCTCTCCCAGTCAAAAAGAAGGACCATTACTGCTCCTCATATGCCAGAATATTTATTCTCTGTTGTATTCCCTAGCTGTAGTACAAAAATATGAAAGCATTGACATTCAAACCCACTTCCTTTCCAACTCTCCGCAGTGGAACTGCACTAGGGTAAACCTATCATGTCAAGAGATAATCCTGCAGTAGCTGACCTGTTCTACATCACTGTGCTGTCTACGCACCATAAAATTCTAATAAAAACCTTGAAAAAAATGTACCCAACAGTTTGCTAGTTTCTTCCCAGAGGGGATGATATTGTAGCTAAGTTATTGGAATTAGAAACTAGGATGATTTTAAAATTTAAAACTTTAAAGCCTTTTGGTATGAATCAGGAATTAGCCATATAATAACAACATATTAACATAAGAACAATCAAAACATGGATTTTATATAGTAAGATTCATTCATTTATTTCAGTTATTTAGGTTATTTTTGCATATTTATTGAAAATTACTGTGGTAATTTTAAATGATGAATTGTTATTTAATTGATTAATTAATTGAATAATAATAGCTGTGCTTGTTGTATATATATTGCTTCATTTTTTAAATGAATTGTGATCCATGAAGGCGAATTGCCGAGGTACCAGATCATTGTAATAAAAGACATGCTGGTCTAGTTCCGTTTTGTTTGTGTATTTACTTATTTAAAACACGGCTAGCACAGAAGAAGGAGCATTCAGACCAATGATCAGTTATGGCATTTGGGCTGGTGGCAGAGAAGTTCTGAGGTATGTACGTCCGTATGTCACCTTTATGTCCTATGACTTCAGCAGGGAGTATACGTGTGATGTAGAATGTCTACATATTGTTAAGGCTTTGGTATATTGGCTGTTATGTAAAGTATACTGCAACAGTGATATGGAAGGACATCTCGTAAACTCAGAACCCTGCCCCCCCAAATCCGCCGTATATCTCATCTTCTAGTCATTTCCCCCTTCTCCACCGCAAACATAAGTCTTTATCTCTTACCTCCCCACACCCTCCACCTAATCATATTCTACCTTTTATATATTCCCAATACCTTAACTTTTCTACCCCTACATCATACAATCTTTTACATTTCCCTAAATGTTTTCAGCTTTATCTATTTACTCCCATTACGACAGCAACAGCTCTTTTCTGCAGAAACCTACCACTTCATTTACTTCAATCTACATCTTATAATTTCATAAATTGACCATAAAACAGCCGTATAACTGAATATCATTAATATTATCATTCTCACATCACAACATAACTGTATATATTTTCATTTTGACTTTTTATTTATTTATATTTTACTTTCTTATTTACCTATATTTTTATTCTCCATAAGATAAAACCTCTCTTTTATTCTACCTTCTATGTGCAATAATTTCAAAAGTACTTGCTATGCTAGTACTGTGCATATATTTAAATACTTTGCAACTTTTATTAGTAGCTCTGTAACAAACACTTGTGACTTCACAATCTACATGTTCTGCTTACACTATGTCATGTATCTGTGGAGTTTTTAGTATGTGGATATTAAATGAAGTAATTTGTACTATACAATGATGGAGGTTTTCTCCCTGGGTGTTCCCTGAAAAGAGGAATCAATGCGTAGTCACACTTTCAAAGTAAACAACTGCAAGTAAATAAATAACAAACCAATCAAAGAAGTAACAAAGAAAGCAGTGTATTAAATGTTAGAATAAAATTTGTTTCATTGGTCCTGGTCATTTGTTTTTATTGTTGAGTTAAATTACTTACGGTTGTTTGTGATGAGTATTTATTTATTAAACTGCCTGCAGGTAAATATGATTATTTAACAATGTTCTTCTTTAAGTTCAGGGCTTGTGCATAATAATCATTCATTTCTGGTAAGTGTTTTATCCCATTCTGAGTCATGTGGAATCTAAAGCAACTTCTGGCAAGCAGTGTTATTAAGGGAGAAGAGCAATTCTGATGAGGATGCCAGTCTACTGTAGGATACTGTCACACAGACACAAACATTCATGCACATACCCACTTTGTGGTTGATACACTTATCAGCTTTTCTTTGAGGTAGGAGAGGAAAACAGTCTCACTGAAAATCCACACAGACACAGGAAGAATGTACACATTTTACTAAAAAGGCACTACAGCCATAAAGTGAACTGGAAAACAAAGCAAAGTGAAGCAGCCATGCTAACCACTGTATTACTGTGTAGCCTGTGCATAGCATACTAACATTTTCATGCATCATGGTTCTTTCCTGATAAGACAATTTTTTTGTAATATACTTGACAAATAAAGTTCTGTAGTATTACATTTAGACCTACTCACTCTTTATTGTAACAGAAGACTCTGTGATCCCATGAAACTGGTAAAAAATAAATAATAAATAAACCTCATAAATTAATGCTTAGCAAGACACTATTGAATGGGTTATAAATCATCTTCAGAAATTAACCAGTTTGCTCGTCTCCTTTTTACAAGTATGTCTACGGATGTCTGCATTACTATTTATTTGTTTATTATATTATTTTATTTATTAATATTAATACATAAATAAACTTAGTGCGGCCACGGTGGTGCAGCGGTTAGCGTTGTTGCCTCACAGCAAGAAGTTCTCCGGTTCGATCCTTGGCTGGGGTGCCTTCTGTGCAGAGTCTGCATGTCCTCCCTGTGGTCGCTTGGGTTTCCTCTGGGTGCTCCAGTTTCCTCCCACATCCCAAAGACATGCTGTAGGTGGACTGGACACTCTAAATTGGCCCTAGGCATGAGTGTCTGTGTGTGTGTGCCTTCCATGGAAGGATGGGCGCCGGGCTGGCAACTCAATACTGAAAACTCTACTGCCAATCATAAGCGGATGGGTGATCCACTGTGGTGACTCCTAACCAGAAAAAGCCAAAAGAAGAAGAATACATAAATAAACTTGCCTAACTGCATTTTTTCAGTATAAATTTTAATCTTTTTAGCACCTTACTTTGACTACTGACCCTCCATTTCATCATTCCTCCCCATACAGTCCATTTGCTCTTTTCTGGAAGGTGAGAACAAAGGCAAGGGCATTATAGATAGCATTAAACAAAAAACAAAATCCTTCCCCAGCCTAAGAAACATGTACTTGGAAAGGGTGTATATGTATAAAACCTCTGAGTGTCTACTAACCCCTGCTGTCACTACTGAAGCACAAATTATCAAGAACCTCACCCTCCAGCCTCCACTACAGGGTATGCCTGCCAAAAAACATGCTGCGACCTGAGAAAGAACCACTGGCTTCAGCTGACTCAAGACTCATCCATTCCTCAACAGGTTGACTGTACCAACACTGCTCCTATGGGGGGATGTTGGATATATGTTCTTAGCAACATCTAGTAAGGTGGGCATTGCAGCAAAAAACATCTCTAGCATGTCTTGTGCTCATAATGTTTCTTCCATCGTTCAACTTAAACTTCAATTTTACTTAAGTTCTTTAGCCCCAGACACTGTAACATCAAGACAAGCTTGTCAATTACAATACTAACAAGTAACAATAAACAAATTAGGTTTAACAGCAATAACAACAAAGCAACTTTGCTTAACAATACATTTAGTACTAAAATAGACACTTATCTTCATCATCCCACCCTTTATAGGCCAACTCAAAAACATAAGTTTTCAGGATCTTCCGGAAGCCAAACAACAAAGGAAACTATCAAAGTCACTGCTGTAGCAGATTCCACAGGTGTGGAACCTGATAAGAGAATGAACAAAATGTTGATGTCTCTAGACTGACATATGGTACTGCTATCAGACTCGCTGGGTCCAAGCACAAGACTAGGGAAGGATACCAGGGCACCATTACTTCTTTCAGATATTATGGGACCACAGTCATGAATGTCCAGATACACCAACACTAAGATCTTATTTACAACTTTGTATCATACAGGTACGCAATGTAGGTTGTGCTGAACTGGGGTAATGTATGACTTCTGGATAATCAGCCAAGGAATAAACACTCACCATGTCATCTTAGAGGAAAGGGAAGTAGTGTTGTGTGTCATCAGCATAGTTATGATATGCAATCCACCTTTACCTTAACAAATCTTTTAGAGAAAGTGTGAGTGTGTGTGTGTGTGTGTGTGTGTGTGTGTGTGTGTGTGTGTGTGTGTGTGTGTGTGTGTGTGTGTGTGTGTGTGAGTGTCACAAATATTAAATAACTACAACAGAGCCTTGTGGTACTCCTCATGTTAAGAGATAGGTGGAAGTGGAGTTAATACCTGAACAGACTTTGAGTGAAGGGTCAGAGACAGATAAGAAAAAAAACACTATAAGACCATACCACAGATGCAGAAATTAGTGTGTAATTGCTGTATCCATGTTATCAAATGCTGATAATATATACAGAAGGACAAACACAGAATAGTGCTGCTGGTCTCTAGCCATTAGAAGGTCACTGAGAGCACTCATAAGAATCGTCTTCAGTGCTATGGAGAATGTGAAAATCTGACTGCAAAGGGTCCATGACTCCACCAACTGCTGGTTGTTTATAAGCAACTCGCTTCTATCTTTCTCTCTCTATAAATTTACCCCCACAACAGAAAGTTAGAGAAAGGGCAGTAGCTAGGGAAACTGTCAGAATCCAAAGATGGCTTCTTAAGAGTGGGCATAACTATGGCATCCTGCAAAAGTATTAGGGCATCACCTTAAGTTTGTATCAGTAAATTGGCTCCACGACTTGAGACTTCTCTTGTACCAGTCATCATAGCCACCTCCCATAACTGACAAGACTAAAAACATAGTATGTTGGATGGAAGACAAAATGGGACTCAATCACCATCTCCAGTCATGACCACTGATTTTGTTTACCACGACTAATATTTCAAATGTGAAATTAAAAAAAAAAAAAATTTATACAACAGCTAGTGTTGGGTTAATCTAGGTTAAATGGGTAGGAATAGACAGTTCAACAGAGGAAGATAACATTTTCACCTCCCATTCTGCCTGTTCCACAGAGTCACACCCTAGTATTCCTTTTAACATCATCACATGCTATACAGATAGCACTGTGGGTCAATGGTACCAACATTACCAGCTCAGGTCATTGAAAGCACACAGACTCTGCTATGAAATATAGCCAGATTCATATATAAGAACTTGGCTGTAACAAGCTTCTTATAGGTCATATTCTTAACTATGTAATAGAAGAAATTAAACCTAGCACTGCAACAAAAATGGCATCCGTTGCAGAACTGCTTCAGGAACTAATTACTACCACCTTTAAAAGCACCTAACACACATTGGACTTTTACACAAACAGCTGTCAGAAGTCACAGAAGCTGGGCACTATGAAAGTACATGCAAAGGGTGCTACTAACCTTTAAGTGTGTCTTCTTAAATGCATATATGGTTAGGCATTTTATGGTTCCTGTGATTGTTTGTCTAGTACTGTTTTGATGAACTGCACTGCTAATCACAAACATTGTAAATTGTTACACACCACATGATACCACAAAAAGGTAGCTAAAAGTTCCTCTTGTATTACAAAGGACTTTGAGTAGCTAATTGCCATCTTCTATCATGTTTCCTAACAAAGAATGTTGAAATTCACCTCTCAAGCTTCATTCACAAACTGAATTTCCTGTTGACTTCCATTTCTCGAACACATAGCTTGGTTATGAATGGAGACCCAATCAATACCTTCTGTTTACTTTACAGTTTGCTCAGAATCTGTGTGCAGTTTTGTTACTTATTTCAGTTCTATTTCAGTTCATCATTTACTTACAAGGTTCTGTACCTACAGTAATATAGTAAACTCTGTCTGTGTACAGTAACAGTCAACTTTATGTGGGGTTACCACCCCCCTCACCAAAGTACTCCTACTTTCTGCGTAAAACGTAGACGTAACACACTTGTCTTACTTTAGTTCACTGTTTATGTTCAATACATCTCCCCACTATGTTACCTTACAGTTTGTATACAGAATACACATTACATGATCACTTGTTGTTACAGCCATCTGTAATATAGCCTGATGCTGTTAGCTTTCAGTTCAAATACAATATGGCTGATCAAACTTTTGCTGTTACTACACTGCTTGTATAAAATGTGCTCATCTTACATGAATGCTCTAAAAACAGTCCTTTAATATGGCCGCTCAATATGACTCTCAGTTACAGAACTATCATGTGACTCATAAAACAGAGCTGCCACCTGTCCCTAACCGATCAATCCCTGATTATGTTGTAAGAAAAACTTACTGTTGGCTGTCCCATCAAACGCAAATGGCACTTCAAGAGAGGTATCAGATGCAAATGTGCAACACTCCCAAATGGTTCAAATGGAACACAATTAAATGTCAAGCTGGTCCTTGGCAAGGCACCAACATTTCAGTACAGTAAATGCATTAGTAACTATGCAGTTGCTCTGACACCAACCTTTCAATGTGTGCTGAAGCAAAGGACTAGTAAACATTTTTCTTTTCTTTATTTGTTTTTTACATGCAGCTCAACAGATCTGCCACTGGCGTGAGGCAAAAACCGAACAATTTAGAAGAGTGCTTACCGAGCTGGAAATAAAATAAATAGGTTCATAGGATCAAAGGAGGTTACTAGGCTAGTGGCCCTAGACCCTTTACAAGCCTAGCCATGAAAATAAATAATTTATACACACAAGTACACAGGGCTTGAGGAGCCCAGCAGACTGGTAACATTGTGGAGCCTTTTCCAACAATGTAGATATTACAAACTTCTACACAAAGTTAACAATCACCTTTACACTGAAATGTATACATAACACATTCAGTGTCTGACAGAAGGTTCAAGCATACAATGTTAAGAACGATAAAATACTACTGCACATTTTTATGTGATCTGAAGATATCATATCATTAGACCACTGTCTTAAAACATGGTAGATTTGCAGACTTATCTCATGGAATACATTCAGAAGACAGTAAACACATTCCATTAAATAGACTTTGCCTTCAGTCAGTAACATTTTGTATAGGTTTTCAGACATGTACTTCAGTGAAATCATGATTTGCTAGCCCATTATAAGGAGACTTCATCCATCCAAGTGCAGTAGCTGACAGGGTATCAAGGCTCAAGTCTCTTGATGCATGTTTTATTACATAGTAACCACTGTGTATCCACATTTTTTAGTCATGCTATAAATCAATAAAGGATTTGCTGCTGCACCCTAAAAAATTCTGGTAGGTAACAAACAGTAGGAAACGGTTATTTTATCAGAACCTCCAACAAAAACGTATGCGTTGAAGGTTGGTATGGTGGTTAAGATGTTCACCTCACAGACAGAAAGTACAGGGTCGGATTCTCTTCTTTTAAATTGATATTTTAAAAGCTATGCTTTTCTGTGAGAATATTAAGATAGATTATGGGAAGAAACAATGAGAACAATCACTAATTATGTTGTCCAGAAAATTAAAAATGCAAAAACACTGAGGTGCATCAATGCATTTTAACTTTTACATAAAAACTGAGCACCACTTATAGCAGAGCTGTGAAAGTAATTAAGATGTTTGTACTGCAACGGATTTATTAATCTAATTAATGAAGGACTGTAAATAGAATTTAAGTTACTATAATCTAGAAATGAAATACTCACTCCCCTTCAGTTCCCAATGAAGACTGCTAATCTCTACTTAAAAGTGCTCTTCTCCACCAATCAATTTTCAGGACCAACTACATTTCAGATAAATCTCCCTACTAATTCCCTCTTGCCTTTTCCTTCATAACTTACTGTCCTTTCAAGCAAACCTGCCACGGATGTCTTATTGACTCTTCCCCACTGACAGCATTTTCTTTACTTCCATACCTTTACTACTCTTACTGCTTCTGCTATTTCCCTGTGATAATTACCACATTATCCATGAACTTAACAGATATATCTTAAACTTAGTAATTCCATCACTAGCACACCACCACTGTATCTCACTGCATGTTGGCAAGGTGCTGCATATATTTTTACCCAGTACCTCTATTGCATATGATTACTAATATTTTGTGCCTAATGTTTTTAACTGTTGTTACAAACATGAGAATTAAGGAGATTTTGTTTTTGCCTAGGCCTCATCTGAAAGGGGACAAAATCCCAGCAGGACTATCCTTGCTAACAACTGTAAATAAACTGTTCATTAACTGCTGCTGCAGGATGAACCAAACGCCGGGTTAAGGCGCCCAATGCTGACATTCATCAGACCCCAGAAAAGGTGTTGGTTGATATAGACAGCAGGGCAGTGGCCAAGGAAGTCAGAATCCGCTAAGGAGTGTGTGACAACTCACCTGCCGAATCAACTATCCCTGAAAATGGGATGTAGCTGGAGCATTGGGCCCCTATCTGGCTGGTGCTGGGAGCTGATGGGGCTATGCCACAATGAGTAGGAAGGCCACCATGGTTGTACTGAAGCCCAGGGTGAGGGCCTGGGTGGAGCCGCCATGGGTGCAGATCTTGCTGGTAGTAGCAAATATTCAAACAAGAGCTTTGAAGGCCGAAGTGAACAAGGGTTCCATGTGAAGTGCAGTTGAACATAGTTTAACTGGTCCTGAGAGATGGGCAAGTGCCATTTCAAAGAGACAGGTGATGGCCTCCATCGCCCTTGGCTGAACAAAAGGGAGTAAGGTTCAGATCCCTGAATCTGCAGGGGCGGAGATGGGTGCCTCTCGGCATCCAGAGTGATGATGCACATGATCCCGGAGAAGTTGGTGGGGGCCCCTTGGAGAGTACTCTTTTCTTTGTAAGGGGCAGGGCACCCTAAAATGGGTTCACCCCAAGAGATGGGCCTGCACCCTGGAAAGCGTCACTGTTCCGACAGCGGCAGGTGAGCTCTCGCCGGCCATTGAAAATCTGGGGGAGAGGGTGTAAGTCTCACGTTGGGCTGTACCCATGCTTGCAGCAGGTCTGCAAGGTGAACAGCCTCTAGCATGTTAGAACAATGTAGGTAAGGGAAGTCGGCAAGCCAGATCTGTAAATTCGGGATAAGGATTGGCTCCAAGGGCTGGGTCGTCAATCTCTGGCATGAAGTGGGGCTGGGCACACGCTGCGGCTGGACAAGGCGTCTCCCCCTTGCCATGCTATCCTCCCCCAGGGGAGCTGGGGGATGGCTGTGGTGACTCTGGATGTGTTCCGGGCCCTTCCTGTGGATCACCCCAGCTGTGGCGGTCACCGGTCCTGACTAACGTCCTGAATCGTCCGGCAGCTAGCAGCTGACTTAGAACTGGTACCGACTGGGGGAATCCGACTGTTTAATTAAAACAAAGCATCTTAAAGGCCCAAGACGGGTGTTTATGTGATGTGATTTCTGCCCAGTGCTCTGAAGTGAAGAAATTCAATGAAGCGTGGGTAAACAGCGGCAGTAACTATGGCTCTCTTAAAGTAGCATGCCTCGTCATCTAATTAGTGACGCCCATGAATGAATGAACAAGATTTCCACTGTCCCTATCTACTATCTAGTGAAACCACAGTGAAGGGAACAGGCCTGGCAGAAGCAGTGGGGAAAGAAGACCCTGTTGAGCTTGACTCTAGTCTGACATTGTGAAGAGATATGAGAGGTGTAGAATAAGTGGGAGGCCTCAGCCGTGGGTGAAATACCGCTACTTTTATCGTTTTTTCACTTACCTGGTGAGGGGAGGGTGAGCCCCACCGGGGCTCTCACTTCTGCTGCCAAGTGCCTAGGCATCTGGGCGCAACCCACTCTTGGGACAGTATCAGGTGGGGAACTTGACTGGGGTGGTACAGCTGTCAAAGAGTAATGCAGGTGTCCTAAAGCAAGCTCAGGGAGGACAGAAACCTCCCATGGAGCAGAAAGGCAAAAGCTTGCTTGATCTTGATTTTCAGTATGAATACAGACCATGAAAGCGGGGCCTCATAATCCTTCTGGCTTTTTGGATTTTAAGCAGGAGGTGTCCAAAAAGTTACCACAGGGATAACTGGCTTCTGGAGGCCAAGCGTTCATAGCAACGTCACTTTTTGATCCTTCAATGTAGGCTCTTCCTATCACTGTGAAGCAGAATTCCCCAAGAGTTGGATTGTTCACCCACTAATAGGGATGTGAGCTGGGATTAGACAGTTGTAAGACAGGTTAGTTCTACCCTACTGATGATGTGTTGTACCAGTTAGAGGTGATGTTTCAAAATAATTGTAAAAATAGTTTAAAAACATTTGGAACACACATTTGTGTGAAAAATAAATAAGAAATGAAAAGTATTATGATTCTGAAATAAGGTGACACCAAAGGTTAAGGAAAATACAACATTTAAGAAATATATCAACATTTTGAAGAATAAGCACATGCAACAACACAAGATATAGCCCAAGTAAAAAGAAAACGACATATAGAAAAGTAAAGCCCATGTTGAGGAAAGGAGAGATAATTCAGTCAATGCAGAAGAAAAATATTTGAGAAATCTACTCCATGGCAAATACAGTCAAATTTGGGAATGGTAAAAGATAAAACAAATAGAGTGGGCAGACAAATTACGCTGAAAGAGCACAGGCGACAGTGTTAAACATTTAAAACATTAAGAGAAGTGCAATTCACCAAATCCATCTAGTAACAGACCCCAGGCTAGCAGGTTTATTTCAGTTCATTCCAAACCAAAATGTTCCAAAAGAACTATAATACTGAAAGATGCACAAGACAATGCAATTCAGTGGGATTCATCCCATAATTTTTCGGGGAATGGCAGGACAGCTGGTAATACTACAGCTAATCTTTCATGAAGTTATACAAGAACAAGGTTTTTGAAGATTGGAAGATTGCAAATGTGATAATCCCCTTCACAAGAATGGCAGTAAACATGACAGGACAGAAACTACCAACATGGCAGTTTGATCTCAGGTTTACAGAAAATAGGGAATCACAGCTGAAAAAAAATACTTAGGAGCATCTGGAAGACAGTGAGACAATAAAATCAAGACAACACAGATGCCAAAAAAAATATCATATCAATATCTATCACACATATAATGTTAGAAGAGCAACAAGCCAGATAAAGTTGTTGTGTTTAATGCCCTTCACCTCTTTCTAACGGTTTCTTTCTTAAACTTCAGTAAAAGATACCCAATTACTAGTAAACACATTTCATTAAAATCAAATGAAAAATAAGAATTTAAGGTTCAATACCTAAACATTTTTTCTAGTTTCATCAGCAAAGCTGGAAGACTTTAAAGCTGGGAATAATGTCCCAAAGGAAAGGGACATTTTATTGTCTAAGAAACAACTACTGAGAAAATCATTACTGAATATGTTGAACTAGTCTGGCAGTTGCTCAGAGGACTAAGGCTATGATCTCTTGTGGTACTGGGTTTTATTACCACTGCCTGCGGTACTGGGTTTTGTTACCACAGCCTGCGGTACTGGGTTTTGTTACCACAGCCTGCGGTACTGGGTTTTGTAACCACAGCCTGTGGTACTGGGTTTTGTTACCACAGCCTGTGGTACTGGGTTTTGTAACCACAGCCTGTGGTACTGGGTTTTGTTACCACAGTCTGTGGTACTGGGTTTTGTTACCACAACCTTCATTTGCCTACTGTGTGACCTTGATCAAGTACATTACTTAATCAGACAGTTGTTGTTGCATCTTTCACTTTTCCCGGTTAAGGGTCGCCACAGCGGAACTCCGGTCCGCTAATGATTGGCAGATGTTTTTTATTTACGTGCTGAGTTGCCAGCCCTGATGCACAACCTTCAACGAAGGTACGCCCATTCACGCATGTCTCCACGCAGAAGACGCTCTAGCTGAGAATCGAACCGGACAGCGTCTTACTGTGAGGCGACAACATTACCACAGCGCCACCACCGCAGCTCATATTACATTACTTAATCAGACAGTGCAACTGGGAACTTCAGCTAGGCTCCTTAATGGTCTCCTGGACTGCATGCCTATTAACTACCTATGAACCTATGACATACCAAATGACACAAACAATGAATTCAGTTAGAAATATTTAACTTAAGAAACGAGGGATATTTTATTTGGATGAGTAATACATCGTAAAAATGTTATTCTTTGAAAAGCCTTTTTTTGTTTTAATTCTAACTGCTTTTTTATACCTACGACTGACAAACTCATTTTTAGACAATTGCTTCTTTTTGTATAGCAAATACAGTATTTGATGGACAAAGCCATTGAAAGATACTTTTAGGGATAATGTATTTTAAAATTTAATTCATAGGTTCATAGGTTCATACTAGGCTATCTGCCCTAGGGCATTTATAAGCCTAGCCAGAATGTGTTTGGCTTTCGCCACCCATTTTAAATTTATTTTGCTATGCCTGTTTTCGAGGTTAGTATACTGTGCCTCTGTCTAACAGTGACACAGAAGTGATACCCAGGGTAAACCTACGATCTCCCATCCACTCATCAAGATTCCTCTTGAAGAGAGTCAGTGAGGGACTCTGCCTAACCTGGACTGGGATTTTATTCCAGAGTGAAGGGAGCCTCTGGGTTATGAATCTGTCCCTCCAGCATGTCCTATTTATTTCAGTGCTGAGGTTCAAGTCTCTTGAGCGTAGCTTGATGGGATTTGGATTTTCTGAGGTGCAGCATGTCCATTAATTCCGGGTTGGACATGGCTTTATACGTCAGGCACAGATCGCCTCTGAATAGGCGGTATGCCACTGAGTAGAGCTGGAGTTTCTTTAACCGGGCAGCATATGGCATCTGTTTGAGCCCTTTGATCCTCTTGGTGAGGTACTTTTGGGATCTTTCCAGTTGCTGCAGGTGTCTGGTAAGGTACATCCCAAAAGGGGCATTGTACTCAATTACGGGCCTGATGAGGGATGAGTAAAGAGGCACAATTACCTCCCTGATCTAGATGTGAATCCCTTCATGATTAGGTGGGCTATATAAAATGTTTTTCTAACCACTTTGGCCACGTGGTTGTCAAATGAGAGATTGCTATCAACTTGGGTCCCCAGGTCCCTAATTACTTCTTCTGTACTTAATGGATTACCACCTATGTGGTAATTTGTGGGCACTTTGTTTTTTCCAAAGTGGATGACTATACACTTTTTGGCATTTAGCTTGAGGCCATGGCTCTGGCACCAGTTGTCTGTTTCTATGAGGCCCTTTTGGAGGATGCTTGTGTCGGCTGGAGAGTCGATTATGGCACCCAGTTTGCAGTCATCTGCGAACTTGGTCAGCCACAGTCCTTCCGTGTTGGCCTGTACCTCCGAGAAATATATACCGAACAAGAGAGGTCCCAGGACTGAGCCTTGTGGGACACCACTTGTAACTGGTTTGGAGTCTGACATGGCTCCAGCAATTCTAACCATGTGGGTTCTGTCCTTGAGCCAGTTTGCAATCCATCTAGTGACATAGGGGTTTATATTTAAGCTGGTGAGCTTATCTATAATGCCCGAGTGGGGTACTTTATCGAAGGCTTTTGCGAGGTCCAGGTAGGCTGTGTGGACCACCTTCCCCTCGTCAATGGCCTTGGTGACTGTTTGTTATTCTTCTAAACTATACTTCTAAAGCATTTGATTCATTTACAAATCAACCTACACCTCATCTTTACTGCTTTTAATTTAATGAAATTAATTTAGTAAAACTGATAATAGAGTAACACTTGATAATATGAAAGAATATAATTTAGTAATAACTCATGGTTACAAGAGTAGTGTAATTTGATCACAGTGGTGAAATCCAAGTTCATAAACAAAGCCAACACTGGGTAAATCCTACACTGCTCACAAATGAACATGAGATATTGCTGTCACATGATGACATTTTTAAGAAAAAAAAAAATATTTTTTAAATAATGTCAATGTATACACAAAGATCAATGCTCCTGTGTGACTTCTCCATTGTAGGTGATGTCTAAACCATGTAAACCACCCTATTCAACCAAAGCCTGAGTACCAGCTTTATCCCAGCCAAATTGGAGTACAGCCACTGTCATCCTTTTGCATAAAAGTGGAGCGTCCACCGATCCAGGAAATTACAGACCCATTAGCCTAACTAGCCTGACCTGCAAGGCCATGGAGCAGATTATCATGGACCTCATTAACAAGGACATTGGCAACATCTAAACACTCAATCCCACACAGTTTGGTTTCGTCAAGGGGAGGTCATGCCTATTAAATTTGGTTGACTTCTTTGAGATAGTCACCAAAGCCATGGACAAGGGAAAGATGGTGCACACTGCCTATCTTGACCTGGCCAAAGCCTTCAATACTATTCCTCACTCAGGTAAAATAGATAAACTCTCTCAACTAGGCATCAGTCTATCTGTTACCAGATGGGTAGCAAACTGGCGGTGTACCCCAGGGATCGGTCTTGTGGCCTCTGTTGTTTAGGATATACTTTTCTGAGGTGCAGGCCAAAACCAGTGGGCTATGGCTGACCAAGTTTGCAGATGACTGCAAGCAGGGTGCTGTCATCAATTCCACCTAGTGATGTGGACATCCTCCAAGAGGGTGTCATCCAAACAAATGACTGGTACCAGAAACATGGCCTCAAACTGAATGCCAAAAAATGCATCATCATCCCCTTTGGCTAGAGTGACATCCCCACAAATTATCACATTAATAATAAGGTCCTAAACACGCAATCAGTTGTGAGGGACTTGGGTAACCAGGTTGATAGGAAACTGACTTTTGATCACCATATTGCCTCCACTGTATGGAAAGCTTTTTACATGGCCCACCTCATTAGTAAGGGTATCTCATCCAGGGGCAAGGTGGTCATAACATCCCTGTATTCTTCCCTTATATAACCCATTAATGAGTACAATGCCCCTTTCAGCATGCACCTCACAAAGCACATGCAGCAGCTGTAGAGACCACAGAGGCTCCTCACCAGGAAAATCCCGGGCCTCAAACATCTACCCTACACAGACAGGATAAAGGCTCTGTCCCTCTACTCAGTCTCCTACAGACTCCTCAGAGGTGACCTCTGTCTAGCATGCAAAGCAATCTTAGACCTCGCCTTGATGGGACTGCTGCATATCCGCAAGTCAAGTTCCACTCGAGTAACCCACATGCACAACCTCAATCTAGTCTGTGACATCAACAGGATTTGTGTGCGGGACAGATTTGTGTCCCAGAGCCTTCGCCTCCTGTGAAACAGACTCCCTCATTAACCCTTTTAAGCGTAACCTGGATAACTGGATGGGGAACAGAAAATACACCCCTGGGATTACACCTGTGTCCCTGCTGGATAGTGGCATCAGGTGCTGACTTGTTGGAACATGGGCTAAATTATTGGCTAGGCTTGTAAGGGCCTCAGGGCCAATAGCCTAGTAACTTCCTATGATCCTAAATGCTGACACTTACACAGAACTCATTGATTTCTGCTGCCCTTTTTCTAAGGCAATTAAGCATAGGAATAAGCGGTGCTGTTTTCTTGGACACCTCTGGCATGCAGACCTGTGTGAGAGGTTTTTTTTCAAGTTTATGTATTGTCCTACTCTAATAAGCAATCAATTATTAATTTTACATTGTGGAGGTTGTCAACCTAAAGGCATGGACAGAATGAGTTTATCAACTGAATTTCTTCCTTGTCAATTGCTCTGTCTTATCACCATACATATTTCTGAATACAAATAAGTTTTAATTTTTTAAATGAAGTGAAAGTTTTTAAAACTATTTTTTATATACTCAGTAGAAGAATTGTTGCCCAGGAACCACAGCCATTTAATATTACTACTTTACATCTTTTTGTGCACTATTGTTTGCATATAAATTATGCCTAACATGTTGAAGTACAAGTTTAACAAGATGGATTAAGGCTATGAACTGTTAATAAGCTGTTGCCTGTGGTCCTGGGTTTCATTCCCTTAGCATCCATTCACTTAACTGTGTGACTGAGTGAATCATTTAACCATAAAATGCTTACAAGCTGAGTCTGAAAATATCCATGTGGAATACTGTTCTACCCCAGTTAACACATAAATCAATAAAATAAAAAATAAAACTAATTTTCGCTTAGTTAATCAAAGTATAGAACCATAGATATGCTTCAGACATGGCCAACTTACTCTAAATTAAAACACCTGATGCTGTAGAAAGCAACATATCACTAAACAAATTGGAAAGACTTGAAAGGGGACCCAGAGTCACTGCATAAGTAGACACTGGCTAAGCAACATGAAATAGTGAATTATAGTGAATGAAGACTGCATGGATGAAAGGATGGTAACAGTCTGGTAGCAAGGGATGCACACTATCATCAGTCCTTTGATGACATCTGCATGGATGAAAGGATGGCGACAGTCTGGTACAAGGGATGCACACTGTCATCAGTCCTTTAATGACATCTGCATGGATGAAAGGATGGTAACAGTCTGGTAGCAAGGGATGCACACTATCATCAGTCCTTTAATGACATCTGCATGGATGAAAGGATGGTGACTAGTCTGAATCTTATCCATAAGTTAGGGAAATGGGCAGAAGACATGGGCTAAGTGGTATTTCTAAAATTTCAAATCCTGTACTTCTGTTTATATCTCATGCTGACTTTCAGGGACTGCTCACCTACTAAAGGTATTGTTAAAATGACCGTAATCACCTCTTGTAATAAGTGTTTACAGAAGACAGTTACTCTTTTATTCAGGCCAGATTTTGACAATTAATAAATACTGCAGCCCAGTCATTACTGGCAGTCTGTAGACTTCAGCAGTATTTCCCACTAAAGACCTTAGAAACACACCAAAACAAGGTAATTTATATTTATTTCTTGATTGGGACTCACCCAAACTGAACAGATTCATACTTCACATTTTTGTATATATATTTTATATTCATATGCGTATTTTACAATATTCTTGTCATATATGCCTTTAAATTTTCAAAAGTTGTATGTCACTAATTGGAAAAAATTTTTTTGACTGAGAGTGATATAAAACAAGCAGTTGAACAGTTAATTCTTTGTCTGATGAAACAACGAAGATTGCGAAAGCGCTCACCTCTCTTTTTTACTTTGTTTAAATAAAGACGTTATTGTGTGGTAGCCGGTATAGTGTTTTCTCTCATATACATTTTGTCAACTAACTGAAAATCAATAACGTGTGCACTGAATTATTCTCATTCAGCGCAAGTAATGCCAGATCATGCATTTATTTTTTAGGGACAGAGCCCCAAATAATAAAAGATTAACAATGTAAATCCATACATTTTTGGAAAAAGACACATGCCAACACTACTTCTGACTCCTCACTACAGTCTGTTTGTATTCTGTGGTACTATATTTTCGAACATTCTGCATGTAACTAGGACACACGAGTATCGCTGTATGGTAAGGTGATGAGCTGGTTAATATTGCTACATGACAAACCTGTGGTCTAGAAATTAAACCAGTGTGGCATCCCTGTGTCTACACAGGTTTTCTCTGGCCATTCCAGCTTCCTTCCATCTGCCAAAGGCATGTTAGTTAAATTACTGTTTTTTTAAACCTTCCCAGTCTCATCACTGTAAATCACGTAATTGCCATTCTTCTCTGACTTGTAATAACCTCTCCCTAGAAATGTATTACAACTATCTGAAACAGCATTAGTGTCACATTAGAATCAGTAACACAAATTGTATTGGGAAGCTTGAGTTTTGCTTTTACTTCCTTGTTACTGTATGTTATTTTAGGAGTTAGACCATTACAGGAGGTGGGTTGTGGAGAATACACCAGGCTTTCACCCCAAATTACAGACTGGCTATGTACAAGGGAGTATTAATGTGGCAAAACTGAAAATGTTTATTTTAGTCACTTGTTCAAAGTGTTGCTAGGGAGTTTCTCTTTTTGTCACTGCATTATCTCCAAAGTAAATGAAGTAAAAACAGTACAGTGAACCCAAGTTCTGCAAGAGTCAAGATCATTCACATAACTGCTCCAGATTCAGTCTGCATGCAAAAGGCTGCAGAACAAGGAAACATTCCGTCACAAAAAAGTACAGTTTTGTACATACCATAAATGTAGATGTTCGAGTGTTCACCCTGCTGCAGTCATCACACTTGGGTTATCCTGCCGTCAGGCGGTCCCACAAGAAATACAATTGTTAACTTTTTCTGACATCGGACTGAGGCAAGAAAAGGTTCCTCAACGGGGTACTTAGCTTTGAAGACTTCGGACTGAAACTCAATTCGAAAATCTCAGGTGTTGGCAGACCGCCACTTGCGAACTGCTTCTGCTTCGGGCACCGCATGGCAAGAAAGACTGAAGAAAATGGCGTTGGATGCCTCTTATATACCCCTGGTGCACTGACGTCAGGGAAGAAGCGACAGCAACCGACGCCGAACCAAGACTTTGGAATTTGGGCCAGCTGCCGGACCGCCTGATGGCAGGATAACCCAAGTGTGATGACTGCAGCGGGGTAACACGATGAACATCTGCAGCATAGCAAATAACACAACAAGCTCAGGCCAAGAGTTTGTGTCTTTCGGCTTTTCCCGGTTAGGGGTCGCCACAGTGGAACTCTGGTCCGCTAATGATTGGTAGTTGATTTTTACGTGCCGAGTTACCAGCCTTGACGCACAACCTTCAACGAAGGTACGCCCATTCATGCATGTCTCCACGCAAAAGACGCTCTAGCTGAGAATCGAACCGGACAGCGTCTTACTATGAGGCGACAACGCTACCGCAGCACCACCACTGTGGCCACGCTCAGGCCAAGAGTAAATCATAAAAATAATGTAGTGCCATTCATTTTATATATTTGCAGTTAACAGAAAGCACAGACCTTAAAAAAAGGTTACAGTGAAAAATAATGTGAACAAGAGATTACTGAGATGCAGGAGGTAAACGTTTATGGGTTACATAAACACATTCAGTCTTTTTACATACATATATTTTTTCATTGTGCATTGCAGAGTTTAAATGTTAAACCTCATGTAATTGGCTTGTGACTATTAGCTGATTTCTCTTGGAACAATATTTAAATGGTGTTTGCAAGGTTAAATATTTGTCTGATGAAGCAAGGATTATATTCGCGAAAGCGCTTACATTTCTGTGTCTTTCCTAATTAATTTTTTGTTAGTTGTGTGCAAGATTGGTGCATTTCGTCATTACGGTCTTCATAACTATACCCAGTATTCCAAATGATGTTGTTGGGTATACAGAGGAATAATAACCTCTTAGTCTCTACAGTTATGTAACATCTCTCTGTGCATCTCTGCACTATATCAGTCTTCTCTGCTGTTCTGTCCTATTGCTCATTTACATTCATGTCATTAGGTACGACTACCCCTAGGTCTTGTTCATCTTCGTTTGTTACTACTGTAGCTTTATATCTGTGTTTCTGCTTTCAGATACATTACTTCACCATTCTCCATAAAAGGAAATCATGTACTGTTGTCACACTACATATGGAAGGCAGATGAAAGTTTGGTTTTGTATGCAAAAAGCAATCAAAGATTTAACAGAAAATCACTATTGAATCAAACAATGTAAAGCAAGGATTTAGGGGTGGCATCAGCCCTCTTTGTACAGTGGTGACTGTACATACTTTCAGAGGTAGGAAAATGCTTAAAACAGAAAATGCTAGGAATTTGACAATTATATTCTGCTATTAACATCCATCAGTGTTAGTTAGTATTGCTGCAATATAAAAATAGCCACAATATCTAAATAAATAAATATATAAACACATCCAAGTGTCACTATACAATTTTGATGAACAGCTATTAAAGGATGCATGAAAACGTTTTGCAGTCATTCTTAAAAAACTGAGGGCATGATGAGGACCAATACACTAAATAAACATTTTCACCAGCAATCACAGTACTGCTGCTATTGCATTTACTATTAAGAGATGAGGTTAAA
The DNA here is from genome assembly GCF_019279795.1 of Protopterus annectens. Taxonomy (NCBI): domain Eukaryota; kingdom Metazoa; phylum Chordata; order Ceratodontiformes; family Protopteridae; genus Protopterus; species Protopterus annectens. The sequence goes on along the minus strand of NC_056732.1, from coordinate 1,361,806,889 downwards.
TGTCTTTGGATTTCTTTACATCTTAATTGCTCTAGTATCTGTCTCAATCAAAATTGTAAGTGGTGTAAAATGGAAAACACCTTCAACTGCTTCCCAGCTGTGGGAATATATACATATATATATATATATATATATATATATATATATATATATATATATATATATATATATATATAGATATATGATCGTCATCATCATCATCTTCTTTCGGCTGTTCCCGTTAGGGGTCGCCACAGTGGATCATCTGTTTCCATTTCTTTCTGTCCTCTGCATCTTGCTCTGTCACACCAACCACCTGCATGTCCTCTCTCACCATATCCATAAACCTTATCTTAGGCCTTCCTCTTTTCCTGTTAACTGGTAGCTTCATCCTTAGCATCTTTTTCCCAATATACTCAGCATCCCTCCTCAGCACATATCCAAACTAACATAATCTTGCCTCTCTGGCTTTGTCTACAAACCTTCCAACCTGGGCTGACCCTCTAATATACTTATTCCTAATCCTGTCCACCTTCGTCACACCCAGTGAAAATCTTAACATCTTTAACTCTGCCACATCCAGCTCTGACTCCTGCCTTTTTGATAATGCCACTGTCTCCAACCCATATAACATAGCTGGTCTCACTACCCTCTTGTAGACCTTCCCTTTCACTCTTACTGGTACTGTTCTGTCACAAATCACTCCTGACACTCTTTTCCATCCACTCTATCCTGTACTCTCTTCTTCACCTCTCTTCCACACTCACCATTACTCTGAACTATTGATCCCAAGTACTTAAACCCATCCACCTTCACCACCTCTACTCCTTGCATCCTCACCATTCCTCTATCCTCCCTCTCATTCACACACAGATATTCTGTCTTAGTCCTGCTGACCTTCATTCCTCTTCTCTCTAGAGCATATCTCCATCTCTCCAGGGTCTCCTCCACCTGTTCCCTACTCTCACTACAGAACACAATGTCATCTGCAAACATCATAGTCCATGGGGACTCCTGTCTGATATTTTTTCTGTGTTTTCATACTTCAATGTTTTCTGTAGCAGGCTTTCACCTTCAACTCCTCCCATGCAAGGGGTGAAAGCAGATAAAAAAATGCACACATAAGGCAGGAGTTCTAATTATTTGCAGAATGTTTCCGAAAGAAGACACAGTACTTGGGACAACATAAACACTTTCACTAGGGACTAGCGGTTAGTGTACATAGATTTGGTCACTAAACCTGTCGCAAGTTATAATCCCCAAAACCTGAAGCTCTGTTAGATTGTCTAGTCCTGAGCAAATGAAGTATGGTGAACAGTCATCAACAAAAGCTAATATCATTTATGTTTAGGATTCAGTGATACTTACATAACTTGTTTTATGATTCATTGCACCATTCTTACGCACTCTTCTGGGCCATTGTTGAAAACAGTCATTTTACAACCAGTACCCCTAACATGGCAAACAAAATGCACATGCACATATATAAGTGCAATCACACACACACACACACACACACACACACACACACACACACACACACACACACACACACACACACACACTAAAAAATGTTAGTGGAAGGCCAACAGGCTGGGATGGACATAAGCAATAAAAAATGAATGCATTACATAAGGCATCATAATGTCTGTGTAAAACACAGTCTTGATAGAATTACTGCAAATATGTCATCATGTAAAGTTCTCCACAGCTGCTCATTACCGTGTGATACCATAAGTACTGCTGAGGATCAAAACAGCCATCCTTGCCTCACTCTTTGATCCCTTCGGAAGTGATTTATTATAACCCATCAGGAGGGTGTATGCTTGGATTACTTAAAGGCACACATAGCAGTTTATAAGGGTGAAACTTGAGTAATCAAAACCACATCAGATTGTGGTAAATCCCTGTGAGATCTATAACTCTTCAGTGGATTACTGCTACTGTGCCCTCTCTGATTTTACCCAACAGTATTTTTATAGTGTTACAAGATCTGGAAGTGCAGAACAACAAAGCAGAAAAGTACAAAATACACACACACACACACACACACACACACACACACACACACACACACACACACACACACATACCCTCACACACACACACACACACACACACACACACACACACACACACACACACACACACACACACACATATCCTCACCCACACAGACACATACACACACGCACATGTACACACACACACACGCACACCCTCACCCACATAAACACATACACACACACACACACACACACACACACACACACACACACACACACACACACACACACCAGACAGTCTGGATGTATACAGTATGCATGGATGCTATCTGCATTGATGGAGAAGAAAGTGATGTTTCTGAACCTGACATGGAAAGAGGAGGGGGTATTTTTTAAATGTATTTATTTATTTTATGTGTGTGTCTTTTTATTTAAGTATTTATTCACTGACCTTTGAAAAGTTCCCCTTTTGCAAGTACTGCCAGACTGCTTCATTACTTTTTTCACAACATACATTTATGCAGGGTGCATTTAAGGCAGGAGCATTAAGCTGTACTTATTTGTTTTTGCTGTGTTTTGTCTCCTAGTACCAGAAAGGGTCATGTAATGGTTACAGCAGAAGTAGAGCACCATTTTCCATACTGAGATGCTGTTCAGCACTATAACACAGTGATGTTGCTGTCAACCTGTGTTCCCAGATCTCTTATAACACCTTCTGTGTTCAGTGGACTACCAACGATTTGGTAAATCATGGGAACCAGGTTCTTCTCAAAGGGGATGGCGACACATTTTTTGGCAGTTAGCGTAAGGCCATAGTTCTGACACCAGACCTTTTGGTAGGATATCAACATCACTCAGGGAGTTAATAATAGCTCCCAACTTGCAATCATCTGCAAACTCTGTCAGCCAGAGTCCCTTCGTGTTGGCCTGGGCTTCAGAGAAGTAGATACCAAACAGGAGAGGACCCAGGACCGAACCCTGTGGGACTCCACTCGTGACTGGCCGGCAGTCTGACTTGGAGTCAGCTACTTCACACTGTGGGTTCTACCTGTGAGCCAGTTTGCAACCCACCTAGTGATATAGGTTCATAGGTTCATAGGTTCATACTAGGCTATCTGCCCTAGGGCATTTATAAGCCTAGCCAAAATGTGTTGGGCTTTCGCCACCCATTTTAAATTATTTTGCTATGCCCTTTTTCGAGGTTAGTATACTGTGCCTCTGTCTAACAGTGACACAGAAGTGATACCCGGGTTAAACCGACGATCTCCCATCCACTCATCAAGATTCCTCTTGAAGAGAGTCAATGAGGGACTCTGCCTAACCTGGACTGGGATTTTATTCCAGAGTGAAGGGAGCCTCTGGGTTATGAATCTGTCCCTCCAGCATGTCCTATTTATTTCAGTGCTGAGGTTCAAGTCTCTCAAGCGCGTAGCTCGATGGGATTTGGATTTTCTGAGGTGCAGTATGTCCATTAATTCCGGGTTGGACATGGCTTTATACGTCAGGCACAGATCGCCCTTGAACAGGCGGTATGCCACTGAGTAGAGCTGGAGTTTCTTTAACCGGGCAGCATATGGCATCTGTTTGAGCCCTTTGATCCTCTTGGTGAGGTACTTTTGGGGTCTTTCCAGTTGCTGCAGGTGTCTGGTAAGGTACATCCCAAAAGGGGCATTGTACTCAATTATGGGCCTGATGAGGGATGAGTAAAGAGGCACGATGACCTCCCCTGATCTAGATGTGAATCCCTTCATGATTAGGTGGGCTATATAAAATGTTTTTATAACCACTTTGGCCACGTGGTTGTCAAATGAGAGACTGCTGTCAACTTGGGTCCCCAGGTCCCTAATTACTTCTTCTGTACTTAATGGATTACTACCTATGTGGTAATTTGTGGGCACTTTGTTTTTGCAAAAGGGGATGACTATACACTTTTTGGCGTTTAGCTTGAGGCCATGGCTCTGGCACCAGTTGTCTGTTTCTATGTGGCCCTTTTGGAGGAAGCTTGTGTCGGCTGAAGAGTCGATTATGGCGCCCAGTTTGCAGTCATCTGCGAACTTGGTCAGCCACAGTCCTTCCGTGTTGGCCTGTACCTCCGAGAAATATATACCGAACACGAGAGGTCCCAGGACTGAGCCTTGTGGGATGCCACTTGTAACTGGTTTGGAGTCTGACATGGCTCCAGCAATTCTAAACATGTGGGTTCTGTCCTTGAGCCAGTTTGCAATCCATCTAGTGACATAGGGGTTTATATTTAAGCTGGTGAGCTTATCTATAATGCCCAAGTAGGGTATTGTATCGAAGGCTTTTGCGAGGTCCAGGTAGGCTGTGTGGACCACCTTCCCCTCATCAATGGCCTTGGTGACTGTTTCAAAGAAATCAACCAGGTTTAAGAGGCAGGATCTGCCCTTAACAAAGCCGAACTGGGTAGGATCCAGTGTCTGTAGGTCCCCAATATCTTTATTTATGAGGTCCATGATGATCCTTCCATAGCTTTGCAGACCAAGCTAGTCAGGCTTATGGGGCGATTGTTTCCAGGATCCGTTGAGGCACCACCTTTGTGGAGAGGGACCACTGTTGCTGTATGCCACTCTTTGGGTACATATCCTGTAGTAAGGCTGAGACTGAACAGTAGTTTTATGTTTAGGTTTAGCTCTTCTTGGAGTTCATGTAGGATGCAGCCCGGGACACCGTCTGGTCCCATTGATGCTGTGTTTTTTGCTTTGGAGAGGGCGGCTCTTACCTGAGCATCTGAGATGTCAGGGGGGCAGCACTCTGCTGGGATAGATATTTGCCCTTTTGGTGGGGAGGGGGGGGGGGAGTTTGCGCTGAACCTGTCAGCTAGGATGTTGGCAATGTCTGTGGGTTTGGTGTATTTTTTGTTATTTTGGACTAATTCTGAGCATATCTGGGAATTCCCACCCAGGTTCCTAACATAACTAAAGAAAGCCTTGTGATTATCCTTAGTGCCCTGTGCAATTTTCCTCTCGAAGCTAGCCTTAGACGATTTTATGAGTGCCCGTAGTTTTTTGCTAATACTGATCAGAGATGCCTTCCCTTTTTGAGATTTTGCTCTATCATTTAGTAGCTTCCCCCTTCTATTGTATAGTTTGTTTATGGCTGGGGTCCACCAGACAGGACGTCTGCCTTTGGAGGATTGGGTCTTGGTTTTATTTGGGATTGCATGATCCATGCATTCCTGAAGGTGTTTATAGAATGCATTTATAAAGGATTCTGCGGTCTGGGCCGTATTTTCCACAGGCCCGGGAGCTTTGAAGGATTCCACCTCGGTTTTGAGGAGTGTGAAATTTGCTTTAGAGAAGTTTTTCACTGTGGTTTTCTGGGCAGGAGGTGAGGTCGGGATGTGAATATCCAGTGAGATTAGTTTATGGTCTGATCTTACCAGTGAGGGATACACTTCTGGTCTGGAGCATAGAGTCCCCATGTTGGTGATGATCAGGTCCAGTATGTTTTCCCTCTTGTGGGAGTGGTAACAAGTTGTTCCATAGCATTTGAGTTTATAAATTCTAGGAACCTTTGGGCTAGGGTGTTGGAGCTAGAGTAATGCTCCCAGTCTATGTTTGGGTAGTTGAAGTCGCCCAATATAATGGTGTTTGGAGAGACCTTCATATTTTCCAGTGTACTCAGGAAGGCCGAGTGGGGTTCCTGGGTTTGGGAGGGTGGTCTGTAGCAGGCTATAAACTGGAAGGCAGTTTTACCCACTGTTAGTAGCACATGGATAGTCTCTGATGCTTCGTGCTGTGCCACCAACCTGGAGGTGTGGGTATCTTTGACGAATATTGATACTCCCCCTCCTTTTGTGGTTCGGTCCAAGTTTTGGGGCCGAAAAGCATGGTATGAGGTATAACCTGGTAGTGTTGGGGTGCTCTCGGGAGCCTTGAACCAGGTTTCTGTTACTACACAGATATCGATGTTCTCCATGCTAAGGAGAGTTTTGAGTGCGTGCATCTTGAGGTTTAGACTTCTGGCGTTGAGTAGCATTACTCTTAGTTTCTTATCCCTTGTGATACCTATGGAGGTTGGTTTGTCTTTTGAGCCTTGCCTAAAAAGGCACTATGGGGGTAGCAAGAGCCTTTGCCAATATCCGAAAGCCCAGGGGTGACAGGTGCAAGCCATCCCTAGCGAAGCATCGTGGCTTGTTGAGCATGTCATCCCAGGCTGACAGGCATTGGATACCCTTTGAATGACACCAATACTTAAGCCAATTGTTTAAATTGATCATGTTGTCTTCATATTGTGGCATCATTCTTGGTGAGGGTAAGATGCTACTCAAGGTCAGGGTCATACCGGCCTGGGCCACATGCTCAGAGAGCTCCTCTATGTCTCTTTTCATGTAGTCCAGGGAGGTACGTCTCAGGTCATTCACACCAGCATGGACAATGACTGAGTCATATCTGTACTTGCCTTGGAGTGACCTGAGTGCTTGTATTATGTGGCGGATCCTAGCGCCTGACAGGCAGCTCACCATGACCTTCTCCTTGTTCAGCCTGGTGAGCGGGACGTCAGTGTGCTTGACGATAGAGTCACCTATTACAAGTGTATCATGACAGCAAACCAAACACATAAACACACAAAAACATACTCAGAGACTCTAAATATAGGGGTTGATTCCTAGCTTAGTGAGTTTTTCTATGATTCCTGAGTGGGGAATGGTATCAAAGGCCTTGGCTAGATCAAGGTACACTGTATGAACCATATTGCCTTCATCCACAGCTCTGGTGACTGACTCAAAGAAGTTAACTAAGTTGAGCAGGCATGATCTACCCTTCACAAAACCAAATTGTGTGGGATACAGAGTTTGGAGATTCCCTACATCCTTGTTTATTAGGTCCACGATGATGCGTTCCATAGCTTTGCATGAAGAATAATTGAATATACATACAATAGCAAATAATACACACTGCAGCAAACATTAGACATACATACAATATGAAACATAGTAATGAACAGATATACCAATATCTAGCTAGAGGCTAGGAATAAAGGTAGGATGTATATAGGGATAGTACTAAGCTGAAACAGATACTGTTCTAAATTCAAATCTTTTATACAAATATTGCACTAGACTCAATATATATATATATATATATATACATATATATATATATATATATATATATATATATATATATATATAAACATACATATACTGCACATACCCTATCACTTTCTGGCTCAGGTCATGGTTCATAAAGGGTCTCATAATTCACTCACCTGGTTAAGAAACAGAAATAAGTTAAATGTCTCGTCTCCTGACTGCACGAGTTGTTATAATAAACTAGCTGTGAGATCATAGTTAGAGCACTTGCTGAGTCACAGGCAGCACTGTGATAAATAATTAGGGGATTCCTCGGGGAAAGTAGCAATGTACTAAGGAGAGGATGTATATATACACATCTACCAAGAAATGGATATTATCGTAAGGTACAAAAGCAGGTACGTTTACATTATAGTTCTTTTTTTTATATACTTACCCCAAAAAGTTGAAATCTTGCAGTAGGATCAGTAAAGCTGACTTTCGTGGGGTCCGGTCAGGCAGGCCACAATACTGACTATGTACATGCTGAAAACACAGCGTGAATGTTTAACAGATACAATCGCACTTACCAAAGCACAAGACCTTTAAGACTTTAAAGCTAGCAACAACAAATAAAATATTCACCAACAGATCAAGCCTTTCCTCATACATTTCCTAACTGCTTCATAACAGCCTGTGCCATCTCCAAACCAAAGGCAGGTCAGTGCACAAATAAAACTGTTATGTAAACAAATGAGGTTTCCCCTCCTCATCATAAGTGGATTTTCTCCCCACCCACACTACGGTAGGAAGGAGCATAGACACTTCACTGGGGAGGACAGAAAAGGCCTACAAATTAAATCCATAGCTGCTCCAAATAAACAGGGCCTCGTCAACAAAAATAACATGAAAGGTGAAGCAGACATATTGACAGATGCCCCCAACATATGTTTTTTCATTCACCAAGTTCATCTAGCAACATCTCTAGAGTTAATCAATTATGTCTTAAGATACCTGAATCTAAATAACAGAATCAGCTAAAATAATACATAAATTCCAATTTTTTAACATGGATGAAATATGTACTCTGTTAATGGTCTTCACTGAAATCTGGATAACTTAGTGGACGGCAGCCGAATACTACAGTGAGAAAACTAGCTGTGACATAGGCTCAGTTAGCTGTCAGGGTACTAGGTGCTGGCTGGAGGCTGATTACCGGAAGGTGCAAAAGGCAGATTTTGCAGAACAGCCATACCAAATGTTCATGGTTAAAGCAGTAAATCAAGGCCATACAATCTGTTAAGGAAGGTCTGTAGAAAAAAAAAACTGTAGCAGCAGAAATTCCTTGCAACCACAAAGCTTTACAAACAAGGTATAAAAGTAGATTCATCCTTGGCAGAATGAGCTTGTAACATTCCTTGGATATTCCTTGACAGTTTGCCTGTGACAAAAGGCAATTAACTGGCCATGCAAGACAAAAGGGGTTGTTGCATTTAATGTTTGCCAGTTTTCTTTGAACACACAAAAAAAAAAATTCATGTGCAGTAAGTAGGACACTGCAGCACAACATAACACCTGTTGATTCTGCGCATCTGACTTGTGTTGCTCTTTTGGACACGTATTATAAGGTAAACAGGAAAATGTTCTCAACTTCTGATGACTGGGAGTGAGTCCATATGAATAAAAATATCTGTCTATGTATCTATATATATAAATGTGTGTGTGTGTATAATACATATATATGTCTATACATACATATATATATATATATATATATATATATATACACACACACACACACACACACACACACACACACACACACACACACACACACACACACAATAACATACAGCCTTTCATGTACAGGAAAGACCAAAGAATATAGAAATAAATACAATCTCAATGGTATTCTGACAGAAAGCAACTTGTCAACTGGAGAATCAGTAACACAAAGTTTATTGGAAAGCTTGAGTTTTGCTTTTACTTCCTTGTTACTGTATGTTATTTTAGGAGTTAGACCATTACAGGAGGTGGGTTGTGGATAATACACCAGGCTTTCACCCTAAGTACAGACTGGCTATGTACAAGGGAGTATTAATGTGGCAAAACTGAAAATGTTTATTTTAGTCACTTGTTCAAAGTGTTGCTAGGGAGTTTCTCTTTTTGTCACTGCATTTTCTCCAAAGTAAATGAAGTAAAAACAGTACAGTGAACCCAAGTTCTGCAAGAGTCAAGATCATTCACATAACTGCTCCAGATTCAGTCTGCATGCAAAAGGCTGCAGAACAAGGAAACATTCCGTCACAAAACTGCAGCACAGCAAATAACACATCAAGCTCAGGCCAAGAGTAAATCATAAAAAGAATGTAGTGCCAATCATTTTATATATTTGCAGTTAATAGAAAGCACAGACCTTAAAAAAGGTTACAGTGAAAAATAATGTGAATAAGAGATTACTGAGATGCAGGAGGTAAACGTTTATGGGTTACATAAACACATTCAGTCTGAGAAAATAAAAAAAAAAACTTTTTTTAAGATAAAAAGAAGTTGTTGCGAAAGGGTTTAAGAAAAGAACAAGAGCTGACCAAGGAAAAAGTTTGGAAACTTAGCAGAGATGAATAATCTTAATTAACAGAGTGACGTTAACAGCTGCAGAAGCCTACTAAATGTGTTGAAATAAAATACAGACTGTAACAACATACATGGAGGGAGGAGGTTCTAATTAATTGTAGAAAACATAAAAACCTTCACTAGAGACTTGCAATGTGCAAAGCCATGGCAAATAAATAATGTTCTTAGTCCAGAGTCAGCAAGTCAAATAAGTAACAGTAACCAAAATATGTCCCATGAAAGAGCCCTGCTCACAACTTACAGCAGAACAGTAAAACTGTAGTGTCACGTGCACTAATACAAATCTTGTGGTCCAAGCTGCAGCAGGGGCAGAGGAGGGGGCTGCAAATTCTGAATTTTTCCTAAAGAAGAGAGCACAGGCGTACGATTACTGTTTCTACTTGTGCATATGCATGAAGGGAGTAAACAGAAATTCACATCCTGAAAGTGAACATTACAGCCCTGAATATAAGAATTAAAGGTAAGTTTCCAACGATCTAACAGAAAGGTAAGTTAGCCTTAAATTGATGCACGCGAAGTACTCTGCTGAATGAACTGCTCTAGCAAAGCGTTTTTCAAGCAGGTTAAAATAATGCCTGGAACTTGGTGAAACTGCCAAATACAGTATGTTCACACACTTGGAAATATGTTTGAGGATTTGCATGATCCTAGCTCACAGGGAGCAATTCTCAGCAGGGGCAAACGACTGATGAGTGGGTAAGTACGTGAGTGCGTAACAGTGTGCCAGCATGTTTGTAAATGTGCACACATAGGTTCATAGGTGTGTTCTAGGCTAATGGCCCTGGAAGATTTACAAGCCTAGCCCACAGAAGTGCCCTGGCATCATGCCACCCGACCTTAGTTCCCAGTGCCTTTGTCGAGTAGAGTCACTGGAGTTATCCCCGGGATGAATTTTCTATTTCCCATCCACTCATCAAAATTTCTCTTGAAGAGGGCCAGTGAGGTTCTCTGCTTGACATGTATGGAAAGTCTATTCCATAGCATGGGCAGTCTCTGGGTTATGAACCTGTCCCTCCAGCATGTTCTGTTGATTGTGGAAATGAGGTTGAGGTCTCTGGAGCATGTGTTGCGGAGGGATTGGAATTTCTTTAGATTTCTACCAGAGCTGGGTCAGACATGGCTTTGTAAGTAAAGCAGAGAGTTTGTCCATATAGTTTTTTGAGTCTGACCATATAGGACAACTGTTTAATGATAAGTCTTTAATATAGGAAAGGCATTTTGATAGGGCCAGTTATTTGTTGTCCATTAATGTTTGTTGCACTGTATAAATAATTTGTGAGATAGCAATTTTAATGTTTGTATTATCACGATTAACTACGCATTTGAACGTAAGTTATTTAAAGATGGTATGTGTTTGATTAATGACTACTGCATTGAAAAACACACAATAGGTGAATTTTTGTTATGGGAATTTTCCTATATTAAAGGCATTTTTGTAGACGTTTGATACTGCTGGTTGTTGTTTGGATCATGTGTATAATGTATTTTATATACAGCAGACTGCCTCTTATCCAGCCTTTCTTTAACTGTCCTCCTCTTTATCCGGCCATCAAATTTCTGCCATAGCCCTAGCAAAAGACAACATAGAAGGACAACACTTTTTACCTCCTCTGGGCTAAATAATGACAGACATTTGAGTTTTAGACTTTATATTCATTAGAAAAATGCACACTAACACAAATCCTGTTAGTCTAGCTGATTTATAACTAATGAAAATTATTTTGTATGCTTTTTCTGATTAACCAGCCATCCATTTATCCAGCCTAAGGTCTGGTCTCAGCAAGACTGGATAAGAGGGAGTCTGCTGTATGTGTGCATGTATGTATATATATATATATATATATATATATATATATATATATATATATATATATATATCTATATATATACATACATACAATACATATATATATATATATATATATATATATACACACACACACACACACACACACACACACACACACATGAAGTCATAGTATTATTGGTATTACTTGTATAATGAATGTGAGACAAACTCACAACAGGGGAACAAATACTGGGTATTTGTTAAAAAACTATGGACAGTTTGTCACTGATGCCACTTAAGAGAAAGAAGGTTTAAAGTAAGTTTTGACGCCCATGCACTGGCCTCGTAATCAAGGAGCCTCAATCCTCACTGCTAGCATCAGTGAGGGGCGTCCATATTGGGAAGGATAACAAATACACACAGTAAAGTACAATTTCCCTTAAGAGCACACAGAGATCACAGTCAGTCTGGGGATGGTTTCTCCCTTTCTCTCCAGATCCCCAATAAGACTCCCCACTGGCACAGGTAAAGGGTATAGATCTCAGCCGAGTAGTCAAGTCAAAATCTCCAGTGACCTCTCTGTCCAACCAGTGCTTTATGCCCCTGCTCAAGTAGCTGACACACACATACTTTGAGATTTGGTTTATATACAAACACACAGACACTCCGGGGGAAGGCTGGCACAGGTTCTCCAGCTATGCCCCCTCCTGCCAGACTATAAGGTAGTAATCACTGCCACCAACTACTCTTATCAGCTACTAACAAGGCCCTTACCAAAGGGTGTCCAATTTATACTGTTCAATATTATTATCCAAATAGTAAGTGCATGAACAACACGGCTTATTGGTGTGGCTTTGTACAATATCACCAAATACATGCAAGTACTCTAGAGCTTAATTTATTTCTACACAAAACAGCCACAGTTGAAAGGTTTAAAAATATTTAATAATAAATAATAAAAGCACAAGACAAATCTTCTCACTTCAACACAGTGCTAGTCAAGAGTTCAGAAATCACAGGAAAATACTTAAAATAATACTGTAGAATAGTCTGACATAAATATAGAAAACAGCTAGTCTAAACTTACTGTTGGCTGATAATAAAGAGAGTGAATGATCGTATGTGTGCTCTTACACTGATGTCGTTGGTGCGGAGAGGTCAAGAGAGGTCACATGACCATGTGCTTTATAATAAAGGAGGAAGTGAGGGTTGTTCCCCCTCTTCCGTTTTTAACCAGATTGATTGCCTTCACGTGTGTTTATTTTCCTCTGTAAATGTAACCTGACTTTCTTACCCTTAAGATGATACCGCCAACAATTACTATTTTCTATCTATTTCTTAAGAGAAACACTAAAGTCTAAGATTCTACTTACATACAGACAGAGCAAAGCAAGTGCTGGTGAGTGGTCAGTTCTGAAGACAAATGCAAAATGCTCTGCTTCTCTCTCTCGCTGAGAAAGTCTTAAAATAATACATCACTGCTGACTCATTTTAGATTACTTCATTCTTCTCTGGTTCCCAGGCTAACAGAAACTCAGAGTTTTAACATTTCTTTGATCTTGCACCTGACCAGGAAATTACAGCAATAAAAGACATTATATATGTAAAAATCTAACAATTAACTCTGATCCTAAAACAATAGAAGGAATTCCTCAGTCCAGACATTATATCTCAGAGCTTTGAGATCAAACAGTCATACAATGCTTGACTTATCAGCTTTCTTCCAGCAGAGTGCATTGTGGTTACATTTTTGAAGTTCAACATGTAACACAGTTTTCTTACATTTAAGAGGACAAGCCTGTGGATTATATTCATATTTACAATGACATAGAATTATCTACAAAATTCTATCTAGCTAGGCTGGCAGCCTTCACATATCTTCACATAAATATTAGTGAAAAACTGAAATCTGAAGATTGTTTTAAAGAAAATATAATTCATAGGTTTATAGGTTGGTACTAGGGTATCGGCTATAGGGCTTGTACAAGCCTAGCCATAACAATTCCCTGGCTATTTCTTCCCACACTATTTACTTCCCTGGATCCCTGTCTAGCAGGGCGACTGACATGATCCCCGGGGTGAATTTCCTTTCTCCCATCCAATCATCAAGGTTCCTTTTGAAGAGAGCTAAGGAGGTGCTCTACCTGACATGTATGGGCAATCTATTCCAGAGTCTAACTGTAGAACAAAGACAGTGAGTGTAGCAGTTATTTAACATCAGAAATGTAAACTGTAAAAAAGAACGGATGCTCATTAAGCACTTGTTATACATCTATTGTATCACTAAGCTATTTAAAATACATTAAGAAGTTATTAAAAATGTGGTGGCTGCAAAATTGAAAGCATTTTACACAGTACTTGATAGTTCAAATTGATTGTGCTTTTTGATATAATAACTAAGCACTTGAACTGGTATTGTAAATATGTCTGTGCAGTAACAGGGGGAAAACAGAAGGTCTAAAAGTGGGCATTGTTACAGATTTATGGCATTCCTTTTAAATATGGGTACCAGATATTGGGGAAGGGGTGCTGACACAAACTGGAATGGGGCAGGAAAAATGGATCATACAGAGGGGTTGTTAAAAGGTGAGCTCAGTAAAAAACAGGAAAAATGGAGGAAAATAAATGTATCAACTTACCTGGGTATTTATCTTCCATTACTTAAAGAAACAGTGATTAGGATAATGAAAATATTTGGAGAGGGACTTAAAGAAAAGGCCTAAACCAGTAAAAATACTTTATGCAAATAATTTCAAAAGTGTTTGTGTGAAATTAACAAAAGTTTATCTAATCTTTACTCTATACTTTACTGTGCAAGAATATAATCCAGTGAGAGGAGGAATTTAATTTCTAGATCACAATGTAATATTAAGAGTAAATAAAGATAAAAAAGGTGGAGCACAGGAAATGTGAGTGTGGCTCAGATTATTAGCTTTGAATTAGAAAGTTTAGAATAAAGAAAACAAAAAAAACATTAGCCCAGTCAGACATATGCTTATCAATATTCAAGTAAATACACAGTAGAGGTGAAGAAAAGATAGGAATTACACATGGTGGATGGAGCACCTGAAGAACTCTGGATGGAAGTTGGTGATATTCTACAAGAGGAGGCATCATAAACATAGCAGATATCAAGAAAATTAAGAAGGTAGAATTGTTGTCTCTGGAGGACTGAAAAGTCGAAAATGAAAAAGGATAAGATAAAGATAAGAAAAAATATGCCAAACTGAATGCAAAGTTGTAGACAATAGCCAGGAGAGTTAAGTAGACATATTTACATAATCAGTGAAAAAAAAAACTGGAAGAACACAAAGAGAAAGAAAAGAAAACTGTTCAAAAAGACTGTTGATATTAAGAGACAGCTCCAGGTAAAAATGGGCACAATGAAAGGCAAAGATGGGAGTTATCAAACATAAGTCGAAGATATTACGAAGAGATAAAAATATACAGGTAAACTATATAAGAAGAATCCTTCTATCACTGACACATATGATGGTGTTTTCTCTGATCCAGAGCCACATGGCCTAAACTATGAAGGTAAACGGGCCCTAGAAAGCCTTTCTAATAACTAGGGTGCAGGCTGAATTGTTCAAGATGAAATAAACACACTAGCCAGGGAGGACAGCACATCTCAGTTTTTAATTTTGGATGAATGCTTTCATTAATGAAGTATTAACTTCTTCAGATAAAGCACAAATACACAAGCAGTTCTTTAAATAAGGAAGTGATGGTCATAAGTTTGCAAAGCCTCCTCTGTAATCCAATCACATGCTTAGTTTCTTGTTTGAATGTAGTGCCTATAGGAAGTGTTGCTTCTTTTCCTTTTTTTAAGTTAGAAAGCATTTAATTTAATTTATTCAAATATATGTATATATATATATATATATATATATATATATATATATATATATACACACACAACTAGTGAGTAAATTCCCACTTAAAATGCAAGTAATCTAATTTCCTAAACACCCACAACCGTTAAACTTTTTCATCTCATCAGAGCCTTTAGTTTAAGCATTAGGACTACAGAAATATAACCATTCAGTCCTGGCCATGCACTGCCATTCAATTTAAGCTGCCAGTACAGTTCTTGCTTTTCCAGGTTCAGTGACCTAGGTCCTCTTCTCATGTTAGGGCTGACTTGTTCTAGAATAGTGAACTTAAATTTGTGTCCCGGGTTATTTTTAACATGTTTGTAAAGTGCATTTGTTTCCTTCATTTTTCTGATGTCATAAGTATGTTCATATATGCGCTCTTTTAGTTTACATTCAGTCTTCCCTATGTAAAACCCAGGACAACATTGGCAAAGGGCCACATAGACTACACCATTGGTTTCACAAATGTATTTCTGCACTTGACTCTGACTATAATATTTGGAAATTCAGCTAGTTTAGCTTAGGGCTCAGTGTGTTTTTTTTCGTCAAGCATAGCCAGCTACAAGATGTCAGTCTTTCTTGTATTTTATTTGTTCAACATTATAATTTTCCATTCTCCTGTGGAATTTCATATTTCTCTTTATCTTAATTGTAAATGCTACTGCTTAACTCATTCTTTCTAAACTCATTTACTCCAATGAAGCTCTGGAAGTTTGAAGTGCAAATGCCAATGGGCGAAACTGAAGTTTTTTGACAATAAAATTATGTCCTCATATTTCAAACTGTTCAAATCTCTGGAAGCATAGAGGTTACTAAAAAGTGTAAATTTCAAATGCTTCAGCACAAACTATTTTAGAGTAGTAGTATTCTTTACGTTCTAGGTCTTAAACATGATTTTATGTCACAATAAACACAGTAATTGTTAAGTTTGCAATATTTTGTAAACAGCTTACAATATCCCAGCAAACACTCAAGTTACACACATACTGTCAGCAGCGTTTTGTTCATTTAGCTCAGTGCTTTGCTCTTTGGTTTTTGAGATATTTACAAAACATGAAATTTATGACTATATAAATAAATATTATACAAATAACAACTATTATCATTCTACCTGCACTAGACCGAGGTCATACATCAATAGAGCTGTGTTTGCCACTGTGTAAGCCTTAAGATGAAGCATGTTAATACTTTGTATGTAACATGGTTTTGGAATTATTCATTTAAATATGAACAAGCAATATCTGATACCTAGTGGCATCAGTAGGATGTAACAGCATAAGCACCTGGAGGCGTCACTGAGCTGTAATGGGTTAGTATTTTTATGTATTTACTTTTAAAAAGGGTTATGGCAGGTGGTCTATTAACTTATTAATCGATGAGAGGGTATTTACTGCTAATTGGTGAAAAGCTGCTGGTATGCATCTTTAAGTGGCCAGACTACTCTCTTACATACTATCATTTGTCTTTATACTTTTTTGGCTTAATCACAAGAGTGAAAAAATAACTGGGAGGTCCTCAGGTAGTTATTCTGGGGTAAGAGCAGTTTCTGACCACAGGCCATGACATAAGGCTGTAATATTAGAGAATATCAGCCTTCCCTGTAAATGAATATGTTTATGTGTGAATCTAAGATTTTATTCAAGTATATCTATTGTAGGTAAGTGAGCACCAGAAGGCACTGAAACCCACAGTTGTGAGAAAGGGGTTGGGGAAGCAAGGCCAAAAACTGTCACTAGGGTGAGCATTGTGAAACCTGATCGTGGGTGTGGATGTAATAAACCCATACCCAGGACAATAGTCCATAGAGACCATACCCTTAGTGTCCATCAAATTAAAGATTTAAGACTAAATAATTTACTGGTAGGCAGAGGAGTGGGTACAAGAAACATAGCCTCTGTCCACAGTCATTTTCACAGTTATGAATCTGAATACTGTATTTTCTATATATTGTAGCACTGTGTAATATTATTAAATTATTGAACACATAGTAATAAGTAAATGCACATTAAGCTGTTTCACACAAAAATAAATTCAAAATAAAGTAATGATAGTTGTGGCAACTTCCTAACATAATTCAGAAACTCTTATATTTTGAATGTGCACACCTATAAGCAAAAAAGCAGCTTATTATACCACTCTTACTAATATTTACAAATTCCACCATCTCAAAGCTGTGGAGATACTGGTACACACACACAGTGAATCACTATTGGTGGCAATAAAAAACAAAACAAAAAAAAAACATAGTGACAGTGATTCCAGCCCCAAACAAGGTGTAAACAAACTTGCAAGCCATGAAATAAAGCAACTAGTAATTGTGTTTAAGGCCACCCCATATCTTCTTACTTACATACAGCAAGCTCTACCATTGCACAACCAAAGAGACAAGACAAAAGTGCAAAATGCAATATGTATCATTAGCAAGTCAAGCATATCTTCAACAGAGTTGACAATATCCCTATTTAATCACTTTAATGGAACACAGGCAAACACTCTCTCTCTCTCTCACACACACACACACACACACACACACACACACACACACACACACACACACACACACACACGTCAATATCAGTTCTTTTATATACTTCTGCATAATAAACTGTAACACAAAGAAGAAATATGGCATGTTTTTGAGCCTAGCAAAAGTAGCATATGACTTACAGTTGACTTCAATTTCTTACAAATTAAAGGTGTACAAGTATCTGATAAGAGTATCACTGATTAAGTAAGAAGAAAACAATGCCATAAACTCTAAAAGTAGATACTATGTTTTTTCTTTCATCTGAACAATGAAGAAAACACTTAAAATAGCAACTCTTGACTCAGAATAAAGATTTAAACTTAAAATCCTCAATAAAGGTCACCAAACAAAGCTTTGCAGTTTCAGTACCAGACTAGATTTGGGAACCCCAAGCTTTAGTGTTTTCTGCAGGACTTACAGACCCTTCATTTGTTTGTCTAACACTGTGGTGCTGAGCTTTCTGCACAGTTCAGAAGTGCATAGATTTGGCCTGCTTTTAATGAACCACAAATAAAGATGCTGCAATAGCTAGCTTTCTTCAATTATTTGGAAAGGCATCACTATATCAGGAACAAAAAACTGTTAGCAGTACAAACAACTTTCATTTAGAAACAACTGCCTTCATTTCTAACTAAATATTTAAAAAAATGAATGGCGTCAACATGCCTTATAACCTTGTAAGGTAAATGCAAAACAGGTTATGCTCATGAAACCTTCTCTGAAGTACAGGCTAACACAGAAGGCTGGGCTAACGAAGTTTGCAGATGACTGCAAACTAGGAGCCATAGTCAAGTCCTCAAATGATGTGGACATCCTACAGAAGGGCCTCACTGAGACAGATGCCTGGTGTCAGAGCCATGGCCTCAAGCTCAATGCCAAAAAGTGCAGTGTCATCCCCTTTGATAAGAACTCTGTACCCATGAACTACCACATAGGCAGCAATCTACGTAACACTGAATGCGTGATAAGAGACCTTGGGACCCAGGTGGACAGTAGTCTCTCCTTTGATAGTCACATCACCACAGTAGTCAGGAAGTCCTTCTACGTGACACACCTCATCATAAAAGGGTTCTCCTCCAGGAAAAAAGAGGTCATTGTTCCCCTCTACTCGACACTCATTAGACCCATTATAGAGTACAATGCCCCTTTTGGAATGTACCTCACAAGACATCTGCTGGAAAGGCCACAGAAGTACCTCACAAAGAGGATTACTGGCCTCAAACAAATGCACTACATTGACCACCTCAAAAAACTCCAGCTTTACTCTGTAGCATATCGCCTACTCCGAGGTGATCTCTGCCTAACATATAAAGCTATGTCAAACCCAGAGCTGTTGGACATGCTACACCTAAAGAAATCCCAATCCCTCCGAGCTACATGCTCTAGGGACCTAAACCTTTTCACCACAACAAACAGGACATGCTGGAGGGATAGATTCCTGTCCCAGAGACTTCCCATACTCTGGAGCAGGTTACCCATCTATGTCAAGCAAAGTTCTTCATTAGCAGTCTTCAAGAAAAATCTTGATGAGTGGATGGGAAATAGGAAATACACCCCGGGGATCACTTCTGTGTCTCTGCTCGATAGTGGCACAGGAAAATAACTTTCTTTGGTGGTGTAAGCCAGGGAACCTTGTTGGCTAGGCTTACGTAGGCCCTTGGGCCGATAGCCTAGTACATACCTATGAACCTATGAAAGCTAGAAGATCCAAGATTATAACAGATTGAAATGTTGCTTATGTCTCATTCTTTATTTGCTACAGGTGCAGAAAAGGGATAAGGATTAGATAAGAAAGCTATGTTAGGTAACATATTGCTACTTGCCCATCGCCAATTTACTTAAGAGTATAGCAGCAGTTTATAATGCACTAGAAAATAATACACAGTCTGCCTTTCACCTATAAGAAAAGCGCAACCACATACCACAACAAATGGATAGATTTGTAAATTCGTGTATACACCTGCTTTACAGTATTTCAGTTGTAGATATATAAACTGTTGGGCATAATCAAAACTGACCTCTCTAAAGACTCTTCTATATGCATTAAATGTAAGTATAATGGAAGATTGGTTTCCAAAGTCAACTTACAAAAAGTCTGTGAAATGAGTCTCCTTCACCATACAGAGTCAATATTCAAACTAAAAATAACATTTTTATTAGTCTATCTGAACACAGATAGGCAATTAAGTAAATGTTATCCATATAAATGCAAAAACAGCAAATGTAAAACATCCTGTAACAAATTCAGACAAGTAAGAATGACTCAGTTTACAACTAAAAGGAAGTAACAGTGAACACACGGTAAGAAACTTAGGAAAAGAAAGAAGGAAAGTCAAGCAGAAGAAGAAGAAGAATTACACAGGACTAGAAGCTTTATGTCAAAAAAAGGCAACAAACAGGATAAGCTTCCTACACAGTCAGAAGGGACAGTTAAAATGGGCAGCACAAGAGTAAGTATGCTAAGAAGAAAAGGAGGAAACATGAAAACCTCTCTGGCAGAAGATGCAACTATACAAAAGTAGCAGCGTTAGAATTTTAAATTAGTGAAAAGAAGACAAAACTTGGAAAATGCTGAATTATATGCAACAAGTCATAAAAAGTAATCTGTAGAAAGACTTAGTGAAAGGGTCATTCACATAGTACAATACAGATAGGAATATATAAGGCAAACTAGTGTGGGGACTCTTTTAAGCCACAATATGATCCAAAAGGCAGTTACAATTTGCGCGCGTGTGCGGCGCGCGCACACACACACACACACACACACACACACACACACACACACATGCGCGCACGCACCTTTAAAGGAAACAATTTCATATCACACGTTTTTGCTGGTTTGCAAATGAGGAATTAACAGTGGATATTTACTAATAATATTTGCAGGTAACACATTTAACTTTAACATTTCAGCAGATATTTGCATACTGCTAAACATTAACAGATAGTGCCTGCTCTATTGCCAGTTAGAACTTAAGTCACATATACTGGTTTATATACAATGTATACTTAAAATCTGATTAAAAATCAGTAATGCAAGTGGTACATTATACTCAGTTTGAGTTGCAGTATTGTTTGGGAGTACAGTAATTAAGCAAGTTCACCAACAGCATATTCTGCCTTCCTGTGGTCATGATAACATAGATGTATATAATAAACGTGGATAAAACGTGTATGTAGTAAAATCAGCTTGTGAAACAATGGCGATGAAAATACAAGAATATTAGAATTAAACCGAAAGATCTGGTAAAAATGCATTTTTCTCAATTTTTACTAGATCTGATGGACAAAAAATGTAAAATTAGAAAGGAAAGAAAGAATATATACATAAGAACATTTACAGCACTAAGTACTGAATTTAGTGACAGCTAGGAGTAGTATAAAACCTATTCACTCTAGAACAGACAGATTAATTTCATAAGTAGCAAGCTTCAAATTTTAGCCAGTAATATTTATTTATTTTATTTTATTTATTTACCATTTGTTAGCAAGGTAAGTAGCCTAGCCTACAGATCCTTTTCATGCATGACCTGGGCTATGTGGCAGTAGTTTATAATGAAAAGAAAATGCAAGTATCAGAAATAACACACACATCAGGCTTTGAATGTCACTTGATCATACAGTTACAAGTATTTAACATGAAGAGAATAACTCACAAAATACTTCCATTATTTTGGAGAACACTTCCAGACCTAATGGCGGAAATGTAGTACAAACTAAGTATGGACATTAATAGTTACCTTTAAAGGGCAAGAAATATGGAAACTGAGGTTTGTGCTCATTGCATTGATATATGTAGTCTAACTACAGTATAGTTACTTGGCTCAGAATGTGAGACGAACTGCAGGGCTGCGTTTATAAAGAAAATAAGACACTGATCTGAAAAAAAATGAAATGGAGGAGAGAAAGAAATGTGTTTGTAGCCCTTACTCAGAAAGACTGGGAAAATCATTATACAAGAAAAGCACTAAAACATGAAGCAGCAAATAAAAGCAACAATGGCTGATGACATCAGAAATGAGCAGTTCTCAGATATGCATGTGTGTTTTTTGAAACATATTTTGGAACTCTATGGTTACCATGGATTCATAATACCAAAGACAGAGGTTAATATCCAGGAGGCAAAACCAATAACTTTAAAGGAAATGATAACTGAACAGATAAAGATGAGGACATTGTCTAGCTGTCCAGGAACTGAGGAGTAATCAGATAACTAGATAAGGGCAAAAGCTCCCCTATAAACAACTAGCTCTGACATCCTATTCAATTAATACCTAGGCTAAACAACTGAAACTTCAGAATGGAAAACTGCCATCAATGTTGCAATCAACAAGGACAAAAGACAGAAATAAAGAGTGGATGTGTTAGCAGTTTATTAACCTGCTGAATACAGTGATAAAACTATTTGAAAGATGCCTGGTACAATCCTTACTAAAAGGCATGGAAAGCCAGGAGTTAATGAGGACATACCATTTATATATAAAAATGAAGTTTAGGTGTGAGAGGTGCACATGATTTCCTGGTTAAGATGTACAAAACATGGCGATATTGTAGTTGAGGGCCTCACCAAATGCGCAGTAGCAAGCCCTGCCCCAAACCCACCCCCTGATATGTCATTCATGAATATGCATTCCCTCCGAATGTACAACCAAAGAAAAAGTGCACTGAACTGGTGAGGCCCTCGACTACAATATCGCCGGAAAAAAAAACTGTCGGTCTACAGTGAATCGTACCTCTCAACCTCCCATCTCCAAAATGGGAAACACTAGCCTTCAAAATGTGAAACACATACCAACGGCTGCTTACTTAACCTGTGATATATGTAGTCTAACTACAGTATAGTTACTTGGCTCAGAATGTGAGACGAACTGCAGGGCTGCGTTTATAAAGAAAATAAGACACTGATCTGAAAAAAAATGAAATGGAGGAGAGAAAGAAATGTGTTTGTAGCCCGGTCTACAGTGAATCGTACCTCTCAACTTCCCTATCTCCAAAATGGGAAACGAGATTTTGCAGGACAAACCATACCCATGACCACCGAAAAGAACCTTACTGTTTTGCCAACATAAAAAACTGTATTCAAATGGCATCTGCTATTGTTTATTCCTGTTTGAATAATAAGTGAATATTCATAGCGATGTCTTCACACTGACTTCATGAATATTCACCTGGTATTCGGCATGTTAGCTCGAGGGGGCACTGCAGCTCAGTAAATACTAATGGTAAAGAAATGAGATATATATACTGTTTGTCCTGCAAAATCTCATTTTACCACAGAAATGTCCCAGTCTGGGCAACTAAAAAGGTGGCAAGCCTAAAGTATGGTCGCCGGTTTTCCAACAACATTTAGTTTCTGAACTGCATTAAATTAATGAAACTTACATTATATTTTTTATGAGGGGCAGGGAAGAAATGGGCCGTTTGTGTACATTTAATCTTTTCATCTCATGTATGCACGAGCAAATTAAATATGCAGACCGGGTTGTCACTCAATTTGTGACACGCCCACTTCTGCGCAAATCGAACTGGTGAGGCCCTCAACTACAATATCGCCCAAAACACATGAAATAAGATGATGTGGCATGGCGAGCAAATAAAACAGAATAAAAAGTGACACAACATCCTGCGATTAAAAGTGGATGCAAATAAGATATGAAGAACCTAAACTAGGCAGACGTGTTTCTGCAGGGCACATTTTTAGCCCTCACCCCTCTGGAATACATCATCATTTCTCCAGATATGGCACACTAAGCAAGGTGAGGCACAGGACACCTGCAGCCTCAGAGTATTCCTTTAGTTTGACAGTTAATCACACAGAGGATTAAGGTTATAATCTGTTAACAGACTGCCTTCTACAACCCAAGGTTTGAGTATCTGAGCCTTCATGCTTTTCATGACAGACAGAGCAAGTCACTTAGCCAGAGAGTGCCTGGGGCAGCTGGGAAAATGGTAGCAACCATCTATGAACTAAGCCAAAAAAATTAAGGTCCTCACTACAATAATGTCTCAAACAACTCTTAAATACAGTGAAACTAGGTAAAGAGAATATACATATGGTCATCTGAGACAAATTTCCAATTTAATATGGTGACAGGTAAACAGTTAGGTTAAAACAGATCTGACAGCAACTAAACACTGGGGTTATGAGCAGGTTTAAGAGGCCTGCTTTATTCAGCAAAATGAAGTTTAATTGTGATATGGGCAGTGCACTCAGAGGCAAGTCAAAATGAGCTACTGAAGCTTAACATAAATGAGTTTCTCTAGGGACCCTGAAATCTTTATTCCATTAATCTAACTCCGTGGGAGTTTACCTGTATAAAGATAGTTAATATGGTGTCTTCCCAAAGTATGCTTATTAGGCATACTGTACAGACAAACTACAGTACAAAAGGATCAAAAATCTAAAAGAAAAAAAAAACTACTAGTGTGCTGTAAGATTCTATACTCTAAAGTTCAGGCAGTTTAGGGGAGATCTTATCCTAATCTATATGGCCCATTAAAATTCTTTTCTCTACACCAGTGTGCAATTTGGAAATGTATTAGCTGATTGGAGATTAAAAAAAAAAAAACCCACAAAGTTTCAACAAGCCGATAACAGATATGGTCAAATGAACTTACTGGTTTACTCACCTGTGTGTCTTGTTCAATCACAATCTCACCTCAGGCTTTGTCCCTACCGAATGGCGCACTGCTGCAGTCATCCCTCTCCACAAAGGAGGAGTGACTACAGACCCTGGGAACTATCGCCCGATTAGCCTGACACGTCTGATGTGCAAAGTTATGGAATGCATCATCATGGACCTAATAAACAAAGATATAGGGAACCTTCAAACTCTGGATCCCACACAGTTTGGTTTTGAAAAGGGTAGATCATGCCTGCTCAACCTGGTCGACTTCTTTGAGTCAGTCACCAGAGCTGTGGATGAAGGCAAGGTGGTTCATACAGCCTACCTTGATCTGGCCAAGGCCTTTGATACCATTCCCCACTCAGGAATCATAGAAAAACTCACTAGGCTATGCATCAACCCCTATCTCACTAGGTGGGTTGCAAATTGGCTCACAGATAGAACCCACAGTGTGAAAGTAGCTGACTACAAGTCATACTGTCGGCCAGTCATGAGTGGAGTCCCACAGGGTTCAGTCCTGGGTCCTCTCCTTTTGGTATCTACTTCTCTGAAGTCCAGGCCAACACGAAGGGACTCTGGCTGACAAAGTTCACAGATAATTGCAAGTTGGGAGCCATAATTAACTCCCCAAGTGATGTTGACATCCTACAGAAAGGCCTCACTGAGACCAATGACTAGTGTCAGAACCATGGCCTTAAGCTCAATGCCAAAAAATGTGTTGTCACCCCTTTGAGAAAAACCTGGTTCCCATGAATTACCACATCAATGGTAGTCCAATGAACACAGAAGGCATCATAAGAGATCTGGAAACACAGGTTGACAGCAACCTCTCTTTTGACCACCACAGTGCCACTGTGGTCAGAAATGGACTATGTGGCACATGTCATTACTACATCTAGGAAGAAAGAGGTCATTGTCTCCCTCTACTCTTCCCTCAATAGACCAATCATCGAGTACAATGCCCCATTTGGCATGTACCTCACTAAACACCTACAACAGCTGGAGAGGCTGAAAAATACCTCACAAAGAGGATCTTAGGCCTTAAACACTTGTCCTATATGGACAGACTCAACAAACTCCAACTATTCTCTGTCTCATATCACCTACTTAGAGGCGATCTCTGCTTGACTTACAAAGCCATGTCTGACCCAGCTCTGTTAGAAATGCTGCATTTATAGAAATCCAAATCCCTCTGCACTACATGCTCCAGAGACCTCAACCTCATTATCACAAACAACAGAACAAGCTGGAGGGACAGGTTCATAACCCACAGACTGCCATAGACTTCCCATACATGTCAAGCGGAGTGCCTCACTAGCTCTCTTCAAAAGAAATCTTGATGAGTGGATGGGAAATAGAAAATTCACCCCGGGAATCACTCCAGTGGCTCTACTTGACAGAGGCACTGGGAACTAAGGTGGGGTGGCATGATGCCAGGGTAATTCTACGGGCTACGCTTGTAAAGGCTCCAGGACCATTAGCAGGTACACACCTATGAACTTATGAACTAAGCACATCTGCTTGAGGGACAGCATCCTTCTTTCAGGAGCAGCCTTGTCATTGTCATTCTAGGCTTTATAGAGTCTTCTATGTGTTAACATCAGCTGGACTTGGTCAAGAAAACAATTTTTACTCCTCTAAGTAAAAGGTTGCATCAACAGGGAAAAGGTACTTTACCCAGAAGAAGGGTTTTATTACCTAAGGAAGTTTTGCTCCACATGAACTGCTGGATAAGAGAAACCCAGACTATGTAAGCACACAGGCTAACAACTGTCACCACATTAAAAAAGATAAAATAAAAAAAAAACATGCACACACAGTATCCACCTACATCCATCATCATTTCTATGGAGGCCAGCTGACCGTCACTACATCAGAGTCCACAAAGTGTCTCACTGTGGTAATCTTCTCAAGGTCTTGGGCCCAGTTGTAGTTTTAGAATTTACCACCATGTCCTAGACTGCTTCATTCTGCCCTCTATCCCCAACCACTTTTCTCACCCAATAGTGTTCTCACTTACAAAGCAAGATCAACCAATAGTATCAGCCCATATCCTGCTATAACCACTCCCATTGATACACATTTTCTTGATTACAGAAGCAGTAAGCTCTATTCTGCTGCAACAGCAATATCTGAAAAACAGCTATGGCTAGGAATGGCTTACTCACTGTTCTCTGCACAGTAACACTTCTGACTGCATTAGTAGTGGCTACTCTGGTCTGCTCAATTAAAACAGCTCTGCTATAGGAAATATGAATTCTCTTATCATCACTGTTAACGCATTCCAGTAAAAAATGCATTCTCTTATCAAATCATGCAATATTACAGTTACTCTATGTGCCAAAAGAAAAAACAGGCCTTACTGTCCTGATACGTTGCAGACAATGGCATGATATTAGTGACGAGGCTTCTAAAACAAACACTAAACATTATCCATGGAACCTTCTAAAACATACTGATGAGGGATAAGTTTATAAGCAAGTATCTCCCCAACATCTAGTATACACTTTATCTTCATGTCAAACAGTGCAAGTCACTATCTTCCTATAAATCTCGCGTGCGCGTGTGTCTGTTGTATATTGTATGGAGTGTAAAAAATTAGATATCTGTTACTGTGGACTTTGGGAACAGGTTTATGTGGAGTTGCACAGCCTTAAGCTATGAGATAAGTTTCCATATCCACAGTACCAGTTACATAATTTATTATATACCAGACTGCTTTACATACCGATTATTATTATAACTAATTTTATGATTGTTATTTTTTTACATTCTTTTTTCTTATTCATTTCAACACTACAGTTTTGGATTCTGGTTTAGACATACCGCTGTTACAGTGTTCGTTGTGTTTTTGAATAGGAAGAAGACATAGTGAAACCAGCTATTTTTCCACAGCAGTGAATGGAAGAGACTGCCTTACTCTTTTTGTATATTTGCATTTTTATTTTCTGCTTGGCTTTAGTGTTCTTGGATGATGAATGCTACAGTTGTATTTTCTGGCTATGTTTTATCTTTAGTTTCACATTCCATATGCATTTTCCACTCCACAACCTAAGAGGAAGTGCATCTGACTTGGTATGTTGACATTTGTTAGAATGGTACAATTAATCTACAGATAACATTTTAATAGCATAATCAACAGAGGATATTTCTCAGTATTTACAGTTTTTACTATATATACAACTTGGTATGTTGACATTTGTTAGAATGGTACAATTAATCTACAGATAGCATTTTAATAGCATAATCAACAGAGGATATTTCTCAGTATTTATAGTTTTTACTATATATGCGTTTTTATACATCAGACCCTGCACTATGAAATCAGCATGTGAATAGGATCATATATATGACCACAGGGAAAATTGCTACCTCATGAGCACCAAAGTTAAAAGAAACCACGCACTATAGCCAATATCAATTGAGACTTCAAAGTAATCAAGCACTTAAGTTTAAAAATAAATACTTCTTTATTGAAAAATAAATGACATTAAATAGAATTAAATGTGTATGTGTACTTATTGTATATAAAAGAAGTAAACTATTAAAATACAACAATAAAAATACAATATTAAATATATTATATATATATATATATATATATATATATATATATATATAATAAATAAATATATATATAGGTATGTGTATATGTATATATATATATATATATATATATATATATATATATATATATATATATATAAATACATATATATATATATATATATATATATATATATATATATATATATACATATATATATATATATACATACATACACACACACACACACACACACACACACACACACACACACACACACACACACACACACACACATATGTATATATGGGTCTACCTGACATTGCCGACACTCTTGAATGCCGACAACCATATGGCCAACACCATATGATCGACATTCGGAATGCCAACAATGCGGAACCGGCATCTCACTATAGTGCTGAATGGAAAGATTTCCATTCCTGCACAGTAGTGCAATCTCGGAGTTGGTATATTAAAGTTATGGGGGGGGGAGCCCCCCACGGGGGGTGCAGGGGGGCATTACACCCCTAATAGTTGAAAGGAAATTTTATTTTCCTTTTACATGGTCTACTTACAATGTCGAGATTTCGGATGTCAGTCATATGGTGTCGGCCATATGGTTGTCGGCATTTTGAAATTTCGGCATTGTGAAGTAGTCCGACTGGATACATGTCCTTTTTCAGCGGAGGCCCGGGGAGAAAAGCTCCAACAGAGTTACATTGATAATTAGGTACAGTAAATGAGCTGAAAGAACTTAACAAAAACATAGGCTATTTACATACAAGTACAAGACTGCCATTACTATTTCTGAGATTACTACAAATGTAACATTAATAACATATTAGCAAGGACGGTAGGCAGTATAATGACATAGAGTTAGACAGGATACATATTTCTTTATCACAGTATACAAAGTACTTATCATCTTAGCTAGTTGTTTATGTTTTAGTTAATGGCACAGAGCTAGTCTGGGTTTGAGCAAGGACATAGCCAGTGTGACTTGAAGTGTAGTTTTAGACTATTTTGAATTGACTTTGAGAAGTTGCAAGCGTGATGTTATTTGGGAGAGAGTTCCATATTTTACCAGTGGTGTTGGCAAATAGCGCGTCACCACCTAGGTTGAGAGATTTAGTTGTTTGGACAAGGAGTCTGTTTGCTGAGCGAAGGCAGCTTAGATTGGAGTAGGGAGTCATTAAGTTTTTAGTGCTGGGGTATTCTCAGGTTGTTTAAGGATTTTGAAGGCCTCTATGAGTTGGGACTGGTGAAGAAGGTGTGAATTCTATCCATCCAAGCTTTTTCAGGTTAGTACAGTGGTGTGTTCTGTAGGGTAGGCCTGTAACGAACCTGGTAATGTAATTATAGCAGGATGAGAGCTTGGCCAGATCAGATTTGTTAAGGTGAGTGAGGACAGGAGAGGCATATAGTAGGGTAGAGAGAAGGTGTGAACGGGCTGTGGCTGCCCTAGCATTCGGGGTAAGGAAGGCTTTAATTCTATATAGGGTCCCAAGTTTCTTGTTGACTGACTTAATGGCTTGGTTGATATGTATATCAAATCTGAGTTTATTGTCAATGTTTACTCCTAATAGCTTTGTATAGGTGTCTGGGGAGATGATGGTCCCATTATTGGATTTTATAGTGAAGTTTTCAGTCGGAGATCTATTGGTTGGGTAGAAAAGAAGTAACTTGGTTTTGTTTGGATTTAAGATCAGGAGATGGTTGCCAAGCCAATTTTCAACTTTGGTGAAGCTATGTTGGGTGGTAGTTAGTAGATTTGCAAGAGGGGCATTGGAAAATATTATAGTCGAGTCATCTGCATATTGAATGCAGGTGGCTTCTGGGATGACTGTTTGGATGTCGTTTATGAAGACTGAAAAGAGGAGAGGTCCTAATATGGAACCTTGAGGAACTCCTATGGTATTTGGTAGTAGGCAGGAGAGCTTGTTTTGCCACATTACTGCTTGTTGTTTCCCAGTGAGGTAAGCTTGAAACCAGTCAAGGGCTGGAGTATCTAGATACAGGGTTTTTAAAGTATATAGAAGTAACTGATGGTTTACCATATCGGAGGCTTTCGATAGGTCCAGGAAGAGAGCGGAGGATATTTTTTTATTATTCCGGTTAAGATTGTTTTCAGTAAAAGAGAGAAGGGCAGTGGTTGTACTATGATGGGGTCTGAATCCATGCTGAGAGTCTGTGAGGAGTTTATTTTGGGTTAGATAGAGCATTAGTTGGTTGTGCATGCACTTTTCCATAATTTTGGCAAGTGGTGATAGTATGGCTATAGGTCTATAGATGGATAGTTCTGTGGATGAACCTCCTTTGTGGAGTGGAATAACATAGGATATTTTCCAAATTGAGGGGATTGAGGCCTCGGTTATGGTTCTGTTAATCAGGATTGAGATAGGGTAGGCTACGACATCTGCAGCAATTTGCAGGTATTCAGCCGGCAGAAGATCAGCTGAAAGGGTGGTTGGATTCAGTTTTTTCAAAAGGGATCTGATAAAGGATGTGAGCACTGGCTGGAAGTTAAAAGAGAGTGGTGAGTCGGGTATAGTGTTTATAGAAGTGTGGGGAGGAGAAAGTTGGTTAGCTAATGACTGGATGGTTTCTGTGAAGAAAGTATTGAATGAATTGGCTATATCTTCTTGGCTCTTGTCAGATAATGTTCCTGAGGTCGGAGTAGTGGATTTGCCTGGTTGGAGAAGTTTATTTATGCCTGCCCAGTACTTTTGAGGGTTATTCTGATGTTTATGTTGCAGATTGTAGAAGTAATTTTTCTTATCTAATATGATGGCTTTTTTAGTCTCATTTCTAAGTTGCTGGAATTTGATACGATCTAGGGGTAGTTTGGTAGTGCGCCATTTATCCCACACTTTGTCTCTAGTTGTTATTTTGGTATATATGGTATATATATATATATATATATATATACATATATATATATATATATATATACATATACATATATATATATATATATATATATATATATATATATATATATATATATATATATATATATATATATATAGATATATATATATATATATATATACATATATATATATACATATATATATATATACATATATATATATATATATATATATATACACACATATATATATATATACATATATATATATATATATACACATATATATATACATATATATATATATATATATATATATATATATATATATATATACATATTTATATATATATACATATATATATATATAGATATATACATACTTATATATATATATACATATATATATATATATATATATACATGCATGCACACACACATATACCCCTGCACTATCCCCGGTACTGTAAAGTATTCCCCTCTGCTGAGAGGTAGAGCAATACAACAATTTTTGAGTTAAATAGTTTGGGGAAAACTTCCACCTACACTGGAAGGAGCAAAGGGACAAATCTCCCAGCAGAAAACCTGAATTCACTATTACCTTTACAACTTGTCATTTATGTTTCAAGGTGCTTGAAAATATTTTCTGGTCTTGTGCTTCTGACACAAATTCATATTATTAACATTTTTCTTAGTTGCTGCACTAGTTTTTTGCTGACAAAACAGCAGACTAGGATTAAGATGGAGTATCCAGAGAGTATTCAGAGAGCACAGAAAGTTGTGGGTGTGCAACATCTTCTAATAACAAACAAGCAAATAAATTCTCACATCTCTCACAGTACCATGAAACTACAGTGGTACATTGGTTTAAGTGGTTTTAATGCCTGGTACTTTGGCAGAAAAATGTAAGTACCATCGATTACGTTCAATAAGTTGTGGTTGTACAGAACTTTAAGGTGATTCTGAGACAAACATTAGGCTGATGGTTATGAACTGAAACTAGTGCTATTTGTTTACTTTAGACAATGCCTCATTTCGCTTTTTAATTTCTGCTGAGATGCTTTTTAAACATTTGTTATGGTTCTGTTCATATGCCAGTATGATGCATGAATTATTCTTTTAGCCCTCTTGTTCTCCTCTCCAGCAGTTACATTGGAGAGTCACAGACAGGGATCTTGATGGCTGTCTACAGGAGGGCATTTTGAAATCATTACACAACTGCTACATACCTCAGGATCACACAACATGCAATGCAGGTATAGTGGGCAACGTATACTCCCACTTATCAAGCACCTCAAGACATGCTGTATGTCACCTGCCCTACAACAGATTCCTTTGTTCACTCAATACTAGCCTCTGATCTGCAACAGAAGATTCTGTTGTGGTAAGAAGTGTGGTGATCCCCCACAAAAAAAAAACAAAAAAGAGCAGGCTATCAGAGGCCCAGTGTTCCTTCTTCAGAGTTTTAAACCACTACTGAAACACAAGCCGCTGCTGCACACTCAAGGTGAAAATGTCTGCACAGCCTGGCTGGCCCTTTTCTTTTAACATGCGCCAAGCCTGAATTAACAAGGGTCATACAAGAAATTAGTTCTGCATTTAGACTTGCTTTATAATCATGTCTGGTCAAGTATAGGCATAGTAATTTAAACTTTTCATAAACTGCCAATAGTCCTGGTAAGTTCACTGACTTGCTCGAATTGTTTGATGAATGGAGGCTCTAGTACTGTTTTTAAGAGATACAGGTATTCTGACAATGTCCTGTTCTGCTATACAACCTACAAGTCAACTTCTCCTGTTACAAACTAAATATTAATTACACAAAAGGGCATATGCACATTTAATGAAAATGTAGCCTTCAGGTTCTGAGTTCACATCCCCACAAAACTTCCTAATGTCCGTGCACATGAATTCTTTTAAGTTCGAGGAACAGAATTCTTCTGAGGTATTAGTGCTGCCACTCAAGAAAAAGGTATTGGGTTTCAAGTCTCACACAGTTAGTGACAAATGGGCTCCCAGTGCAATGTTCTCCTCATGCCTTTTAGTTTACTGCTATACTGCCACAAAAAAGACCACGAGTAACAGTACTTGAGCACATGGTTAATAAGCAAAAGTTTAAGATTTGCTACACACAGCCCTTAATTTATCATAGGTATCCTTTGGAGTCATGAA
Organism: Protopterus annectens; assembly: GCF_019279795.1. Classification (NCBI taxonomy): domain Eukaryota; kingdom Metazoa; phylum Chordata; order Ceratodontiformes; family Protopteridae; genus Protopterus; species Protopterus annectens. Next base: position 1,361,773,824 of record NC_056732.1, on the reverse strand, counting down.
TCACTAAGAAATTTATAAATAAACACAGCAAAATAAAAATAAATAAATACATAAAATATCCCAGCAAGATTCCTTCCCTTTTCAGTTGCCACACAACAGTCATGTAGCCTCTCAGCAAACTAGAGATGAATCTATGACAGGGAAACTCAATGAAGATGGCAAATCTTACAAATCCAAATGTAAAAAAAAGCCACGAGGCGGGATTGGACAACAGGTGGTGGTACTTAGAAGGTGTGAATGATTTTACAAGGAATAAAGTGAATTTAAACTTTAAAGTAAAGTAATAGCAGCAGCTTCAGTAGAAAATAAAAATCGCTGTTAGCTAGAAACATTCAGAGATGAAGTTGTAACATACATAAATGAACAACAGAAATATTCTGAATATATACAGTAAATTCTGAACACCAAAGCCATGCTATTCTCGACATCAGTGTACTTGCTATAAAAGATAATTTTCATTTAATATTAACAGTGGTGTTCACAAACATACAAGAAATCACATGGCAGTGTGTCAAAGTTACTGTGACTTGCCTGCTCTTGGAGTGGCAGCAGTCATCAAACAGAAAACATCTTCAGTAAACACAAAGACAGTTCTCAACATAAAGGTTAGCAAACTCTGGGGCCATTACAAACACAGAGTTGGAGCCTGGCCAGCTGAGAGGGATGAAGATAGAACAGCAGTCCAGGGGACTGTCACAGATTATTTCAAGGTTGCCAGAACTGCAAATTGTAAAGACAGCTAACAAACAAAAGTAGTATTATAAATAATCTACTGTTCTACCGCAAAGCTTTTAAATTTCCCATACTCTAGATCTTAATGACTTCAACATTAAAGAATTTGAGTGTATTGGGCTTATCCAGGTGTATATCATTTGTTCAAAAACAATTTTTTTAAAATGGTTGGTGATTTGTTGGTAAAGTGAGTAAATCTCTCTAACACCTTCCTTACTTTATGTAACCAACTCCAAAGTGGCACCAACAATGGGGAAGACAGACAGAGAACCTAAGTAACTAAATTTGTCAGAAAACAAGCTACTTCTTCTTCTTTTGGTTTTTCCCAGTTAGGGGTCGCCACAGCAGAACTCTGGTCCGCTAATCATTAGCAGTAGATTTTTTACGGGTGCTGAGGTGCCCTGCTCGATGCCCAACCTTCAACGAAGGCACGCCCATTCTACGCATGTCTTTCGAACGCCACTCGACCGTGGGGAGGACATGCAGACTCCGCACAGAAGGTGCTCCAGCCGAGAATCGAATGGGAGAACCTCTTGCTGTGAGGCAACAATGCTATCGCTGCACCATCGCGGCTTAAAATTGATTAATGTAAATAATCCCCAATTATTCCACCTGCTAGTAAGAAAATAATTACAATTAATTATTACTATTAGATATTTGTTCCAAGAAAAGGATACAAGTAAATACTTAATAGCTACTGTGATATTAAGTAAATTATATATCAACAGGGTACAAAATGATTTAGCCTATTAGTCACTAAGCAACTTAAGATAACTTATTTGTTTTAAATGTAAAAGAGACATCCACCTTTGCCCATGGAATATTACAGTGCTTTTTTTATCACTGATTTCCAGTAGGCTCCTGAGAAAAAAGAGATTCTTCACAGCAATTTATACTTTGCCTCTCTTGTGTCTCTGACACACACACACACACACACACACACACACACACACACACACACACACACACACACACACACACACACACACACACACAGATGGAGTTTGCTTTAATGAATGTTTAACTGGTCAAGAAAGAGAACTGCAGGATCATTTTTTTGTAAATGTCCATTTGCTTTACCAAATGTTCGTGTTTCCAAATGTCTATGTTGGCAAAAAAGGTACATGAGAAAAATCACACTGAGCAGCACTGGACAAAAAGCCTCTGCAGAACCAAGAAAATGCAATATCAAACAGAAAAGGCTCACCTCGACCATGTAATAAAAATAATTATTTAATACTGCAGTAAAAGTAAGCGCTTTCACGTTTCAAAAACGTTTCTTCAGACTTTAACAACTGCCACTCATATTCATATGTTTAAATAGCATTGCAAAATCACATCAACCAATCACTACTGTTGCATCATTAATTGATGTTAAAATGTTAAAGATATATAGGTTCATAGGTAGGAACTAGGCTATCGGCCCTAGGGCCCATACAAGCCTAGCCAAAAAATGTACCCTGGCTTTCGCCACCCAAGAAAATTATTTTCCTGTGCCCCTGTCGAGCAGAGCCACAGAAGTGATCCCTGGGGTGAATTTCCCATTTCCCATCCAATCATCAAGATTTTTCTTGAAGAGTGCTAATGAGGAGCTCTGTTTGACATAGATAGGTAGTCTGTTCCAGAGTATGGGAAGTCTCTGGGACAGGAATCTATCCCTCCAGCATGTTCTGTTTATTGTGGTGACAAGGTTAAGGTCCCTAGAGCATGTAGCTCGGAGGGATTGGGATTTCTTTAAGTGGAGCATGTCCAACAGCTCTGGGTTTGACATAGCTTTGTATGTTAGGCAGAGATCGCCCCTGAGGAGGCGATATGTGATGGAGTAAAGCTGTAGTTTTTTGAGATAGTCTGCATAGGGCATCTGTTTGAGGCCAGTAATCCTCTTTGTGAGGTATTTCTGTGGTCTTTCCAGTTGTTGTAGATGTCTTGTGAGGTACATACCAAAAGGGGCATTGTACTCTATAATGGGTCTAATGAGTGATGAGTAGAGGGGAACAATGACCTCTTTTTCTGGATGAGAATCCTTTTGTGATGAGATGAGCCACGTAGAAGGATTTCCTGACCACTGTGGCAATGTGATTATCATAGGAGAGACTACTGTCCACCTGTGTCCCAAGGTCTCATCACATTTTCAGCATTAAATAGACTACCAGCTATGTGGTAGTTCATGGGTACAGAGTTTTTACCAAAGGGGATGACAATACACTTTTTGGCATTGAGCTTCAGGCCATGGCTTTGACACCAGGTATCTGTCTCAATGAGGCCCTTTTGTAGTTTGTCCACATCATTAGGAGTTTAGATTATGACTCCTAGTTTGCAGTCATCTGCAAACTTTGTTAGCCAAAGACCTTCTGTGTTGGCCTGCACTTCAGAGAAGTAGATACCAAACAGGAGAGGACCCAGGACTGAACCCTGTGGTACTCCACTTGTCACTGGTCTGATGTCGGATTTGGAATCCACTACTTTCACAGTGTGGGTTCTGTCCATGAGCCAGTTGGCAACCCATCTTGTGACATAGGGATTTATACCTAGTTTAGTGAGCTTATCTATAATTCCAGATTGGGGGATGGTGTCGAAAGCCTTGGCGAGATCTAGATAAGCTGTGTGCACCATTTTACCCTCATCTATGGCTTTGGTGACTGCTTCAAAGAAGTCAGTCAGGTTTAGGAGACATGATCTGCCTTTTACAAATCCAAACTGAGTAGGGTCCAGAGTCTGGAGATTACCAATGTCTTTGTTTATGAGTTCCACGATGATACGTTCCATGGCCTTGCAGATAGGCTCATCAGGCTAATGGGGCGGTAGTTCCCGGGGTCCGTCGTGGCTCCCCCTTTGCGGAGTGGGATAACTATCGCGGTGCGCCATTCAGTGGGTACAAAGCCTCAGGTGAGGCTATGATTGAACATGGTACTTAGGTAGGGTGCCAGTCCATTCTATAGTTCATGTAGAACGCAGCCTGGGATATTGTCAGGTCCCATGGATGCTGTGTTCTTGGCTTTGGAGAGTGTGTTTTTTACCTGTGCAGCCATGATTATAGGCACTTTGCATTCTTCTGGTATAGAGATGGGCCCTCTAGGGGGTGAGAGGGGGGTAAAGTTAGCACTGAACCTATCTGCTAGGATGTTGGCAATATCAGTTGGTTCTGTATATTTAGTGCCATTATGCTGTAACTCAGAGCAGATCTGAGAGTTCCCATTTAGATTCTTGACATAGCTATAGAATGCTTTGTGGTTGTCTTTAGAGTCAGTGGCAATTTTGTTTTCGTAACTAGCTTTGGAGGATTTTGAGGGATCTCAGCTTCTTACTGAGGTTGACCAGGGAGTTCCTCCAGTCATGGGATTTTACTCTTTTTTGCAACAGTTTCTTTCTTCTGTTGTAGAGTTTGTTTATGGCAGAGGACCACCAGATTGGCTTCCTTTTTTGGAGGATAACATCTTGGTTCTATTAGGGATAGCATGATCCATGCACTCGTGTAAGTGCTTATAAAGTGCATTTGTGTACGATTCGGCAGTCAAACCTCTATTGTCAGTCTGCATGGGTGTCATGAAGTTTGCCACTTCTGTCTTAAGAAGTGTGAAGTTGGCTTTTGAGAAGTTTTTTACGATGGTTTCCCTAATTGGGGCTGGGGGTGGGATGTGGATGTCTAGGCTGATTAGCCTGTGGTCAGATCTGACCAATGAGGAATTGACCTCTGGTGTGGAACACCGGTTTCCCATGTTGGTAATGATCAGGTCTAGGATATTGCTGCCCCTGGTGGGGGTGTGAATAAGTTGATCCAAGGCGTTGAAATTTATGAATTCTAGAAAACGTTGAGCAAAAGAGTTGGTACATGAGTAGTTTTCCCAGTTAATGGTTGAAATCGCCCATTATTAGGGTATTGGGTTGTACCCTAACACTTTCCAGTGTATCAAGAAATGAGGAGTGTGAATCCTGGGGCATGGTGGGGGGTCTGTAGCAAGCTACAATTTCGATTGAGGTCTTGCCCAGAGTTAGTTGCACTTGGATAATCTCGGATGCATTATGCTGTGCAACTAGCCTGGAGGTGTGGATATCCTTAATGAATATGGACACGCCTCCGCCTTTAGTGCTTCTTTCTGGGTTAGGTGGCCGAAAGGTGTGGTATGAATTGAAGCCTGGTAATGCAGGGGTGCTCTCTGGAGCTTTGAAGCAGGTCTCTGTCACTGCACAGATGTCAATGTTCTCCATTTTAAGAAGTGCCTCGAGTGAGTGCATTTTGAGGTTTAGACTTCTAGCATTGAGTAGCATTACCCTCAGATTTTGCTTGCTTGTACCTGTTACGGTGGTGAATTTGTCATTTGAACCTTGCCTAAAAAAGGCACTATAGGGGTGGCAAGAGCCTTAGCCAGTATCCGGAATCCTAAGGGTGACAGGTGCAGGCCATCTCTGGCAAAGCATCGTGGACTGTCGATCATGTCGTCCCAGGCAGACAAATACTGGATCCCCTTAGAATGACACCAGAAGCTTAGCCAATTGTTGAAGTCAATAATTTTGTCCTTGTACTGTGGTATCAGCAATAACAACACATTAATATATAAAAAACAATGAAACATGTCATAAACTGTCCCTATTCAAAAATGCTTTTCTAAATAACATTCATAAAATTTTAAGTATATATATAAAGATATAAAAATATATATAGAGAGAAAAATACGGCATATATATATAAAAAAATTCTGCCTACAACTACATTTACAAACAGCCTATATAGAGAAATTTCATTCACAAACTATTGTTATTGTTTTTCAGTGTGTATATGGCCGGGCTAATAGAAATGGTTTGAGTGTAACCCTATCATTTAAGCCATGTCCTTTATGACTCTGTAACCTTATTATCCACTTATTCTCCCTCTCTTCAGTGTAGTTCTTTATGTTCCCAAGCCTATTAGTTTTCTTTATTAATTCAAGTACACTGAATTTGAACTTATGCGACCTACCCATTTGCAATACATGTCTGGCCAATGCATTTGTCTCATTTTCTTTATTTATTGCGTAGACATGTTCCCTAACATGTTCCCTAAGGCTCCTATTGGTTTTTCCCACGTAGAAATATGAACATGTTTGGCAAACGGCCATCTCTAGATCCACAATCGGCGTAAAAGTTCATGTTATATCTATGCATAGTATCAGGATGTATAAAATTATTACTGCCAGACATAAAAGTACAATGATTGCGTGTTCTACAGGGAAACGTACGTTCCCTAGTGGATCTAACTGGTTCTCTAAAGTTATTCTCATAACATAACAATCTTTTCAGTGACTTGGTATTCTTACATGCAAGACTGGGTCTGGTCCCCACTCATAGCTGGCCTTAGGCATAGGCCAACTAGGTGGCCGCCTAGGGCACCGCTGTAGCAGGGGCACTTTTCCAGTATTTATTTGGTGTAGGTAGACCAGGATGGGGGCACCTGGGTGGTGTGGGGGGGTGCCGTGGCGCCCTTTTGCCTAGGGCACCAGCTGACCTAAGGCCGCTGCTGTCCCCACTATCTGGGTTATCCTCTCATCAGTGGTTAAAATGCTCCAATTCTTGTTTATTACTTCTCTAATTTTCAAATTTTGATTAGAATAAGGGATCGTTAATCTCTTAAAATTCAGAGACTGAACTTTGTTATCTACTTCTCCATTTTCTCTTCTGTTTCGCTTATGCAAATAAGGCTTTCCCTTACATTTCCTTACTGAATCATCAACTTGAAACACCGCTTCTACCTCATGTTTACTATAACCTCTTGATAGTAAATTCTGAGCTAACATCTGTTGCTTAGAATCAAATGTCATGTCATCAGTAGTAAGGCGTGACATTCTAAGGCTCTGGCCTGTTATGATATTAGAATAGATATGTTTGGGGTGCATACTGCTGCTGTGCAAAATACTGTTCTTCCAGCATGGCTTCCTATATACTTCTGAATGAATAGCCCCATCTCTTTTTAAGTTCTGAACATCTAAAAATTCTATCTTGCTATCTCAACTCTTGTATTCAAAACAGTGGTGCCATTTATATAATTGATGAAATCAATCAGCTCAATCTCTGTACCTGCCCATGCAAAAAACACGTCTACAAAGCGCTTAGAGAACTTGATGTGCTTACTGTATAACTCATTTGCCATGACATAAGTACTTTCCCAATATGCCAACACTAAGTTGGCATATGAGTTGGCACATGGGGTACCCATGGCAACACCCTTGTTTTGTAAATAATATATGTCCTCATATAGAAACACATTGTTGTTCAATATTAAGTCCAATAGCACTAAAATTTTCATGATAGAATTTCTAGGCACTTCTTTCTCAATTAAAAATACCCTCAAAAACTCCATGCCGATGTTGTTAGGGATAGAAGTGAATAGCGAAACAACATCTAAAGTAACTAGCAAATCATTATTAGTAGCAACATCTGAAGATGTTAGATAATCTCCATAACATTCTAAGAATTCCTTAGTATCCCTCAGTATAGAGTTGGTGTTATTCACAATCGGTCTTAATTGCTTTTCAACAAATATAGAGGCTGGTTCCAACAGCCAGCCTCTTCCTGAAACTATGGGTCTCATGGATGGATTAGCTAGACCCTTGTGTATTTTCGGTAGTCCTCTCAGAACAGATATTGTTGGCTGTTCTATCAATAGGAATTTATATAATTCTTCATCGATAGTACGACACAAAAACATATCATATAATTCAGAATGTACATTTCTAATCAGATCATTTAATCCCACAGCATTCAATGCCTGATATGTCTCTACATCTTGTAACATAGCTGTCATGCTATTAGTATACATTGCAGCATCTAAAATCACTATAGCACCCCCTTTATCAGCTTGTCTAATGACTATGTTATGATTCTCTTGTAATTTATTAATACTTTGAAACTCATCGTATGTTAAATTATAAAATTCAGGTTTATTCTTTGACTTATATAACTCAAATAAATCTCGCTCACAAGCTCTCTCGAATGCTTCCAAGATAGGATGCCCTTGCGGTATGAAAGTAGAAGGTTTACTCAACATGTCATTTCTATTTACATCATTGTTACCAAAAAGCAAACATAGGCCTATTTGCCTAGTAAACATTTTTACATCTAAAATTACATCAGTTATGTCCACTGACCTAGAAGGTATAAAAGAGAGGCCACGGTTAAGTAGCGACTTCTCATGTTCAGTCAAGACATAACTAGATATGTTTACCACTAGTTTTTCAATGTAGGTTTCAATACCTTCTTTTGAAACTCGTATTTGTCCTCCACTATTTTCCGTTTCCGTGTGGGTCCATATGGGGCCAATCGGTTAGAGATGACGTCCGAATAGGTAAAGGGAATGAAAAAGAATCAGTCTCCCCCACTGCTCCCATGACAGAAGAAACAACCTTTTTACTCATGGCACCAACTTCATCCCGCTCTACATCACCAGGAACTGGACATATTCTCTCAATCGATGGGCCTTCGCCTGTGTTTAGTCGAGCATCATCAGCTACAGCCGATGGTGTGGCCTCTATCTGTATGGGTATACGAGCTGACGTCATATCAGTGGGCTTGGCATTGAGGACGACATTCACCAAAGGAGGATTTAAAGTGAAGGCATCCCTGGATACATTATTAATAGTAACAGTTCGTTCTGACCTATTAATATTTCTGTTGGTGTTGCTTATATTGTCCCTTGGCCAAGAAAAAACCTGGCCTCTTTGAAAGTCGATTAAATCTTTTTCAAGTTGTTTTCTTTTTGTCCAATAATAACTTATTGTCCAACAGGGAAACTCTCAGCAGCATATTGGCAACAAGTCGTTCCTTCTCATCTATAGTGACTAGATTTACCAAATCATTCTCCATCAACGTTATTTCATGTGTAAGCACCAAATCAATCTCTTTATACTGTTCTATTAATAGTGATATATACCCAAAGCCGGTCTATAAATTTAACTTTTGCCATCTTGTTAATAATTCAGGGTAAGTAGTGCCAAAAGTGGGCATTTTCAGCACTCTCAACCCCTGGGTATTACCTTGAAGGACAAACATGTCTCCATGTGTTGTTACTGCCATTGAGTGCTCCTCAATCTCTGAGGAGTATCCTCCAATTTGCGAATACGGCATACACATATATATATATATATATATATATATATATATATATATATATATATATATATATATAAAAATTCTGCCTACAACTACATTTGCAAACAGCCTATATAGAGAAATTTCATTCACAAACTATTGTTATTGCTTTTCAATGTGTATATGGCCGGGCTAGTAGAAATGGTTTGAGTGTAACCCTATCATTTAAGCCATGCCCTTTATGACTCTGTAACCTTATTATCCACTTATTCTCCCTCTCTTCAGTGTAGTTCTTTATGTTCCCAAGCCTATTAGTTTTCTTTATTAATTCAAGTACACTGAATTTGAACTTATGCGATGTACCCATTTGCAATACATGTCTGGCCAATGCATTTGTCTCATTTTCTTTATTTATTGCGTAGATATGTTCCCTAACACGTTCCGTAAGGTACATGGGTGTCTGTTAGGGCTGAGAAAGAGAGAGAGAGAGACAGAGAGACAGTGCATGCCTGTGTGTATGCGTGTGTGTGTGTGTTTGCTGGTTAGTGTTGGTAAGGGGTTAGTGTTAGTGCTGCGTATGTGGGCCACAGAGTGTATGTGACTGTTAGTGAAAGGATGGCTAGGGTTAAGTTAGGGGATAGTTTTAGTATTGTGCATGTTTGTATGTATTTGCATTTTGATTCAGAGTGTCTTGATTAGTGGTACTTAATGTTAGGGAAAGGCTCTGGTAGGGGCAGGGGCAGAATTATGGTAAGGGCTAGCACACACATGTAAGATGTGCAGGAAAATCCCAGCTATGCATGGAGAGACAGCCAAGAAGTTACAATTATCCCCGTTACACCTCATTTTAAAATATCCACAGAAGAATTCTGTAGGTTAGGCCCAGCTATTTGGAAACAGCTACCTGCAGAATTGAGGCAGCAAGAGACACATGAATTATTTTGAGACAAAACCTGTTTAAGAATGCCAAATGCTCTTGCTTCTGTGCCAGTGGTTAGCCCTTGCAACTCATGCCGTAATCACACCTCTCTTGTAAAGACATACTATTGACAAATGACCACTGGCAGAATGTCTACCTTCATTTTAATTACACATGCTGTAAGTAATATTATTTACACGTATAATTGTAAATAACATACAAATATACTGTCTCTGCTCTGTTAATGTACTATGTACAACTCTTTCTTTTTTTTTTCTTCCATGTATAATTTTCTGTCTGCATCTTGTGCCATGGTTCCTGGGTCATGGCTGAAAAGGATCTATCAACCAGTCCACTTACTCGGTTGTCAATCTGAAATAAATAAATAAATACAAAGACACATTGAATATATTCCATGTTTTACATGTCATACCATACCTGTCAGAATCAACTTTTTTTCTTGCTGCCTGTGCCAATATTGACTTACACTTTTATCTCACCTAAGCATGTGACCTGTCACTGTTTTCTGTCAGCCCTCCTGCTAGTAAATTGTCATTGCCCCCACATAACATTCTTCAGTGAATATTCATGCAGGTCTAGTTAATACTTTTTCATTTCCAAAGTCACAGTATCCCCTCTCTTCTTGGTGTTGCACTTCTCAGACATGCCCACCTGCTTGTCTCTCTATCCGCTGGTGGACACATGCTTTGCGGTGGTCAGTGTTCCCCTGCAGAGCTGCTCTCACACTTATTTATTTATTTAAGTTTGATGACCGGGGAAGTCCACTGGGCCAAGAAGAGCCCGTTTTCAGTTGAGGTCCGGGGAGAAAAGCTCCACAATAATTGCAAGTAATATTTCACATGTTACTAAAGGACATAGTTCATACAACTAATTAAACATTTACAGATAAGCTCCATTATATTTGCAATTGGCTTGTCATAATGTTACAAAAATGAAAAGACATAATTCAATACAGAAATTTCAACATTTACATAAAGTGAATACTTTTGTTATAAACTCAACTGTAGGTTTAACATTTCAAAATATATAGCTAATAGCCATTAGTAGGTTAGGAAAATATTATACATGGAGAGGGTAATAGTATATTTGAGATTGGAGAGTATAGTACAATAGATTTTGTGTCTTTCAGCTTTTCCCAGTTAGGGGTCGCCACAGCGGAACTCCGGTCCGCTAATGATTGGCAGTTGATTTTTATGTACCGGCTTGCCAGGCCTGACGCACAACCTTCAACAAAGGTACACCCGTTCACGCATGTCTCCACGCAGAAGAGGCTCTAGCTGAGAATCGAACCGGACAGCATCTTGCTGTGAGACAACAATGCTACCGCAGCACCACCACCGCAGATTTTACAATAGATAAAAGAGAGAAAATTAGTTTTTAGTAGGGGAGGGATTGTTTTGGGTGGGATGAAGTAATAGCAGAGGTAATTGGATGAGTCGGTGCAAGGTGGAGTGAGGGGGGAGGGTTTAAGTTGGAGCATGGCAAGGGCATTCCCATTTGGAAAAAAGATGAGATAGTAGCTATGATGCATAATTGGGATAAGTGTACCGCACATGGTAGCATATCGTCTCAGCTGGGAAATCAGCACCTGCACATCCCACTTAGGCTATATGAATCAGCCTCTATTTGTGTGTGGGTGGTCGAACTGTTTATCTCCTGTACCAGACAAACTGACACCTGTTGTCCGTACATAAGAGACAGCTGAAACAGCATGCTGCATTCCCGACTATAACACCTACGTATGTCTATGTGTGAATGAGCCAATGAGGATTGATAATGCAGGAAAAGAACAGACTGCAAGGGGATGGAGGATAGCCAAGTTCTGAGTTTCTGCAAGGAATGAAGGATAACCAATGTATGAATTTCTCAAACAACTGTTGGCAGATGCACTGGCTTATTGGGTCCATTAGGAGATGCAGGGGTGAAGTGGTAGAAACATGTAGATAGCCAGTTATGATATGCACTGCATGTTTGCCTTTAGTGATGTAAAATGATAGACAGCCATCATTTCCTATCTGGCAGTTGGATTTCCTTTTCCATGCCACGGTGAGGAAGGTATGGGGGAGGGAGAAAAAATGGTCATGTAAAGCTAAAGATGCAGCTGGGGGTGGTGGTAGGCTCAGTTGTGTTATGCAATTGACAAGGAACAGAGACACTGATGTAAGACACATGGGATTGTGATGGGAAAATTGTACAAATAAAGTTTAGTCAACATATCAGAAAACAGCTGCAGCCTGCCACCTGTTATTTTTAGGTTTAATGCACAAAAGGTAGACTGCTTTCAAAATATGACAAAGGAGACGAGGACATCCAAACCTATCTCAAATACAAGCCATCAACACCACAGAATATATGGGCTTCAGAACTGCACACTAATTTCCATTCTGCTCCCTCTAAGTAAAGAACATAGCTTGAATATGCAAGTAAATCAGTAGCACACCAACATATTCTTGCTACACACCCAAACTTTACAAGCACATTGCACTTTGGACACAATCACCTTTTGCACAGTCTGGCTTGTACTTCTTAACTCCTCAGGTGCAACCTGTTGAATTCTTTAGGCTGTACTCATCTGAAGAGGGATGAGATATGACCTATTGAACGGATATGCAAGCTGCTTACACAGACTAATGAAACAAACATAGCATTTCAAGGCTGAACACAGAAAGCCTAGAAATGGGCAGAACACTGACACTCAGAAGTGAATTTCTGGCATTCATGATGTTTGCTTACTACAACAGTGCCATAAAAGGACTACTGGTAGGACATGGTTAAATAAAATGCTGTTAGTCCAAAACATCAAACCAAATCAAACAATAACTACATGTATAAATAGTTTTATTTTGTTTTACATTTGTTTACTGGGGTAGTACACTGATCATAACTGACAACTTACATGTACTACCAGGGAGTCCAGCTACAAAAAGTATTAATATCACCCATACTTCTCAAACTTTTAGTGAAAGAAATCTGAGCAAAGCTTAAAACAGACAGGGGGAAAGGCAGAAAAATATGGTCAGATTTTAAATATTGCTCTTATAAACTAAGAAAATTATAAGAATAACGGGATTTGTGTTAGCAAACATTTTTCTGAAGGATATGATGTCTGAAACTCAAAACATGTCATTTTTAGTGACTTCAATCCTGTGATTTGCCACAAAAACAAAAATGTTATGAGGAACATACCAAAGATATGACAAAAATGTGGACATTCTGTGAAGATCTGGACAGTTGAGCTGTATGATTTAACTGCAAAGCTATCCGGTAGGCCTATAACTTTCATCATGGCCCCGACCTTGTCTCATTCTCCACGTGGCAAGCTTTCTTCCATCAATGAAAATGAGAGGAATACTCCTTGTTAAATTGTTTTTCTCCATCTGGGACACTTGTCCTCATGAAATTAGAAAACTCCCCAACCAATTTATATTCTGCCTTAAAACACACCTGGTGCTGTTCACTAAGACAGAACTAGTCAAAGACAGGAATGACCGATTAAGTACCTGATAAGAATTACACTCCAAACTTATTCCTACATCTAGAATAAAATACCAACCACATACAATCATTTACCTTTTCTTATATCAGAATGGCATGCTGTCCTAAGAATCTATGACTTCTCTCAATACTTTCACACTGACTAAATACTTCAAGATATCCTGTACACCCACAGCTGCACATGATAAAAGCATATGTCTGCATCGTGCCCCTGAGCTGACAATCTCCTTATCCACCTATGCCCATCATATAAACCCATATTAAAAGTATGCCATCAAGGTCAGAGACAGCTGTTTTTTTTTTTTTTTTTAAGAAGGCTGGCTCCTTCTTGAAATGTGTTAGTTACACTGAAGTACAGTAACACAAACTTGTAGGAAAAACCACCTTTAATAACAAAGCAAAGCTTTCGGGCAGAACCCTTCTTCAATACTAATACAATCAAGTCTGCATACTAGAAGCTTATATACAGGTCTAGAAGCCACATGATTAGCAGCCAAGAATCATGTGACGAACAAGTCTTAAAGTGCAAACAACATAATAAAACTTTAAAGAAACTTTAAAAAAACTTAAAAAAAAATCAATTAATAATATTAGGTAATCTAGTTAAAATTGGTTTTAAACTGACTTTGCTGTTAATTCCTGGATGTGAATCAGCAGCTAGTCTTAAAATCCATTCAAATTCCTTAGTCTCAAGGCGATTATTCAAATCTCCACCTCTGGCACTAGGACAATTAAAATCAATAACTCTAAACTTAAAAGAATGTTCAGAGCCATTAATATTGATATGCTTATATAGTGCATTATTTTCACAACACCGTCTGATTTCTGAATTATGATCAATAACACGATCTTTCAGCTTACAAATAGTTTTTCCTACACAGAACGAGGTGCAGGATTTACATGTAGCCAAATAGATAACACCTGAAGTGTTACAAGTAGCTGAAATTTTAAAATTGAATACTTGACCAGTGCTAGGGTGTGTGAAAATGTCACTACCATTACCAAACATCTGTGCACAGGCAATACAGTTAAAACATTGAAAAGTTCCATGCTTGATAGCCAACGTCATAGGCTTAGGTTTATAAAAATCTTTATAACACAATAAGCTTTTGATAGTCTTCATATTTCTATAAGAGAAGCATGGCTTATCACCTACAATAGCTTTCATTTCATCTGAAGCTAATAAAATTATCCAATTTCTTGAGATAATTTGTTTAACCAGGTGACTTCTTCTATTAAAAGTAGTCATATATCTAACTGAAGTCATCTCTTTATTGCTGTTATTATTTTTCTGAGATATAGTTAACGAAATATCCTGCCATTGATTAAAGCTGATAGGTTTCAAATAAGTCTTCCTAGCCTCTAAAATATCAATTCTTGACTTATTAAGTAGGTGGGCATCATAGCCACTTGAGGTAAATTCCACTATCAAATCATCCAGTTGTAACTTGAATACATCATCATCTGTGTTGAGCCTACTTGTCCTAATAAATTGTGATTTTACCACACTTCTGAAAATATGTGGAGCATGCATACTACTGTAATGTAAATATTTACAACAGCTAACTTCCTTCTTATATACAGAAGTATTAAGAATTCCATCATTCAGCTGGATTTTTAAAATCTAAGTAACACATAGTATTTTCAGAAACTTGCATTTTAAATTTCAAATAATCAGTTGTGGAGTTCAAATAGTCAACAAAAACATCCAGATCATGAAGTGTACCATTCCAAACAATTAAACAGTCATCAACAAATCTTTGATAAAAACTAATATAGGTAGAAAGATTCCTATTACTATACAGATGTTTATGTTCCCATTGGTAAAGGACTAGGTTAGCGTATGTGTTAGCCACTGAGGTACCCATAGCTATTCCTGTTAACTGTAAATATAAAGTTTCGTTAAACATAAAAATATTATTTTTCAAAACAACATCCATAAGACAGCAAATGTTGTCAATGGATTTGAAATCAGGGTTAGGTTGTGTTATTAAAAATTCCCTCAGAAGCTCAAGTCCGGCATCATTAGGAATGACGGTAAATAAGGAAACGATATCCAAGCTAACTAAATAATGTCTTTTAGTTTTTATATCAGGCTCATTTCTAGTATACCATTGCTGTAACTTAGATAACAAATCATGTGTATCTTTCAGGATGGTATTACAATTAAGTAGATGTGGTTGTAACTGTTTGTGCAAGTAAACTGAAACCGGTTCTGTAATCCAGCCTCCACCTGAGACGATAGGTCTCATTGGTGGGTTATCCATAGACTTATGTATTTTTGGGATGCCATACAAATGAGGTATCAAAGGACAAGGTACAGTTAGAAAATGAAACAAATCAAGGTCGATGTCACCATTAAGCTGAAGTTCAAATATTACCATGTTGACATAACTCACACATTTCTTTACATCTGCATGTGTAACTATTTTAAATGCATTCTCATCATTCAAAAGTAGAGAAACAGCTGAAAAATACTTGTCTCGGTCCATAATAACAGGCATACCACCTTTGTCCGCTTGCTTTATTACAATGTCATTATTATTTTGTAGACTTTTTAATGCTTCATACTCTGCAAAAGTCAGATTAAAGTTCTTATTCCTCATGGGCTGTAGGTATAGTTCTCTTATTTGTAGTTCACACACATCATGAAATGCATTCAGTATGGGTGCATTAAGTGGAATAAAAGTACTTCGTCGTTTTAGACTGTCTCCCATTGAGTTAGATTTACCAAACATTAGTTTTAAACTCAAGTTACGAACAAACAACTTTAAATCAGTTAAAGCAGACACAACATTATCACTACAGGATGGTTTAAATTTAAATCCTTTGTCTAAAAGAGAGAGATGAGCAGGATTTAACTCAAAAGATGATAAATTTAATGCCACAACTACTTGCAACTTACTTTGTTGAGTCCTAAAGGGCTCTCATTTTTACGTTTGTTTGCTATGGTTGCCTGTGTTGCATACGACCTTGCAGGTGAACCTCTAGACCTGGGTGATCTATTCATGACGGTTTCAGCGTGCTCCAGTTGGAATCGTTTATTAGTTAAATTTAAAGTTAGTTGTTGTGTCTTTTTAATAGCCGTAGCGTTCGTATTCACATTCAGGTTGCCATCACGCTTGTTCTTACTTCCTATAGGCGCGCATGCGCTTTGGGATGAGGAACATGATACCAAAAGGCCAGGCTCATTCGTAACTGGTGCAGGGGGAGTTTCAGATGTCAAGGGTGTAGAGGGCGGATTATTATTTAAAGAAATGTTTTCAAAAGTATCCAGGCAATCAAGTCCTTCTCTTGCAGGAACTTTATGATAAGCAGTAGTACGAGGATTCTCAGTTCTGGGCCAAGAGAAGATATTCCCTCTTTGGAAGTCACCTATGTCGCGTTGGAGCTTCTGTTTTTTGGTAGCTTCCATCCTGACCTCAAAAGCTTGAATCCTATCAAGCATTTGCTGGTATACAGGTGTAACTTTAGGAAATACAGTCAATTCTAAAATAGTACTCTCAAGTGAAAAAATTTCACGCTTGTACTCTTCCTCAATTTTCATAAAAAAGTAATTCATTAAAGACATATAGTCTAAAGATAGCTTAATATTCAATTGTTGCCATGATTTGAGTAGTTCTGGAAAGGTATTGCCATATGAAGGCATTTTAAGGATCCTGAGTCCACGTGGGACAATACCTTTATCAAGATATGCCAAAAAACTAAAACTTTGCCATTGCAACCTCTTAAATGCCATTACCTTTCTTTCCAGAAGTTGTAATACTCTATTGAATTCAGCAACATTATCCAAGTCTGCTGTAGGTTCAGATGCAGTGTTCATTGTTTCTGTAAAGTTTAGTAGAGGATTATTCTCCACATCAGTAAGAGATCTGAGGGAATTTAAATCCATTTCTTGATGTCAAAAATGACTACAGGCTGCGAGGTAGACCTTGAAGTAGGTATTCCCAATAACAGCAACAGATAAAGACCAAAAAAACAGCTGCAAAACGTGGAGCAAGTAGCACAAACTTGTAGGAAAAACCACCTTTAATAACAAAGCAAAGCTTTCGGGCAGAACCCTTCTTGAATACTAATACAATCAAGTCTGCATACTAGAAGCTTATATACAGAAATATGAAGACTATCAAAAGCTTATTGTGTTATAAAGATTTTTATAAACCTAAGCCTATGACGTTGGCTATCAAGCATGGAACTTTTCAATGTTTTAACTGTATTGCCTGTGCACAGATGTTTGGTAATGGTAGTGACATTTTCACACACCCTAGCACTGGTCAAGTATTCAATTTTAAAATTTCATCTATTTGTAACACTTCAGGTGTTATCTATTTGGCTACATGTAAATCCTGCACCTCATTCTATGTAGGAAAAACTATTCGTAAGCTGAAAGATCTTGTTATTGATCATAATTCAGAAATCAGACGGTGTTGTGAAAATAATGCACTATATAAGCATATCAATATTAATGGCTCTGAACGTTCTTTTAAGTTTAGAGTTATTGATTTTAATTGTCCTAGTGCCAGAGGTGGAGATTTAAATAATCGCCTTGAGACTAAGGAATTTGAATGGATTTTAAGACTAGCTGCTGATTCACATCCAGGAATTAACAGCAAAGTCAGTTTAAAACCAATTTTAACTAGATTACGTAATATTATTAACTGATTTTTTTTTACGTTTTTTTAAAGTTTCTTTAAAGTTTTATTATGTTGTTTGCACTTTAAGACTTGTTCGTCACATGATTCTTGGCTGCTAATCATGTGACTTCTAGACCTGTATATAAGCTTCTAGTATGCAGACTTGATTGTATTAGTATTGAAGAAGGATTCTGCCCAAAAGCTTTGCTTTGTTATTAAAGGTGGTTTTTCCTACAAGTTTGTGTTACTTGCTCCACGTTTTGCAGCTGGTTTTTTGGTCTTACACTGAAGTACACACAGGTCTTGTTTATTATACCCAACCACTTTCCTCTAAATTAACTACATAAGTTAAAATCAGCCCTACCTTTCTCTTTGGTAACAGCTTCAAACTTAACAGTTGTTTTGTTGCCTTTCTCTGAACTGACTTCACTCTATCTGGATTCGATTCTGCATTAAGTACTCCAAATGGATTCTTGGGGTGCAGTACCCCCAAATGAATTTTTGAGTTTCACAAATCGTAGAAGGTGGGAAGCTGTAGTTCTAATAGCAACCATGGAAAAAATAGGTTTGGTCAAGTGTCTTTATGTGCTGTTAGATTGTGTTCATGTTTGTCTTTCTTTAACTTGTTAACTCCACATGCAATGGACTATCCACATCTTTCAGTCAAATGATAAAGTGTTTAACTAACCATTCCAAAATCAAAAGATAAGTGAACAAAGGCAAATGTGCTCTGCCTAGGAATATGCCACCTTCAGTACCATGCTGCATACAAACAGAAGAAAGTAGTACACTAACCCATGGTGGTAGCCAGGACACAGAAACAATCACAAAAAAAAGATCTCTTCCCAAAGATCAGAAGTGGATTGGGATATGTAGACAAGAACAAAGTCCAAAAGCAAATACACAAAGAATCAAAACAAATTTAAAAACCTTTGCCTTTATCAAGGCATCACTTAAGCTATTCAAACTTTCCCTGAAAATAAGGTTTCAAGACACTGGTTCGAGAACACAAAATGACATCTAGGTCTTCAGTAAAGCATTCAGCTCAACAAGTCTGGCTCCATCAGATACAACCACATTTTAGTACTTTGCTGTTATTTTCATCAGATTAACAGTAATTAAGTAGAAGAAGTGAGCTATATTCTGAAACACCCTTATTTGGCACCAACCTCTGTAGTTAAAAGGATCAAAAACATTTTTTAAGCAGAATGTTCTAGAATAAAAGCTACTTCCACTTTTAGTATGTTGACGATGTAAAATACACAAAAACAAGTGACCTGTTAAATGGAGTTTGTGTTGTTGGCCTGCTTGCATTATTAAAGGTCTGTATTGTCAGTGAAACATTCCCATTTTAAAGGAAAGTTTAACATCTCCTGCGATGTGTTAAGAGTAAATGTTTATGTACACACATCAGAATTTGTAGGTCATTCTTAGAAAGAAATAAAAAAACAGACACAGCTACATTTTAAAAGCATCAAGAAAATCATTTAAAGGAAGAAACAACCAATCACTTCTGCTGTTGTTTTTAGCACTTAATATGTATTAAATAATTATTCATCTGAAGTGGCATTTTTATAATAAACTTGGACAACAGAGGTAATAGGCAAGAGTAATCGCTATGGAAGTTAAGAGCGACCAAAAAGGAGACAAAGCACTCAGCACTGGGACTAATTCTCTTTGCTATTATCACAAACAACAGAACAAGAAAACTGTAAAGGAAAGAGTACCATTATAGCAACAACACCAAGTTACTGGGTAGTAAATGCAAAAAAGGGCAGGCATCTCCTCTTTGGAGGGAAGAACGGTGGTGCTATTCTTCCAAGACATGATGCTATGGCCTTACCAGAGCATTTATGCTGATCCCTGATGTTGCAAATAAGAAGCACGCAAGCAAAGTTTATTTTATTTATTTATTTTATTTAACATTTGTTGACCGGGAAAGTCTGACTAGGTTCCACAGATCCTGTTTTCAGCGGAGGCTTGGGGAGAAATGCTCCAGAAGCATGTCTTTAGAATGTGGGAGGAAACCGGAGTACCCGGAGGAAACCCACGCGAACGCAGGGAGAAAGTACAGTTTTGTACCTACCATAAATGTAGATGTCCAAGAGGTATGCATCTGCAGTCCTAACAAATGGGTTGTCCTGTCCTCAGGCAGCCCTTCGGTCGGCCGGATTCCAAAGTCTGGGTCTGGCCTCGACTGATGTCGCACTTCACCCGACGTCATAGCTGCAGTTCTTCGGGTATAAAGGTATCAGCCGACGCCATTTTCCTCAGTGTTTCTTGCCCCAGATGCCAGGTGCCCTCTAGGAAGGCTAAATTTGGATAAATGTAAAAGTTTCCAAATAACAGAGAGCAAATAAAAATAAACATGTATGTACATATATACAAACAAATACACCATAATAGATTCCCCCAGCTAGCTAGAAGATGGGCAAATACCCTAGGAGTACCACAGAGGGGAAGGAGGAGGGTAATCCTGACTGCAGATGCATACCTCTCGGACATCTACATTTATGGTAGGTACAAAACTGTACTATGTCCTTCAAGGATGCATCTGCAGTCCTAACAAATGGGTAGAATACCATAGCCAAACTGGGGAGGAGGTAATAATAAGATTATGGTGTAGTTAAGATCCCTTGCAAAACAGCAGTGGCAAAACCTGCTCGGGATCTGGAGTATAAGGGTAGATTATAATGCTTGGCAAATGTATGCACGGAGCTCCAAGTAGCAGCCTCTAAAATGTCTTTGGTAGCCACTCCTCGTAAAAAAGCTGTAGTAGTGGCTGTAGCCCTTGTGGAGTGAGGTCTGATGTTTTCTGGAGTTGTCTTCCCATGGTAAGAGTAACAAAATCTAATGCAATTTCCTATCCACTTAGAGATTGTCTGTTTTGAAATTGCTTTTCCTTCCATTCCTGTTGCATATGCTACCAGTAACTGGTCAGCTTTTTCTATTGCTCTTGGTTCTGTCCAGGTAGTAGCGCAATTGTCTATGTACATCCAAGGTATGTAATAGTCTTTCTCCCCTGTTCTGTGGGTTGGGGAAGAATGTAGGCAGGTGGATAGCTTGGTTTAAAGATACCCTGGAGACCACCTTTGGCATAAAAGTAGGATTAGTTCTCATGGACACTCTATCTTGATGGAAGATAAGGAAGGGCTGTACTGCCATTAATGCCTGTGATTCAGAAACCCTTCTTGCTGAAGTGATTGCAAGCAGGAAAGCAGTTTTCCATGATAAGTACTGTAATTCTGCTGTTGCTGCTGGCTCAAAAGGAGGGAGTGTCAACTTTTCTAGCACAAAGTTCAAGTCCCAAGCGGGCAATGGTGGCTTCCTTGGTGGTTTTACATTTTTAATTCCTCTCAGAAACTGCCTGAGTAGAGGATGTGAGAAGACTGGAGGATCCATGTTGTATTCTGCTGAAATAGCTGATGCATGAATCTTAATAGAAGAATAGGAGAGGCCATTGTGGAAAAGTTCTGCCAAGTATTCCAGGATGTTAGCTATGTTTACCAGTGACACATTTTCTCCTTTTGCTGCACTCCAAATTAAATATCTTTTCCATTTTGCTGAATAAGTTTTCCTTGTTGAGGGTCTGCGAGCCTCCAAGATAATGTCTTTAACCCTTTGAGATAAATCTGGGTTATTTTGTCTTATGCAATGTTCCAGGCAGCTAGCTGCAGCGTTTTTAGGTTTGGATGCAGGGTTTTGAAGCTGTTCTGTGTTAGCAGTAAGGGAACTAGGGGCAGAGGCCATATTTGTTCCCGAGACATGCTCCTCAGTAATGGGTACCAATGCTGCCTCGGCCAGTCTGGAGCTATGAGGATGATCCTTGGCCGGTCTTCTTTGATTTTCAATAGCACCTTGTGCATCAAAGGAAGTGGTGGGAATGCATATGCTGTCAGGTTTTTCCAACTGAAAGATAGGGAGTCCACCTTCCAAGCAAGTGGGTGGTATGCCCTTGTGCAGAATTTTTGCAATTGGTGGTTGTGTGGGGATGCGAATAAGTCTATTTCTGGTAGTCCCCATTTCCTTGTAATGGATTTGAAGATGTCTGGATGCAGCATCCATTCGTGGGCATCCGTGGTAGTTCTGCTTAGGATGTCTGCTAGTATATTTTCTTTCCCTGGTACAAATATTGCCTGTAGCTGAATGTTGTAGCTCAGGGCCACATTCCAGAGGTCCATTGCCATCCGGCATAGAGGGTATGAATGTGTGCCTCCCTGTTTGTTGATGTACCACATAACTGTGGTGTTGTCCGTTCTTATCAGCAATTGACCCTGTCGAAGAAACGGTCTGAATGTCTGAATTGCCAGTTTTACTGCCAGCATCTCCTTTTGATTTATGTGTAGGTTCAGCTGGTCTTGAGTCCATAAGCCTTGTATGCACTTGTCCAGCATGTGTGCCCCAACCGAGGTCTGAGGCGTCCGTGGTGATAGTCTGGCTTGGTTGAGGGCTGTGGAAGGGCAGTCCTTTGTTCAATTGACAGGCCTGAGCCCACCATTGGAATTCTTGCTTCAGGCATGGAATTATTGGAATTTGGGTTTCTAGGCTGTGCTTGTGCTGAGACCATAAATTCCTTAGGTACCATTGCAACTTCCTCATATGTAGTCTGGCATGTGGAATCAATATTATGCAGGATGCCATGTAACCCAGGGCTTGCAGGACTTTCCTTGCTGTTAGCTGGTTCTGCGTTGTTAATGCCATGAAATAGAGAGGAAGGTGCTTCTGCTTTTCTGCTGTGAGGGATGCCATTTGATTTGATGTGTCCAGTTCTGCACCCAAGAAAGTTATCCTTTGGGATGGTATCAGCCTTGACTTTTTTATATTGACTGTGTATCCCAAGGCTTGTAGTAGATGAATGACCTTTTACAAATCTTTTGCTAATTTGTTTTTGTTGTCCGCTTGTAACAGGCAGTCGTCCAGGTAAGGGTAAATTTGAATTCCCTGAAGCCTGCAATGAGCAATTACTGATGCCAGGCATTTCGTGAATACTCTGGGTGCAGTAGATAAGCCAAAGGGCAATGCTGAGAATTGATAATGCTCTGATCCTGCAAGAAATCTGAGGTATCTTCTGCAATTTAGTCGTATGGGGACGTGCAGGTATGCCTCCTTGAGATCTAGAGTTACCAGCCAAGACTCCTTGCCCAGCATGGGAAGAAGCTGCTGTAGGGTCAGCATTTTGAATTTTGGAACAATGAGATATGTGTTTAGAGCGGACAGGTCGAGAATAGGTCTCCATTGGTTTTCTTTTCTTGGCACCAGGAAAAGTCTGGAGTAAAATCCTTGTCCTTGTTCCATAGACGGTACCTTTTCTATAGCTCTCATCCTTATTAAGTGGTCTATTTGTTCTAGAGCTTTTGTCTTTTGATTTGGAGGTAGGTTTGGCATTCCTCTCTTCCTTGGTAGAGTATGGAAGCGAAACCTGTAACCTTGGTCTATTGTCTGTAAAATCCATTTGTCTCCTGTGATGTGATGCCAGTTTTCTGAAAATAAGGCTAGCTTTCCACCTAAGGGTGCTTCTAGTTGTTCCCTGGTAGGCGGTCTCAGAGCCAAGTCACTGTGATTGTCCTGTAGAAGTGGTAGTGGCTGGATCTGTGGAAGTACTTCGCTGGTTGTTAGGCTGCCACTGACGTCCCCTGTAGGCACCTCTGGATTGACCCCTGCCTCTTGGGCGCCTATTCCTGCCTCTCTGTGCTCTGGTGGTGTCTGGAAAGGACCAATTCTTGGAAGGCCAGTTCCTACTAAACCTTGGAGGTTGGATCTGTAAGAAATCCTTGACTGTATGGACAGATTTTGCTTTCTCTTCCACCTTCTTCAGCACCTGCTGTGCAGGGGAGCCAAACAAATTGAGCTTATCCATGGGAGCATCTAGGAGCTTTGCTTTAACATGGTCTGGTAAGGACTGCTCTTTTAACCATGCATGCCTTCTGATCACTGTACCAGTCATAGCTGATCTAAAGGAAGCCTCCAGTGCATCATAGCCGCATTTTAAGGAATGATTACTGACCTGCTGAATGTTATGTACCATTTCCTGAAGAGATTTTTTGTCTAATGGTTCAGGCGAGGACAGTTTTTTAGTTAACTGATCTAACATAAATTCCTGATACTGAATCATGTGGAATTGACAGTTTAAGGCCCTAGCCGAAAGAGTAGCAGAAGTGTAAACTTTTTACCCCATCTCTCTAAGGCCCTAGATTCCCTTTCAGAGGGGAGGGGATTTTTGGCAGAGGTAGCTGCTACTGCCTTGGGTCCCTGAGAAATAGTTTCAGGATCTGCAAAAGGAGCCTTATACAAATGATAATGTGTGTCCGGAACCCTGTAGTACCTGTCGGGCTTAGCAGGGGCCGGAGGAAGAGAATCAGGAGCACTACAAGCATCATTAAATGCATCATCCACAACAGTAAGTTCTGGAGGAATGGCTAAAGGCCTATGCTGTGGCAAATGCAAAAAGATCCTAAGCCTTTTCCTAGAGTCTGAAAAATCCTGGCCCTGCCATTGAAATTGTTCCCTCATAGCATGCAAGGTTTCCCCAAAAGAAAATTCCTCAGGAGGAGAGGCAGAAGGAATGGAGTATTCTGCATCAGAGTCCTCATAAGGAGAATAAGGGCCCTCTGGAGGGTTTGTATTTTCTCAATCATCAGAGGAGTAATCTGAAGAAACTGGCTCAGGGTGCTCTGCTCTAGGCCTCTTCTCTGGAGGTGGGTGAGAGGCCCTGTCAGGGTGAGGTTGGGATCCCCGGATCAAAGAAATAAGATCCTCTGCTAGACTAAGCATTTGAGTACTAGAGCTAGGCCTGTGAGAGGGGGTCTTAGCAGGCACATTCTTGGTTGATTTTGCTGCTTTAGCCCTGGCAAAAGCCTTAATCGACATGGATGCAGGGGGCCTAGCAGCTCCACGTGCAGGAGTAGATATATCTAAAGGAATAGTATCAGATAAATCCTGTGAACCTGCAAGAGCAGGTGGGATTTCAGTAGCAGATTCAGCCATGCTGGATGAGGCCTCGGTAGGAGGCAAGTTTTCGGCCGAAGGAAGGACCGAGGACTCGGTTTCAGCTGAAACCGAGACACTCGCGGTTGACTTAACCGCGGTTTCGGCCGAAACTGCGGACCGCGAGTGTCGGTCCTTTTCCTTGCGCTTTTAGTTAATTGCGAAGTCGGAGTTTCCGACGGCATGTTGTAAGCAAAAGCGGGCGAAAAACTCCTCAGCAAATTCCGACCGACGTCTAAGTGTCCGTCGGTTGAAAGAAGCACAGGCTAGACAAGCTGCTACGTCGTGGTCTGGGCCTAAACAAGGTAGGCAGTAAGAGTGGAAATCTTTATGAGGTATTTGTTTCCCACAAGTTAAACAGTTATTCACTTTTTCTGACATCGGCTGAGGCAAGAAAGAGTCCCCAACGGGGTATTTAGCTTTTTAGAAGTCTTCGGTAGTAGAAATCTCTGGTTTTGACCGACCGGCACTTGCAAACAGCTTCTGCTTCGGGCGCCACGCGGCAAGAAAGACTGAGGAAAATGGCGTCGGCTGATACCTTTATACCCGAAGAACTGCAGCTATGACGTCGGGTGAAGTGCGACATCAGCCGAGGCCAGACCCAGACTTTGGAATCCGGCCGACCGAAGGGCTGCCTGAGGACAGGACAACCCATTTGTTAGGACTGCAGATGCATCCTTGAAGGACATCATGCAAACTCCACACAGAAGGCACCCCAGCCGAGAATCGAACCGGAGAACCTCTTGCTGTGAGGTGACAGCATTAACCGCTGCACCACTGCGCCGCCCAGTTCCAACAAAAATTAAGGCTTTCCACAAATATACCTGAGAAGGAAACATAAAAATATTGTGGCTCATCAAATTAAACGAAACCAAAACAAAATCAAGTGTATTGATGTGATTGAGAAATAAAGCACAGTACAATACAAATGGTAACCCGGTACGTAAAAATCCACTACCAATCATTAGCGGACCGGAGCTCTGCTGTGGCGACCCCTAACCGGGAAAAAGCCGAAAGACACAAAGAAACAATACAACTTAACATAAAAGTATAAATGTGCAAACAATTTAAAGCATGGCCAAATAAGAAAGCATTATTTAAACTAAAACAATTGCCATAAAGAGTGAAATCAAGTAAAATTATCCTGGTTAACTGAATAGATCAGATGGAACAAGTATGTTTTAAAGCACCATATGTAGCCACCCACTGATGAGAATATCACTGTAGTAGCAAGTTTCAAAGGAAGATGCATGGTCCACTAAAGAATGAATTTCATGGGATTCTACCCTCAAAAATGCCAACAGCCTCAAAATGGCCAAGCAAAGAGCTTGCACTAGCCTCTGAAGGGAACAGCAGCTATTCAAGATACAAGGGACCAAATCTACGTGGGAGTAAAGCACTTACACTAACATTTTATTATTATTTATTATGTTATTTACTTACATTTGTTTAACAGGTAAGTACAGAGACCATTTTGCACCATAACCCAGACTAGATGGCAAATGGTGACATACAGTAGTGAGAAGAACTTGGATGGCAAGCTAAAATCACAACAAAATACACGTGGAATAAAATTTGCATAAAACAAACCTAGCTAGGAGATGATAAAGTCCCTGATATAAGCAGCCTAGCATGTGTATATATAGGTCATTCTGGGAAATCCTACCACTGTACAATACAAATTTGAAACAGAAGTTAAAGCAGTCTTACATTCTGAAGCAGCTACGAATGGAGCAACATCATGAAGTCAGATGCATTTGTAAATTTCAAAGGTTTTCTGAGTAAGTATCTAAATGCTGAAATATTCATTAAAGATCCTCAACTGCTACTTAAGGTAAAGAATTCCAGTTAACAGAGATGATTTTTGAGAAAGATCTTTTGTCAAGATAGGCTGAAGGAGTGCCTAGTTAAAAAGGAAGCTTGCTAATTGTTACTGCAACAAGAGTAGAAGGGTGACTTGGTCTTAAATTTATTTCAGTGTAATGAATGGTAACTGGTTACTGGTATAAAGTAACGTGAATGTTACTGAATATAGAAGAAAGGCAATTCTGTCTGTGTTACTTTTGAAATGGAGAGGCAATGGTGTTGTTGCTAATTAGATAGGGAAATTATGTGGAAAATCTTGCTTCTGATTGTTCAGAGAATTGCCATATGAGAAGAGTTGCCAGGCAACTGAAGATAATACATATACAAGTCTTGATACTAGTATGTGTAAACCAACTGTTCTCCTAGATTTCCTTTATGGTGCACAGGATTTATTAAGAAATAACTGGATGACTGTGCAACAGACAAGTACTGTCCTGGTAGTAGATGGACAGTGACACCAGTCACTCTTAGTGTGCTGATGTGATCCAATGACTGCCTCTAAAACTTCAGGCATACACATCCTGTCAAATAAAATAGAAATAGTAGCCCCACATAAAAAAAAAAAAAAAAAAAAATTAAGGGAGGCATCAAATGTCGCACTCATGCAAATGGAATATTTTTTACACTTGGTATTTGCAGAAATGAGCTAAACAACATACTATTGGGCTGGCGTACCACATGTTTAAAGTGGGCAGAAATAGAAGCAAAGGAATATGTGTGTTATTTAACTTGCTTCATACCAGGATGGGATTGAAAAAGTTACAAACTGTATTGCAAAAGGCCAAAATTCAAATGGGACTTCTCTAGTACATGGATTTAGATATAATTAGCTTAGACAGGAATATAGGGCATATTTTTCCACCATTTACATAGCACAACTCTACTTTCTGTAACCCCCATCTCTGCTATCATTAATAGAGAACTGACCTTCTACCACGCTGACAATCATACACACACACACACATACACAAACACACACACACACACACACACACACACACACACACACACACACACACACACACACACACACACTGGAGTTTAATTGTGCAGTTATGGAAGGCAGATGTCTGACATGCAGGGCTTTCGGTATCGCAGACCAGCCTCTTTTCCTCTCTTGTTCTTCAGTCTTTGCACTAGCTGCAGAAGGACAGGACAGTTGTTTCAGAACCAAGCTTCCCATCTCCTATCTTAATATGGTGTTCAGACATAAGCAGAGCCACATAATCATTATCTTGTAACCTTTAAAAATCAGAAGGCCCACCAATGCAGGCTGCAAGATAACCATTTCCCGATAAATGCATACTGACTTACCCATTCCAAATCCCTGCCAATCATCTTCTCTGAAACTGAATATCTGTTAATTACAGTGAAAGGCAAGGCACATTCCTCCATAAGCTATATTTGTTTCTGCAAACAATATTTATTTTACTTTTACAGTACCGTACAGAGACTGCAATAAACCTGCAGTTAGCAGAGGGGTGATAAAAGCTTTCTAAGCAGGGCACTGGAGTTGCCCCCAATCCATGCTAGTTCTGTCACTAGCAAGTCTGATCACTTGTACATAACTTGTTTGATCACTTGTATATAACTTGTTTGTTGTTGTTGTGTCTTTCGGCTTTTCCTGGTTAGGGGTCGCCACACCGGAACTCCGGTCCGCTAATGATTGGCAGTAGATTTTTACGTGCTGGCTTGCCAGGCCTAATGCACAACCTTCAATGAAGGAATGCCCATTCACGCATGTCGCCACACAGAAGACGCTCTAACTGAAAATCAAACGGGCAACGTCTAACTGTGAGGCGACAACGCTACCGCAGCACCACTACCGCAGTATAAACTTATTTGTACATATATCAAAAAAATAGTTCATATACTTATTTCTTTGAGACTATCTTCTTAGGGTAATCTAAATACATTTGATTCAAATTTGTACTAATATGTTTTGGAGTGAAACTTGATTATGTTACTTTCTATTTTTGTTACCTATGTAATCCTTAATTGTTTTGTAACTGGAGCTTTTCTCCTTGGGTCTCCACTGAAAACGGGTCCCTGGCCCAGCTGGACCAACCCGGTTAACAAATGTCAATGTTGTCGTTGTCTTTCGGCTTTTCCCAGTTAGGGGTCACCACAGCGGAACTCTGGTCCGCTAATGATTGGCAGTAGATTTTCACGAACGCCGAGGTGCCAGCTCGACGCTCAACCTTCAACGAAGGCACGCCCATTTACGTATGTCTTTCGAATGCCCACCCAACTGCGAGGAGGACATGCAGACTCCACACAGAAGGCACTCCCTGCACTCCAGCAGAGAATCGAACGGGAGAGCCTCTTGCTGTGAGGCAACAACGCTACCACTGCACCACCGCGGAATCCGGTCAACAAATGTCAATAAATAAATAAATAAATTCTGCTACAAAAGTTCACAAGCTGATTTGAGTCATTTTACAGCTGTAACAACTTACCTTTACATGGGTTTTTATCTTAGGATGTAGTTGAGCCGAAACAGGAGCAGCATGCCACATGCAGGACAGCAGGGTTCTACAGCCTGCTGCATTGCAACAAGCACTTTCTCTCAAACAAACCAAAAATCAGGCCACTGTCTGGTAGGATAACATTTGCCCTACTAATCCCAGGAAGGATGGTTCAGCACACGTTAGCTAGAAATATCTGGAGAATGCTCTACATACTCCCTGCACGCTGGTATTGTAACAGCGGTTGCAGATTGTGGCGATTGTGATGTGTTCAACAAATATGAGGTCTACAGGACTTGTGCAAATGCCCAAAAAGTTCTGTAACTAAAGAAGTGCCTCTTTGCAACCATAAACCCTTTTAACCATGTTTGCACAAAGGATCAGGGTGTCATTATCAACAGTGACCATCATCTAGAGCCAGTGTTTTGTATGTAAATGAGGGGCGCATCAAACAAGCAGAGTACACTTGTGTTTAGGGAAAATAATGGTTTGCTTGGTTGTTATTGTGAAGAGCTGGCTTCACTGTTAATACAACCTGTCCTTTTTATTTCAGTGAGAAGAGAGAAGCAATATAATTTGGCAAATACAAGCAACCAGAAATTAAATGAAATGCTTTGGACTTAATCATCACGGTTAATTGGCCCACAATATTACTGCTTGTTATAATCTGATTGCCAGTTAGACCATTCAAGAGATATTTAAATTCTCAAGACAAATATGGTATCTTGTTACATTTAGTAACCACTGAGGCAAATGGAATAT